>NC_140941.1:32704870-33059870 GCF_014529385.1 Adiantum capillus-veneris
TCAATGGATTGCTGCTGATGCGGGTGCCTCTCGGTGACAGAGGACCCTTTGAGGATTTGCAAACGTTTCGGATGGGAACTTGTCGAGTCGTGGTTCGTCCAGGAACTAAGGAATTTATTCGGTTTCTTCTTCCGCGCTTCAGAGTTGCCATATGGTCTTCAATGCAAAGGCAAAACTTGTCGCCACTAGTTACAATAGTTTGCAGTGTATGCCACGCTCACACGTCAGATTTTGCCTTTTTGTATGATCAAAGAAAATGCGTTACCGTTGAGGGCCACTACCACCCTAAAAAAACACACTTACCTCTTTTGTACAAACCGTTTAGCCAAATTGGTGTACCCTTTGATGCAACTAATACACTACTAATTGATGATACTCCTGAAAAGGGAGAACTAAATCCGCCGGGAACAACTGTCTCACCACCTTCTTTCGAGGGGCATTCCTTCGATTTTTACCTTGAAGACATTCTGATTCCATAATTACAGAAATTGTATCTCAGTCCATTGTTCACGGACGAGTTTGTACTTTCTAATGAATTAAGATGACTCTTCTATCATGTCTTTGTCTTGTCTAACATTGAGAGAGAGAGAGAGAGAGAGAGAGAGAGAGAGAGAGAGAGAGAGAGAGAGAGAGAGAGAGATTTGACATGGTAAAGAAATGTATTTCAAGCACACTTTTTCAAAGGGCACAATTGAAAAATGAGCTCAATAAACTTCATGTCTTGAAAGTCATTTGTATACACTTGGGTTCACAAGAATATCTGTTACATTGACACTACTTCAACCCGACCATCCAACTCTTTGCAAAAAATATCTTTTTCCCTTCACCGCATCACCTTACGGCCAGCTAGGAAAAAGAAAAAATCTGATAGGTCCTTGTCCATTGACTCTTCAATTATGTCATGCCGCAAATGCTGAAGACTGCATAGCTCCCTTATTGTAACCACCAACAGTAGGCCATGCTCTTTATCAATCACTTCCACATCCACAGCAGGATTATCTTCCAAACCTGCAGAAACCTGGTCCATAGGAATGTACTTACCGTTGAGCATTTGTGATCGCATATACCAAAACGAGAGTAACAGTGATTGGCTTGCAATCATGTACTTGACAACTAGAGTATCAAGCGCGACCTCGCACCGTAAACCAATCTCTTCCTTTGCATACCATCCTTTGTCAAGAAGTTTGTCACAGGATGACTGCTGAAATGACTTGCACATGAACATAGTTTTCGTAACTCGGATGTTGTAGCTATAAAACAGCTCTATAAAGAGTGCAACAGGACAGAAGTTTGCAATTCTAACCAGTTTGGTGGGAATAGAGCTACATAGAGACCTTTGTATATCCTTGTAGAGCTTACTTCGCATTGCCTCCACCATTGTTTCCTCGGGAACTGGCCAGTCCACAGTGTTCCAATCGGTTGGTAGAGGCACTTTCACCAACATGCCATTCTTATTCCCTGAGCTGAGTTGGTAAAAGTGGTCATAAAAAAAGATTCCCTCATCAGCCAGTCTTTTGCTGCTCCTCCCTGAATACTGTAGAGAACCAATGTGGGCATGAACAACATGGAAGAGGCCTATTATGCACTCCACAGGCTCCCATTGCTCATAAGAAGAGGGATAAACATCTGCAATATATATAAGAAGAGTTAAACTAAGAGTATCAATAAGTACAAATGACAAATCTAATGTAATTGAGCTGTGAAGAATGGAGACATTGCTCATAACAAGTGGGAGAAACATTGCAAAATATATAAGAAAAGTTATAATGAGAGTATCAGTAAGTTCACATGTCAAGAGTACTTACAATTGCAACGTGGTTGATGTATATCTGATACATTTCCACCGTTTGCTATCACCTCTGGATGGGTAAACACATGCTGAACAAGAACTTCCTTTACAGATCTTTTGCCGATTTCAACTTTGAAATCCAACACTCTGGCTTTCCATGCTGAGCGGTAAACGTTGATACCACTAGACCTCTTGGGTCTTCTTGGTTGCATGAGGACCCATGAACATTTGTTTATCCTTTGTCCAACCCATTGGTTCTCTGCACTTATTGAAGCTGGTATTGTAATTGAGGATATGCTACTACTTGGCCTTCTAGGCAAAGTGCAGTTGTTGGTTGTTGGTGTGAGAGACAGTAAACACCTGGAGCCTCTTGGGCGAGAAGACGTGGACGCCATAGCTCTCAGAGAAAAGCTTTAGTGGAGGGAGATTCACTTTGAAAGCATTCTAATGGAGGGAAAGTGTTTTAGAATTCCAATATCTTGTGCGGGCTTAATGATCACCCTCCAGTACGTTAATGACCATAAGAGAATATCAGAAGTGGGACCACATGCAAGCACCTAAAAGCTCGGTAAAAGGAAGGAAATTACGATGCTACAATCCTAGATTCGTGAAAGTTTTATGCTATTTTCCTATTTTTTGAGTCTTTCCACGTACTTTCCTACGTAACGTAGCCTTCGTGCTCATTGGACGCGCTCTATTATTCTCTCTCTTCATATGGCCCTCCAAATGACCTCTGAAATTTCCTAATGCATAACAGTTGGGGAATCTGCAGTAGAGAAGCCTAACATACCCAAAGCAAGCTTTTCAAATGTATCTTTCAATGAGGTTCAAAATGCAATTGGAGTAGTGAAAGAATATGTGGAACAACAAACAATGGATTTTACTTTAGTGAAGAGGGAGAATAAGAGACTGTACACTAAATTGGAGCAGTTCAAGGAGGAAGCACTGAAGGAAAAGAAAGTTCAGACTGAAGAAGCAATTTTGTAAAGGAAAGTTCAAGAATTAACTGAAAGCTAGGAGTTGATGCAGAAGGAGTTAGCTTCATATAAGCAGTTGGTAGTATACAAACACAAGAGTTCAGCCAGAATTGCTGAATGGAATTATGAGTGGTTTAGTGTCTTGTAGGGACAACTGACTAAAATGATTACCTTAAATTCTACTTTGGACAACAGCAAACAGGGTTTTTGTGAATAGGGTTACTGCATGCAGAAAAGTGGGAGAAAATATTGGGGAAATTTCAGAGGAGGAGCTAGATGTAGAAGGATGGTATCTTGCTTCAAGTGATGTGGAAAAGATGAAGGCTGAAATGAGAGACTACATGAAAGGTGTGTGGGAGAAAATCAAAATCAGAATGTATGATGTGATTGATAAACCATATCAGATCTTTGGAGAAGAAGAAGTAAAGGAGGAGAACTTGTTTGTGTAGAAGAAGAATGATGAATTGAAGCAGTAGTGTGATGAACTGAAATAGCAGTATGAGGAATTTAAGAAGCAGTTGGAGCAGCAAAAACATAATCAACCTGAACAACTGCATACTCAGAGTGATATTGTAATGTTGGAAGCAACTGAAACTGAAGTTCAAAAGCAGTCAACTAAAGACGCAATTATAGTTAAAGCTGCAGGTGAAGAGCCAAGTGGTGCACGCAGATAATAGAAATGTAAATATACAATACTAATTCTTATTGAAGATGTACTCATTAAGGAGACTACCAAAGTTACAAAGGGAACAACTGAAGCTGAAGTGGATGCAGGACTTGGTGAAGATGATAAGGCAACTACAACTGAAGGAGAAAGTGTAAAGTAGAGTGAAGTTAAAGATCAATGTTGATGTTGAAATTTCTGATCAAGGGATGGGTTCTCACAATGTTTGATAAACATTGCCCACCGGGTGCTAGGGTCTGATGTGTCAGGGTACTTATCTTTTTGGACTTTAATTAAGGTCTTAGCTTTTAAACCTTAGGGGCATGTTTACACAAGTGGGTAATGTTTAGGTAGTTTAAAATACCCTAATTGTCTTATAGTGTGTAACTTTTTTGGATGTAACCAACGAGTAGTTTGCAACTTTCTTGTAGTCGTATTTTTGTTTTGGGATTTTAGTTTGATGGTGATGATGAATACACAATGAAGGAGTACTTTCTTATCTTAATCATGGAGTTTCTTATTCATATGCTTTGTAGTTCTGTGATATTATGAGCAGTCTCCTGTAGTCGTTTTCCTTTACACTGCACATTTCGCGTACTACATACATTTTAGGGATGTGAGACCCTAACACTATGTTGGTAACCTCTTCTTTTGAGAATTTTTCTTGTTTCCCGTTAGAGATGAGGGTACCTTGTAGTATGGAATTCCCTCTGTAGCTTCATTTACAACATGTGTGACATGAGATGGTCGAGTACTTAGTTGTTTGGCAAGCCTTTGTAAGGACGGAACCTTTCCTAAATGTCTTCCCTGCAAGTAGTAAATAACTTTCATACTGTACAGAAGTACATTAGCTAGGTTGGTGGTGCATGCATCAGACAACGATATCCACCTCTTGCCAGCTCCTATGTTTTCTTTTTGCAAGATTTGTGTGTGGTATTGGGACCATCCGTGCTATTTTTGTCCATGTAATTTCCTAGTCGTTGATAAACAACTTTTTGCAAAACTGGAAGAGAAAGATCCCAAATCCATGTGGGAAGCATTGAAGATAACACTCAGATAGAAATAAAGTTGTGTATTGCTACAAGCATGATGTTCCCTTTGTCTATACCCTGTATAGTGTGGATGACCTTTATGTGCATAGATTCACACATGAAAATGCTCATGTTGGTAAGGATACCAGTTTGGGTACATTTGTAAATGACCATATGCTTTGAGAAAGTGTAAATGAAGCATGTAAAGCAGTTGTGTAAACCATACACATGCCTATGGTGCAAAATGGCACGGACACCAATAGATAGATGTGAATTTTTTAGCACTAGCATAGAAAGTGAAGATGATGAGAGTGAAATTGACAAGGATGAGCCAGCCTATGATGGTGACACATGTGATGCTAGTGAGAGTTGGTGTGGTGATGTATGCAATAATGTCATAGAGTTGCAAGATCCATTGAAGGACATGGTAGTCTTGCACTAGGAGCAATGTATATTTTGGGAAGGAGATTTGTAGCAAAAAGACATGGATGGTGGTAATGACAATGAGATGGTGGGCTATGTTCAAGGAGTTTCTACACCAAATGAAGATAATGCAGGAGGGAGTGATGCTATAATGGTGGATATGACCTTGGATCCATGTTATTTATTTAGGAATGAGGTCTATGTATGCAAGGATTTGATGCTAGTTCCATCTCCAAGAGATGTCGTCAATGATACGTGTGTTGTGGTTTCTCTGTATAAACATCTTGAGAGTGAGATAGACAAGGAAGTTAGAGTGATCTTTTGCTTGCATGATGATTTTATAGACGCATTTCACATGCTTCAACTTATGATTGGGCCATAATTTGAAGCATGTGAAACTTATGGTTGGGCCATATCCTTTTATCTACAAAGATCTTGATTGAAAACTAGTGAGCCTTGGGGTAGGGGCTGGCATGATGAGGACTTGTTTATGATGTCTTCTATGGATTTGTAAGAATGTTCCCAACTTTTCAAGTGGCAGATTCCTTATATGGAAGGATAAGATTCTAGTTATAGTGTTTTTGAGATGATTTTCCAATTTTGGAATGGAGCTATTAGTGTTTGGATTGATGGTCTCTTTTGCATAGGGAATGACGAGCAATTGATGCATCGACAAGAGGATGTGAAGTTTATTGCTATTAATAGGATGATCTCTGGTTATAATATACATTTTGATGTATTTGTGTTTTTTGTTGGTTCTAGTGACCTATGGTACAAGATGATACGTACCAACCTTGGAGAAGATTCATATCATGCTTGGGATCAAGGTGGGTGGTGTCACTCTGGCAACAAGATAGACGCTTTCCCCTTTGATGTGAATGTCACGTTTGGGAGAAAAGGTGGTTCTATGCAAGCTGATGAGTTTCTATATGATCCAAGAGAACATTTGGGGTCACTTTTGAGGTTTTATGTCACTATTTGCTATAAGTGTTGAGCATGAATGCTCAAGCTCGAGGTGGGGCAATGATGATAAAAATATTTTTGCATATACAAAGTAGTGTGTATATGCATGGGTATATGTAAAAATAAGTGTGAATACATGAGTTCAAAAGATTTTCCAATGTGATACTAGGTTTCGAATATGATGGACAATGTATATATGGCAAATAGTCATGTTGCGTGCTGATAGTCGCGTCCATGTACATGCTTGGACAAGGTATTGAAGCCTCAAATGTGGTTCCAAGTGGATTATTTTGCTCTAGCGTGTGATTTTCAGCTTTATAAAATGTAAATAATTCAAGTGGTAAGTGTAGGCACTCTCATCCCACCCTGGAAGTTTAACACATGCGGTCACTATCTATTTACGGAGCTCGATATGCACTAATGCCCAAACCTCCTTATTAGAGGTGGTAAAAAATAGAACTTTGGTATGTAGCCATGGAGTTTGGGTATTAAGGATCAAGCCTACAAAATTTGGTCAATTTTGGACTCCATTGGTAATTTTTGCACAAAAAATGTTTGTCGGGGTCAAAACTGGTCAAAATCGACCATAAAAAGGTCAAAAAAGGTGTGAAATGGCTGAAAATTTCCACATTACTCACGGTGCAATAAGTGTCCAGAATTGAGGAGTGCAATTGAATTTCAAACTCAACACATTCACCTCTCTATGTGAAGGAGGAAGCAAGGTTACTACAGGTGATTCTATGCAGTCCCTTCTTGTTTGTGTCCTGTTTTTGAGTGTGTGGAGGAGTGAATGAGAGTTTATTATCTTTGATTTTTCACTAGGAAGGGTCTATGAAAGTTCTGAGGTTTCCATAGATGTGTGTGTGTGTGTGTGAGGAATTGAGGGAATAAGGTGCGGCTTTTTACAAGACTATGTGACCTTGTATCTGTGCCATTAGAGTTGAGGCTACACCAAAGAGTCCAACAAAGTGGAGTTTGGCGAAGATTTTGCAATGGTTTGAGAGAGGCCTTTTGTGGCTGGAGTTTTTTGAGTTTAGTTTTGTGTTTTCTCTTGTGTCTTTTGGTATCCATGTAGTGTGATTTTGAGCCTTAATCAACTCGACTCACTATGTAGTGTCTACGAGTAGGCAAGGGCTTGTAGTTCAAGACGTTTGGAGTTTGAAGTGGGTTTGTGGGGAGAATTTTCATGGTGTGCTTGAGTGGATGTGTGTTAGGTGAAGGAAGTGAGGGGATTCCTTGTGTTTTGTTATAGTGTCAAGGTGTGTGAGTGTGCACACGGTGTCTATTGCTCCATCATCATCCCCATTGTCGTTTACCAATCGGGCTTCAACATAGCAATTGCCTCCTTAGATGCTCCTTGTCTCCATTTCTCACATATTTCTATGTCTGCTGCTTGTGAGGGTTCTACTATTTACTTTATCATGTGTTGATTCATGATTTTATTCCAATGAAATAGGTAGGAACACTCTTGACCCTCCATCACATTGCCTTGACCGCCATTAAATACATGGAGCACTGCATTTGATTTTTCTTGCACTTTCATCTGTGATGAATCTAAAGAAATTTTCCAGTTTGCACCGATGTTTGACCAACGTGTCATTTAGGCATTCCCGAAAAACAGACATTGTGAGTCAATTTCCTTTTCTTCATTTTTCATGTAGCTATAGTAAGTAGGTCTTCCATGCTTTTGAATAAAGGAATGAAAATCAATTTCTTGCAAAAAAAGTGATATGCAATGCATAGTATGTTAAAAAAACACACCTTGGATCATATACATGGAACGCATTTGTCACTAATCTGTGTCCCATCTAGTGTGATCAAATTGCATCCAAGCCCAAGGTAGATCTCCTACACCATTTTGCCTCATGTGGTTTGCTATGTTGATGCCTGATAATGGATCCACCATGGAAATTTTGAAAACAAAGCCTTATCCCCTTCCTTACCTTGCCCAAAAAATCAGCTACCTTGGAAGAAGTCATAAGTGCAATCTCGTTTCATCTTGAGACGTGTGTCAAACAATTCCTTTGGTCAGCCCACTTTGCATCAAAGAAACAGATCATCAAGACATACTATATAAATTCAATCAAAGGAGCATTACAAACATATTGCTTCTACATAACATAAATTACATTTTGAAGAAAAAAACTGCTATACTAGTTTTCTTGTACCAAGGGACCCATGTCCTCTACCATGGTGTATAGTTGTTGCTCACTAATTTTTTGGCTTGTACCATTGGCTCGAAAAATAGTCCCTGCCACTATTTCTTTTGTCACACACATATGGACTTTCTTAACACCCACTTGATGGTCAACAGCAAATTGTACCCTTTTCACCATTTCTTTAGTTTTTTCTGTGAGATATTTTGATGTCCCATTATGAATGTCATGAGAGTGCATGCCTTGATGAATTAAAAACCTACTATATGTCTTGTCTGACAACATTACATAATACATAAAACATTTACAAGTTCCAATGCATAGTGAGAACATTGAAAGAAGGTGACATACTACTTTGCAGATGAAGTGTCACACACCATACCAGGTGTTGGTGCCCTCAACAAACTACCACAAAAGTGTGCACAATTAGATTACCTATAGTTTCAAAATTTGGGACAAACCTCATTGATGCATTTCAAAGAACCAATGCATTAGCTTCGTTGTGAAACCTTGGAGGTTTGTGGCTTTGTCCAGAGATGAGAGTCATATCAATGTTCCATTGAGTCCATTGCGTGCACTTTTCTCTTGGTTGATGGAAGCTAAAAAATGATGTAACCGTTGTAACTATTGGGAATCTTTATTACCTCTACAATAAGATCATTGTTGGATATGATCTTAGTTAAGGTGTTCTTCTTTGATGCGGACCTCAAAATATCCACAAGACTATTTTCATCTATTATTGATGTTTTTTTATTTTTTGAAAAAAAGTTATTTTTTTAGAAAATGAACTTTTCTCCCTCACTCTCTCCCTAATCAGCATGTTTTTCTCTCCATTTCATTTAGTATTCTTCTCTTTCTTTCCCTACTCCTCCATCTCTCTCTCTCTCTCTCTCTCTCTCTCTCTCTCTCTACCCTTCTCCCGCTCCCTCTCTCTCTATTTCTTGCTAGTGTTACCACCCTCCACCCACTCCCTCTATTTCACTCCCCTCTCTCTATCCCCTTCAACCCACTCTCTCCGCCCTCTCTCTCTATCTCTCTCCTCCCTCCTTCCCTCTTCCTCTCTCTACCTCGTCTATATCCCTCCTCCCACCCCCTCTATCTCTATCCCTCACTAGTGTAATCTCTTTACCCCCCTCCACCCACTCCCTTTATCCCATCTCCTCTTTCTCTCCCTATTTCCTCCAACCCACTCTCTCTTTCTCACTCATTTCGTTCCCTTGCTAATCTATTATCATTTCCTCCCCCTTCTCTCTCCCTCTCTCTATCCCCCTCCCTCCCTCTCTCTCTCTCTCTCTATATCTATCTATCTATCTATCTCTCTCTCTCTCTCTCACCGTTGTCACTCTCTCTCTACCCTTCTCCTCTCTCTCTCTCTCTCTCTCTCTCTCTCTCTCTCTCTCTCTCTCTCTCTCTCTCTCTCTCTCTCTCTCTCTCTCTCTCTCTCTCTCTCTCTCTCTCTCTCTCTCTCTATTTCTTGCTAGTGTTACCACCGTCCACCCACTCCCTCCATTTCACTCCCCTCTCTCTATCCCCTTCAACCCTCTCTCTCTCTCTCTCTCTCCTCTCTCTCTCTCTCTCTCTCTCTCTCTCTCTCTCTCTCTCTCTCCTCCCTCTTCCTCTCTTTATGTCCCCTATCTCCCTCCTCCCACCCCCTCTATCTCTATCCCTCACTAGTGTAATGTCTTTACCCCCCTCCACCCACTCCCTTTATCCCATCTCCTCTTTCTCTCCCTATTGCCTCCAACCCACTCTCTCTTTCTCACTCATTTAATTTTCTTGATAATCTACTATCCTTTCCTCCCCCCCTTCTCTTCCTCTCTCTCTCTCTCTCTCTCTCTCTCTCTCACACACACACACACACACACACACACACACACACACACACACACACACACACACACACACACACACACACACACACACACACACACACACACACACACACACACACACACACACACACACACACACACACACACGTGGCTTGCCATGCAGATGGTCCTATCCATGGGGCAATCCATGTGTCTTGTCACATGGGCTATCGGTCACAGACAACAAGGTCATCCTTGCTTGTGCCTACATGGAAGAACACATGGGCACCTTGCGTCCACATGGTGTTCCACATAGGTAGTAGGGTCCACTCCCGTGGTGGTCTGCCACATAAACAGGAATCTTCTATGTGGTATCCCATGTGGTTTTCCATGTGGAGTGTGGGTCACTTGCAAGCCATGTGGACTACAATGCAAAATGATGCTTGCCCACATGGAATGCCACAAGAATGGCCTCGTGGATTGCGGGCGACCTACAAGCCACTAGGACTTCCCCCTGGTAATCAATGTTCAAAGGATCATTAGGGCTTCCCCTTTATATAAGGGACTTTTTCTTCTTGTCTCACTCTCATACTATCACTCTCCCTAGCGATTCTCTCTCTCTCTCTCTCTCTCATTCTCTCTCTCTATCTCATGCTCATACACTGAAGAGGCACTCTTTCTCACTCTCACACTCTAAGGCCTCCTTCCATTCCCCTCTCTTCCATTACTCTGTATCCCTCTCTCCTAACCTTCTTCCCATTCCTCTCTTCTCAAATAATGTAATTGATCAAATTTGAGCCATTTTAAAGCTCAGTCACATGTATGAGAAAATGTTCATCGTGTGGAATACAATCAAGGGATTCATGCATGGAAATATTGGACATTGCACAAGTGGCTAGATGAATTCTCAACCCCAAATTAAGTTGAGTGCACGCCTGTGAAGTTTCACCCGGAGGAGATGGTATTATTTCTATTAGTGCTCGGTGTGATCAACAAGTAAGGTTCTTTACATTATCTTTGCTACACTCAAATTTCAAATTGTTACTAAACTGTTACCTTAAAATAAGGGTCACACGAGTCCATGTGTCTCACACCACTGCCCATGACATCTTCATGATGCAAAAGTTGACGACTATGGATCAACCATCCTTATTAGGCAAGTTTAATGAGGAGACACGACAAAAGTTGAGAGGTTGCTACGTGGCATGTCAATGAACTGTTTAAGATAGCTCAAACCAGGCTCAAACCATCAATGTCTTTGGTAGCACAACTCTTGTGGAAGATGAGTGTAATTTATAATACACATGCATTGGATGGCTTGACTACATTTTGTTTAAAAGTCAATTTGTGTTTATGTCACGTACCATATGAGGGGTTCAATGTAATGTATTGGCAAAAAATGAAAAATATTCCTAAGCATACACACACACACACACGCACACGCACACACACACACACACACACACACACACACACACACACACAGTCGTGAGCATACAATGGAGAAGAAGGTAGAGGTAGAACAAGAGCAATTCTTTAGCATGCACCTCAAGAATGAGGGTTTTAGGTCAAAATGGACCTTTTATATGAATCCAACCCATTCACACATGGATGCTCGCAGTGACTGGTCATAGAAAAAATACTGTAAAAATAAGATAAGTGGTGCACCTCGCATCGATGATCACCTACACACTTATATGACCAACAAGCCCGATCCATGACTCAAATAAAGAGACAAGGCATCCATCAAAGGTCATAGGATATCCGTAAGTGGTTAACAACGTTAGCCATATAGGTCATTCAACCCCTAATGCACTAACGGTAATGATGAGCCTAACAAAAAACAAGGTCTAGGTAACACTCTTGATCCAACAACATTCAGGTCATCAATATTTTCATCTAAGGCTACAAGATGTAGGTGATCCTAATCTTGTAGCCACACTATGATGAGAAACATAACACATGATTCGAATTTTTGTAGAGTATTTTGAAGTTTGTTGGAGGTAATTGGAGGTTTCTACGAGGCTTAGTGAAAATTGATACTTCAAAATGTCAAAATTCTTGGACTGTTTACAGTCAAGGATTAGAGAATATGTGGAGTTTGGTGCAGATGGCTACAAAGATATGGTCTACTTGGCCAAGGTGAAAGTAAGAAAGGTGAACAAGAGCTAGAAATGGTCTTTCTAAAGCATATAGATAATGTTCCTTATGCAACGACGATGGATCCTATGGCTCAATCAAAGGTGGTTTGAGTTGTTCAAAGTGCCAAGCCTACTGGGGTAAGGCCAATTATCAATTATGCTCCTTTGAAGTTTCCAGTTTGTAGTATGCTCATGCCGATGATGGATGAGCTCATCAACAAAGATGAGGGTTTTGTCGAAGAGGCCATGGATGCAAAGGAGGTGAAAGATACTAAATTTCAAGAGCAACATGAAGAGGTAAGAGATCCTATTTTTATGAGCTCAATGTATGAAAAGGTAGCAGAGTGTAGCCAGGTTGCAGATGCCAAGGGCCTGGAAGTAGATGTTGGGGGCAATCATAGCATAGCCTAATAAACCCAATACCAACAAAATTATCAATCCTAGGATCAACAACCCGACTAGGGCATGGAAGCACGAGCATCGAATGTATCGAATGGGAGGATTCATGAGAATGCTCATCCAATGCAATAGAGATTAGCCATGAATCACTAACTCTAATCACATCATCAATCAAGCATCACCTACACACATTAATCCCACCGAAGTCCAACTTACCATAGACTAGAATCTCTAAACACACTCGTGATAAGCATACACTATTTTCATTGTGTTGGCCTTTCCAATCACCACATGCCAATCAAGGCACTTCATCAAAAGCTACACACAAGGTGAATGGTCCTAGAGTTTCATAAAACCCATCCACACACAAGCAAACAATAGGGCACATACACTAATTACAAGATTAAGAACCAACATAATCAACCTAATTAGAGATGTTAAATATCGCAAATTGAATGCTTATAGAAGGATAGTAGTGGTTAATAAGCAAGAATTCATCACACACACTCAAATCTAGTATAATGAGAAAGGTGAAACTACTTCATGACGTAATGAAATATAGAAGAAGTAGACTAATGAAGAAAGTCGAGAATAGATTAAGAATGCTTCTTTAATTAAAATGGATTAGCACTAGCCTCTTAAGCATGGGCATTAAGCTCAAGGCTACGACATCCATAGCGTGAACAATCAAGAGAGAGAGAGAGAGAGCTCTCAAAAGTTGATCCTCAAGAGTGGATACTCAAGAATGAAGCCTCCTTGCATAAATTCGTTCTTATAAAGGCTTGCACCACAATCCCTTCTACTATGGGTTTAAGTTTGAGCCCTCTAGCTAGCATATACAACTTTGGAACTCCCAATGAGCCCAAGACCTTATACAAATGTGGATTGGAAATACTATGCACAACCATAGCATATCTCCCGCTTGATGCATAATTGGTGCAGCTTGTGTTAGCTGCTTCTAACATTCCCCCCTTCATAATTTGGCGCACATCCTCATGTGTCGATGAAGAAAAACATGGTGACATGGTAGAAAGCAAGTCCATGGAAGAAATGTTGAGCTGCAAAACAAAAGAACAAGTCATGAGTATCAAAGGCTAATAAGGATAAATAAAAAATGAAGTACAATGAGCAATCATGAAAAGTGAATTTTTTGCTTCTAAAGGATGGATGAATCATAGTAAAAAACTAAACAAGATAAAGCAAAAAAACACTCAAACTATCATGAAGATTAAACCACTTGAAATTTCAGTTTTATGCATGAAACACAAGCAATCAACTATGATCCTAGGCTAATGCAAGGTCATAAACCTACTAGCCTAAAAACTATGTGACCAATATTAATAATGCATCCAAGTCTATCATGTCTATGGGCTATAAAAAAGCTCGTAATCATTGTTACAGCTTTTTGAAGCTCATGGAAGTTTTTTTTTTGTCATTCATAGAAAAAATTAAAGCACAATACAAGGCTAACACCCTAAGGCAAGTCTAGGTGCGACTCTCAGCTCCTTGAACCCTCGAGAAGGTGTTCCAAAAATTTACTAGCCCACCAGAAATCTACTAACCCCTATCAGCCTAGGGCATCGGTTTAGGGCCTTGACCAAGCGAGTCAAGGTGATTCCCCTCGCCTGCCAAGTGCCAATAAGGCGCTAGGTCTTATTGGCACTGGGCAGTAGGCCTAGGCCTCACATAGACACAACATAACATAGAAATTTTCTTTTCATGTGTCTAGTAGCCTTTTTGCTACTTTTTCTTGACACTTTTTTGCTTCATTGTTTCATTTTTTAGCACTTATATATTTCTTCCAACATGAGATGCTAATGGGAGACGGACTAAAGGACTAAAGCCTAATCAAAGCCCTAGGTCATGATAAAAATGAATGGAGTATTAAGACTATCACTAAGAGTCTAGAACTAATGAGAAATGATCCTACATTAACCTAAGGTCAAAGACCAATTACCTATGATTAGCACACATAAAACCTAATTTTTTGATGAGTTATTATTCACAAAGAAAAGTGTTGAAACTTTAGAATGCTTAGCTTTTGAACATGAAAGAACCATAGCTTAGAAGAAAAATTTACTTAATCCAAGCATAGAGAATGGAGAGATGAACAAAAGAGCAAAATCATGGAAGGATTTCACCTATTCATGCTCTTTGTGCATCCTTGAGCAAAGATTCACTTGGTAGAGAAGTCTCTTGATCTTTTTATTTACAATTGAAGCTAAGTGTAAACACAAGCTCCAAAGGCCATTTATTGAAAGCCAAAAACATACAATAAACATTAATGAAAATCTAAAGCTAGAGTCTGGCATACCCAAATTTTCCAAAGGGTAAAAACCCAAGGGAAAAAACTGCCTTTGGTTATGCACATGATGGTCTTTGATAGCAACTTTATACATACACATCAACAATGAGAGATAAAATGCTTCTATATAAGCAAATTATCAATTTTTACAATCTCTCATGCATGATTCAAAGTTGATTAATTTCTAGCTGAATTGAGGTATGGAATTTAAAACAATGAAAGAGCTAGAAATCTTTTAACTTGAAGAAACGAAGTGGCTCTTGAAAGCCAATTTTTACATTTTAAAGCTCCCAGAAAGTTGGCTAAACACTAGCTCAAATGAAGTTTTACAATTTAAGAGAAATTTATGAGCTAGAGATGACTGCAGGGTGAAAGCATGTATAGGTGGACCACTTTTGCCACTATATAGTATATGGTCTTTGGGGTTGAGAAAATGGGAGGTTTAGGCGTTTGAAACAGTGGGATTAAATTCAAAATTTATGAAAAAAAGGGTTAAAATTTTACGTGTACTAAGTGAAAGGGCTTAGTGGTTAATGATCACCTCAAGGTACTTTCAAGCACTTAATGCAAATATTCTCTCGAGTCTCGTCCCTCCCTCTCTGTCTTGCTCATTCCTCCCCCCTCTCTCGATCTCTCCCGCACCATTCAGGTTTCTGATTCCCTCTTTCCTCCCTCCTTTGCGTTTCTCTGCTAGCCAAAGCAACAAGCAGCAACATCACAACAACAGTAAGCAAATTCAGGAGTACTTTTTGCTGGGCTGGTCATCAACTTCAGTAAAAATCCTTTGCACAGCTGCATAGCAGCAACAGGTATGTGGCATCATGTAGCTTGAAGCATTCTATCTCGAATGTTGGTTGAATTTCAATGTGGCTGGTTTTCCTAGGTAGCATTTCCAGGTAGCATTGATCCATGTTTTAACATGCTTCATGCAGATCTAGAAGCGTTGTATGCTTGTCTTTGAATGTGTGGAAAGATAACCAAAGGGGGCTTGGCCTAGTGGTTAAAGTGAATGGGTGGATGCGTAAGGACCCAGGTTCAACTCCTGGTGATATGGTCTGCCCTCTGCTGGGGAGGGTATTGCAAAAAAAAAAAAGAATGTGTGGAAAGATAATATTTCGACAGTGGTGCTACAAAGCACATTACCTCACATCGTGAATTGTTTACCTCTCTCGAGTCTGTCCCTCATGGGAATTCAGTCACTTGTGCCAACAATGCCTCTTATCCAGCTCAGGGAGTTGGAAATATTGTGCTCACTGTTGCTAATGGCAGTTCCTTCACACTTGTTGATGCACTTTATGTACCTGGGATCAAGAAGAATCTCTTCTCTGTATCTGCACTTGCTAGAATTGGACTTGTAGTCAAATTTATGGATCACAGATGTACAGTTCATGATCTCAGTTTTGGTGATGAAATTGTTGCATCTGGGCTTTTGTGCCGTGGGCTGTATAAGCTCACTTTGTATGACAAGTGTGGACAAAATTTTGCAAATGCTGTTGCAGATTCAAGGGCTATTTCAAATGCAAAACTTTGGCATGCACGTTTTGGTCATCTGAATTTTGCCAGTTTTCTGCGTTTGCAGAAATCTGATATGGTTGCTTCTTTGCCGCCTCTTGAAGCACCTGTCAAACATGTTTGTGAAGGCTATATTTTGGGTATGATGTAGCGTTCTAAATTTCCAAAGGATGGTTCAGTTCGGGCACATGTAGGCTGCAACTTGTGCATAGTGATGTTTGTGGACCCATGCAAACTCCGTCCTTGGGCAATTACCTATACTTCGTGACTTTCATTGATGATTACTCCAGGCATGCATGGGTATTTCCGCTTAAAGAGAATTACAAAGTTTTTATGTGCTTCAAACAATTTTTGGCTATGGCTGAAAATGTCTCGAAATGTACTATGGGCACCCTCCGTTCCGATCGAGGGGGGGAGTATATGTCTCATGAATTTAATGCATTTCTGGCTAGTCATGGGATAAAACACCAATGTATAGTGCCTTATACACCTTAGCAAAATGGTGTTGCTGAGAGGAAAAACAGGTCACTTACGGAAATGGCACAATGTATGGTCAAAAGTCAAGCTTTGCCGCATTCTTTTTGGCTTGAGGCCATCATGTGTGCCACTTATGTACTTAACAGGTGTCCTACGAAAGTTTTGCAGTCTATTACTCCATATGAAGCATGGCATGATAGAAAGCCTTCTATTGAGCACATGCGTGTTTTTGGTTGTTTGGCATATGCTTTGGTGCCACAAGTGCAATGCAGAAAATTGGTTGATAAGGCTGTCAAATGTATTTTTGTTGGTTATAGTGCTGAAAGAAAAGGATACAGGTTGTATCATCCGCAAACAAAACGTATTCTGGTTTCACGGGATGTAGTGTTTGTGGAAGATTCTGTTCAGCCCTTGCTGTCATGTACTAGAGACAGTAATGTAAGCTCACAGGACATTTATGACACTTTGTTGCCTCTTTTCAGTGGTGAAAATACGAATGTAAGATCCAATGAGGCAAATGTACAACCTATGCGGGTTTCTGTAAATGTTTAGATCAGCCTATTACTGATGCAGATGTACATGATGTACTTGATGAGGAAAGGGCTGAAAATGAGCAGGCTAGAGGTATGCCAAAATGGCTGGTGCACACTTTGCGTGACAGTAAATTAGATGCACCTTTGTCTAGTCGTACTCGTTCGGGCTCTCACCATGCATCTTATGCATCAGATTGTTATGATTTGGCTGTGTCTAGCTTACATGATGTTGAGGAGCCTCTGACTTTTGATGAAGCACAAAATTCAGAAAATTGGATGGCTGCCATGCAATCAGAATATGATGCACTTATAGAAAATGACACATGGACTTTATGTGATTTGCCTCCTGGCAAAAAGGCCATTGGTACGAAGTGGGTTTACAAGTTGAAACGCAAGCCGGATGGTGAGATCGATCGCCATAATGCTCGACTTGTTGCAAAAGGTTATGCATTGTAAAAAGGCATAGATTATGAAGAGACTTTTGCTCCCACTTGTCGTATGACTACTGTACGTTTTCTATGTGCATTGGCAGCTCATTTTGGTTGGGATGTACATCAATCAGACATTGTTACTGCTTTCTTGAATGGTGACATATTTGAGGAAGTTTATGTAACGCAGCCTCGCGGTGTTGTCATAAAAGGTCAAGAGGACAAAGTGTGCAGATGTAAGAAGGCTTTTTATGGGTTGAAGCAATCTCCTCGTGCTTGGTATGAGAAAGCTGACACTCATTTGGTGAAACAAGGCTTTCATAACAGTCCAACAAAAAGCACATTGTATGTAAAGCGTGAGGGTGATGTACTTCTCATTGTGGTTCTTTATGTTGATGATTTGCTGATCACTGGACCAAATGAGAGACATATTGTTGAATTTAAGGCTGATTTGAATGCTACTTTCAAGATGAAAGATTTGGGACTGTTGCATCATTATTTGGGCATACATTTTAAGCAGTGTGATGGTGGTATTGCCTTGTGTCAGAAAAGTTACATAGAGACATTGCTATGTAAGTTTGGACTTGAGTATTGCAAACCTATTGCCACTCCCATGGAAACAGGTTTGAAATTGAGTCTACATGATGCTGGCGATCCTGCTGATGTCACTCTTTACCAAATTGCTGTTGGTTGCCTCATTTATGTATGCAACACGACGCCAGATATTCAGTTTGCAGTCTCAGAGGTCAGTAGATTTATGCATAGCCCAGGGTCTAAGCATTGGCAGGCTGTCAAGAGGATTTTCCGCTACCTTAGTGGCACTTTACATCTTGGCTTGTTTTATCCCAAGGGGGGATCATTGCGGCCAGACTTACATGCTTTTTCGGACTTAGATTGGGCTGGTTGTTTTGACACGCTGTCAGGAGTCTTTTGGAGCAAGGGATTGCGCATATGTACATATACATGCATGGTGCATCAAATAAAGAATTGCCCATTTTTCAGAGCCAGGTGGTTATGTGGGGCCCACATGTGTACAGGTAGGACAGGGTGTACATAGTGCATCGATTTTCACTATTACCAGTACCACTGTGTTTTTTCTACAATAATGAGGAGTTGGTAGCTCGTAAAACTTCTCGAGGAAGCTATCCGCGGGCCAACGACATGAGGTAAGAAGGTGCGTCAGATGGCATCGAGTGGTTTCAGGAGGTCGAACAAGGTCAATACTTGCAGGCGGAGAAGTATGGACACGACGTGGGTGTTTTCTTGTGATACTTATGCAGAAATGTCATCATGAGGACCACTTTTCGGGGCATTTTCATGTGGTTGCGAGATGCATTATTTGGAAAAACTGAGTGCCAGGTGTGCGGATGATGCAAAAAGGTGACAACTATGCACTGCGAGGTCAGTTTTTGGCCTGTTCAAGGTCCGTTTGGGGTCATCTAAAAGGCCACGGGTGCCCAACTAATAAAGCTAAGTGCGGGAACTGAAAAAACTGAGAGAAGACTAGAAAAAATGTGGAGAAGAGAGGAGGAACAGCTGCAAGTGTGTTTTTGCTATTTTTGGAGCATTTTTTGGCCCTAAACTGCTCATCCGAGGTCGGATTTGAGCAATGTGACATTGTAGGGTGGGGTTTTTGGGCGTTCCGGACGCAATGGCGCTGTCCATTTTTCCAAATTCCTCACATATTTTCTGCTGTTTTTCTATGTAATCTTCTCCGGTGAGTGAAGCCTCTGCTTAACTTTGTGGTTGTATCTTGTGTATTTTCTCAATACTGTGTAACCTATTTGCCCCATTGGTTTTGGGCTGAGCTTCATTGAGTCTAAACAACACCAATTTGCCTCCTTTGAGATGAATTGAGAGTGTGTGTGTGAGTGTCTATGTGTGAGTGTTGAGTGGGCAAGTGAGAAATCTCTCTCTTCTCACTCCGTCTGTGTGTTTCCTGTCTCGGCCAGGCTGGTTGTGTAAGCCGAGTGGTGCCCCATAATGTGTGTATGTATCATCCCAAGAGTGTGTGTCGGGTCATTATAGAGGCGTTGTGTGTGTTTCCATCCTGCTCACAACGCGAGTGTCCACAAGTGTTTTTTGTTTCATGCTTGGCAGTTCATGTATATCATGGTTGAGCAAGAAGCAACCTACTGTGGCCACTTCGAGTTGTGAGGCTGAGTACAGGGCAATCTTCACAGCTACGGTTGAGTGTGTATGGCTCAGAGGCCTTATGGATGATTTGGGTGTTGGACAGGACACTGCCAACACTATCTACACTGACAGTCAGAGCGCATTGGCAGTTGTGAGGAACCCAGTTTTTTCATGCTTGCAGAAAGCACATTGAGGTGCATTACCACTATGTCAGGGAGAGGCTCTCAGGAGAGATCAGCTTGTCTTATGTGCCAACACACGACAACCTTGCAAATATTTTCACAAAGGCATTGTGTCGTGAGAAGCTTGAAGCTTTCCGCAAAGCTTTGGGCTTACTCCCCTTTGTGTACTGATCCTGTCCTCAGGGCATGGCACTTCCCTTTACTCATGTGCCAGCTCTCGTTCACCGCATCACTCCAGGGGGGATTTGTTACCATATACATGTGGTAGTGATGTGTGTGAACACACTAGGACCGCTGGGGCATTTTTTGCACCACACAATTGAATCTGCCGCAACTGACAAGCATGCATCATGGACGATAGTATTGTAAGTGCACTCTGCGCTAAAAGCCCATTCTGCATCAACATCAGCAACACAGACTCCTTTCACAGAAGACTCAACAATGGCTTCATTTGTAGTGGAACCAGCATTTGCAGTGGAACCACCCTCTTTCTTCTTAGACTCTTTGGCCTTCAACTTAGGACATGACTTGATCAAGTGATCATTGGCTTTACAATAATGGCAATGCATCTTCTTTTTTCCCTTATCACCAGAATTACCAGACGAAGTACTGCCAGAAGAAGAATTAGGAACATAATTTTTGCCACTCGCAGCAGAACCATAAGAAGTGGCTGCATTACTGTTACCACCCTTTCTTTGAGAAGCAATAAAAGCCTATTCAACTGCACGCTGTCTAGTCCTGTTTTCTCTGGAAAGTGACTCTTGCAACAGCAATGTGCATAATGCATCAAACTTGACAAATTCAGGATTTCCTTGGGTCATCAGTCTCCAAGTCCTAGCAAAAGTCTGGTAGGAATCTGGTAAGGCATCAAGAACAGTCTGCACAAGGGAATTGTCTGAAATGACTTCACCTGCAGAAATAAGTTGCTCATTGATATCCTTGACACTAGCAAGGAAAGTGTCCATATCATCTTCCTCATGCATAATCTTCGACTCCAGCTCTTTACGCAGCAAAGCAATTTTAGCCTCATTGCGGCTTGCATAAAGACCTGCTAAAATATCCCAAGTCTGTTTTGCAAATTTTGCTGAACGGATGTGAGGAACAATGGTGCGCTTCACAGACAACGCAATCAATGCATGAGCCTACGCATCCTTAACATCCCAACGAGCTTGTTCTGCCGTAGGAAAAACAACTCTAACAGCTGCAATCCTTGCAGCAAGACCTGCAACATCCTCAACATCGCCTACATCCTTAGAACCAAGACGTATATCAATGCCCTGCACAATGTTCTAAACACGTTTTGACACAAGAACATGTTGCATTATATAAGCCCACATAGGGTAGTTGTCCCCATCTAACCTCTCCTCAGCAGCAAACATCTTGAACAAATCTGTGTTGTTGTTGTCAGCCATGGTAAATGCTGCACCTGATGTGAAAACTGCTCGAAAATAGGAGAAACGGAGGGGGAACAACCTATGCTATATAGCACAAACCGTAGAAGACTATAAGGCACTTGTTATGCAAAAAACGGCATTGATAGAAATTCTGCACAAAATGACGAAATAGCCTGTGCAGTACTGACTGTAGTGGAAACAGAGGCAAAATGAGCCCAAATGTCTCCAAACGGAGGCCGAAATTTGTCAACCTGCAAACGCTCGCCAAAGCTCACTGAAATCGGAGAAAGTGAGCCGGCGTGTGTTGGAGCAGCTGGCGACTAAGCCCAGGAGGACGTGACCTGCTCTGATACCAATTGTTGGAATTAGGGTTGCAAAGAAAACCACACAGCTTGGAGAAGACGAAGGAAGCTCAAGGCACACAATAGAGTGTGTTACTTAGTGTGCAATGGAAAGATAGATAGCCCTATAGTGATGGGCGTATGTACCATGCACGGGGGAAAAAACCTCCTAAAGAGGGAAAAAATGCCCTGGCAGTCCTAGTGTGTTCACACACATCACTACCACATGTATATGGTAACATGTTTATGGAGAGTCTATGAAGGATTTTCTAGAGAAAATAGAAGAGAGAGGTTATCTCGTTGATTCAAGTCGATAGAGATAGGAAGAGTCTCTATATAAGATTGAAGAGAGAGAATCAAGAGAGAGAGTGGATCTCTCTTGTATAGAATCAAAGAGATTGAGGGAGAGAATCTCTCTCTGCTACTTGCAGCAAGAGGGCCGAGTTTAGGAGAGCAAAGGGAGAAAGTCGAAAGGATCCACGAGAAGGTAGAGAGCCTACAAAGAGAAGGGGTCCAAGAGGGGCCAAGAGCCGGAGATGGTGTTTCTTTTGTGGGTGATTGCTTGTGCAAGTGAAGTGGGAGACAAGGTGGCAGTGAGAGATCATGGGTGCCATTTGCAAGCCATGCAAAAGGGGGTCATGATGAAAAATGGAGAGGGAGAGTTTCTCTCGTTGCAAGCTAGTAGGATGCCGAGAGCAGGCTGAGGAGATGCTCACCATATTGCATGCCACGGAGGAGGTGTGAACGCGAGCTTGGAGGGTCTTTGATTAAGTGAGGTGTTTTAATACGTTTTTTTTAACAAACTATTGAGAGGGTGGCGGGTGTGTCGATCTATCGAGGAGGCACCGCCTGTTGCGCAGAGGGTTAGTGGGCAAGAGAGAGGAGAACCATCTGTTGGCCCTACCGAGGCAAAGAGAGGGGGGCTCACTCCATAGCAAGAGGGTAGGCCATGAGGGCCGCTACCATGACGAGCATGAGAGGGGTGCCGTTTGCAGGCAAGGGTGGTATGCAAGCCATGATCGAGAGCAGGAGATGAGAGAGAGTGGATTAGCCAGGAAAGAACGTAGTGAAGTGGGAGCCAGCAAGGCCAGTTGGATGACAAAGCCCTGGCTGTGCTGAGAAGGAGAGGGGGTTTGCAAGGAAGAAAGCCCGTTTGCAGGCCGTGAGAGAGATGAGAGGGATATCCTCACTGTGTGGGTAACCGTTGAGTTGGATGACGAAGCTCTGGCTGTGCCGAGAGCGTTTGTGAGAGAGCATGGGAGGCCGTTTTGTTACAGGCTATGATGAAGTTGCAGGCCGTGAGTTGCTAGGCTAAGCAAGAAGAGGAGAGTAAGTGAAAGAGGGCTTTGCCCTGTGCGAAAACTAGCGAGGAGAGAGATTAGGAGAGAGAACCCCATCTTGCACTGCCGAGAGTAGTCGAGAAAGAGAGAAAGATTCTCCCTCTGAAGTAAACAAGGAGAGAGAAGGCCTCTTTTTTGAGTTGGGTGTGAGAATTGTAAAAAGTCAATCACAGATGGGTGCTTGCATTTCTTAATAAAGGGACAATAGAGAGAGAAAGAGGATGCTTGGGACGCGTGTTCGGGGCTACTGTTGAGAGAGAGTGAGTGAGTTTGCGATGAGGGTGTTGTGAGAGAGAGAGAGAGAAAGAGAGAGAGAGAGAAAGATTGTCCCCAACAGAGTTGCGAGGGGGAATCCATGCAAGGGAGAGCGAGCAGGCCAAGCGAGCAGAAGGGGTGCACGAGGAGTTTGACTAGGATCTAAGACAGAGATCGAGAGGATGCCAAGCCATGCAAAGGAGCTCGCTGATTTGGCCATGAAATGGGAGGAGAGAGAGGGTGAGCCTTTGCTCTGTTCACAATGAGGCACAGAGAAGAACTCTATGTAGTTGAGTTCCATAGAGAGAGAGTCGCCATGAAATACAAGCGAGGAGAGAGAGGGAGAGCCTCGGCTACGTGGCAAAACGAGGTGAGAGAAAGGCTCTGTGGGCTGCCGAGTGAAGCAAAAGAGGGAGAGAACTGCGGTGGAGGACCAAATCGAGAGAGAGAAAGAAGAGGGAGAAAGGCTCTGTCTGCAGATCGAAA
This sequence comes from Adiantum capillus-veneris, assembly GCF_014529385.1. Classification (NCBI taxonomy): domain Eukaryota; kingdom Viridiplantae; phylum Streptophyta; class Polypodiopsida; order Polypodiales; family Pteridaceae; genus Adiantum; species Adiantum capillus-veneris. Next base: position 32,728,614 of record NC_140941.1, read on the forward strand.
GGAGTTTTTTTAACCTGGTAATTAAACTATCCATTTTACTTTCTAAACTAACCAAGGGGGGAAGGGTTCCCCATAGGCAAGAGAGAGTGAGAATCTCTATGAGAGAGTTTGAGAGAGAGGGAGAGAAAGAGAGAAGCTATGAACAAAATTTGAGCAAAGGAGAGTATTCCTCCGAAACTGGGACAATAAGTGACATTGTTACGATGCATGCATGAAGAAAAGTTTTGGCAAGATTAAGAGTTGAAGTCTAAGTTGCTGATAAGTCTCTCTACCATATTTTTGTAAACATGAATGAAAATTTGATGATAGAAAAAAACGTAAATCACGCATTTGCATAGTCTCTTTCTCTGTGTCTCTCCATTTTCATAACAAACACATAAGTATCTTCTCATGATTTTGTTCTCGAGTCTGAGCGAGTATATGCAGCCCGAGAATTGCGTGGGTTAGAGAGAGAGAGAGAATTTGATACATGTTATGGCAGATGATTTAGCCGTACTTACATTGTCTAGGCTCCTTGTTTTGGGAGTGAGCGTAGCATATTGCTTGAGCTCTTTTGTTTGGTAGATTTTTCTTGGTCTTGGTATGCTCCATGGCTTGGCCATAGAAAAATATATATCAATAAGTCTGTAAATATTTAACATCCAATTTTAGAAGTTATGTGCTTGGAAGCACTCATGTAAGTTATGTGGCTCTGACAAGTGGTATTTCATCCTACAAAGTCTACATCAAACTGGTGGTACGTCATAGAGGTAGCCCCTTGTAGTGTACGGGTGTATGAGGGTTACCATGTGCCAATCACAGTGGCATCAGTGGAGGAGATTAAAGAGGAGGCCGTTGAGGTGGTGCCAGAAGAGCATCAAGATGCTACTCTCTATGGGATGCATGCAGAGGATCTACAAAATGAAACGGAGGACAGCTATATATAAACATAGGGAGTTATGTTGAGCTATGCGAGGATAAGAGAGAGACCTCTTGTCATAGAATATAATATCTAGCTTTACCAAATGATTTTCTCATATTAAATTGATCACTTAATATGGGAAGATAAAAGGGGAACAAGAGTTAGTATATATATATATATGTGATTCTATACCTAACTCAACAGGGGACCGAAAGGAGAAATGGTTGTATCTCAATAGGGGTCCAAAAGGAAACAATCTACCAAAGAGCAATGTGCAATAAGTGCTTCTAGATTTACCTCAGCAAGGGACCAAGAGGAGAGATGGTTACCTCTCAAAAGGGGTCCAAACGGAGGTAGTCTATCAAAGAGACACGTGCATCTAATGGAGCTTAAAAGACCTTAGGGTTAGCTTCATGAAAGACCTCCAAAAATTAGTGTTAAAAAGTCCTTTGACATTACTCAAGCTAGGGCTACCTCGAGGTGGGAAGCATACCCAAGCATGAGGTGCTAAGAGGCTTAAAGTGGTTGTGGGAACCTTGCCCAAAGCTTGAGGTGATTTTTATGCTTAAATGTTTAAGGTTATTTGAAATGTTAAATTCAAAGATGAATTCTCAAGAGGCATGAACATTCATGCTTGATTGACTAAGGCTTGAACTATTCAATTCAAAACAAATGGCTTAGGAAGCATAAAAGACACATGCTTGCTTGATTGATTAAGTCCTTGAAGTATTCCATTCAACCAAATGATATAATAAACACAAAAGACACATGTTCAAATGATCCTCCACATGTGGCCCTCATGATGTGTTTGAATGCTATTGTGGATAGGTTTTAAAGGGGTCCAATGAAATTTAGATACATAAAAATAAATATTAAGTTCTTTCTCTCAAAGAGGAAAAAGAGGACACATGTCCAAATGAAATAATAAAATAATACGAGAGAGAGAGAGAGAGAGAGAGAGCGAGGTGGACCAAGCATGAGAGGGGGGGTATACTCTCCCACACACAAACAAACACATTCTCTCATTGTGTGGAGTGCAAAATGCAAGAGCCCCATGTCCTTCTCCAAGCCTGTTGAGAAGTGGGGAGCTTACACCAACACTATTGGCTATGGAATGGAAATCCAACCAAGAGCCATGCTTCAATGCTGAAGCTTGCCATCTTCTTCATCTTCATTACTATGCTATTATGCTATGATAAGCAAGAAGAGATGATAAGTGAGGAACTATTTATTTCTCCTATGGAATGTTTCTTCTTCCTCTTCCCTACCCTCATTCCCCGCTAGCTCTCTCCACGTTCGAAGGTGTTTGAAGCCTTGGGGCTGAGGCTTGGGATAGTTAATGATTTTTGCAAAGTTTATGTTAAGCTCATGATGCATGAATATTTCCATGTTTATAGCATCACCAAGGTCACAAGGAACACAAAGATTGTATTGTAACAAAGTCTCTCTTGATGGGAGAATCTATAATACAAACGTATTTTGGTGGGGAGACCGGCTCCACGTAAATCGTCCTTAACTATTGTCATGTTCTCTAATACTCTCTCTCTCTTGCAAAAGTATTATTCATGCCAAGTTAACTAAGTACTCTGTTTATGTTGCTACCATCAATTAAGTTCACCCTCTATGCTCTCAAAGTGATCTCACAAAAATGCTGGCCTTAATTATCTTAATTCCGCTATCCTCAAAATTCATAGGCTATTTCCATTACATTGGTATCATAGTATTTGGTTTCTCTTTTCTTCCTTAAGAAGAGAGGTCCTTAAGTAGCCTATGAATGGTTGATTTTGTTAATTATATTAGGGTCGGTGGGATCTATTATTGGTTTTGTTGAGCCCACTATGTGGGATATGGTGCACACCTCAGGAGCTTTGGTCTTAATAATGGGGTCTTTTTATACCCTCCTACGGCTTTACATTATTGAGCCATAAGAAGTCCAAAAGGAGCTATCCCTTGGAAATTCTCTTATGTTAGACCCACCCCACTACTCTCTATAATTAACCAATTCGTGCCATGGGTGTAGATACTTAAGTGCTTGTTTTCAAAGGCTAAGAGGAGTAACAACTAAGGTTTTGAATTGCCAAAGGATACACTAAATAAACACATAATATAATTATCATGGCTGACAGGAAGCAAGAGAGTAAAATGAATAATGATAACTTTGATTTTGCACATGAAGGTCCTTATGATGATGCCCCCATGTTTATCAATTATCTTGGTATTATGTTGCATCAAGCTATGGGCAACCCTACCTTGCAAGCCGAAGTTACCCAACAACTTCGTGCTTATGGGATTTCCCTTCCTCTCCAAGAGGAGAGAGCCTCTTGATAAGACTCCCGAAAGAAGACTCTCTCTCATAAGAGAGGAGGAATCCAAAGAACGAGAAAGAAGTGAATCCCTAAGTTCCTCTAAAGATGTGGCTCCATGAAGACGGTGGCCTAGACTATCACCAACTCCTCCCAAGAGGAAACGGTCAACCCATAGTCCTTGTCCTCATCATTCCAAAAGGGAAGAGAGGAAAATAAAGGAAGAAAAAGTCAAGAAATAGGTCACCCTCTTCTCCTTCTTCTTCACCTTCCTCCTCTTCCGACGAGAGCAATAGTTATTCTCCTAGAGAATACAAGAGGAGAGGACATTGCAAAACTTACCCTGCATGGAAAAGGTCCCAAAAGCATAAGAAATTCAAAGGGGGAGGAAAGAGTATCTCTATTTTCACCTATGATGGCACCTTTGGTGCCACCAACAAAGTATTGGCCTTCATCCAACAATTTGATGAGACCTTTGGAGACGAGGGCTTCATGGAGTCCTCCAAGCTACACCACGTAGCTATGCACTCCTAGAAATCTACTCGTCAATGGTGGACTGACCTTGATGGCAATGGCAAGGCCCCAAAGACATGGAAAACTCTACGGGTTTCGATCATGAAGCAATTCCTTGCAAGCGATGCAAATGACAAAGTTCTTACCAAATGGCGGAGTTTGAAGCTACTCTTCAATGAGTCTATCCACAAATATGTAAACAAGTTTTGGGATTTACATCTCAAAGCTACAGTCTTTCAAAACTGGAGGTTTGAGACCTAATGAAGAATTTCAATGATCCGATGCAATGCACTCCAAAACTCAAGCATTAAGCCCAAAAGAAGAATGTCACAAAAGTAGACAAATTTCCACAGATATTGAGACAACAATTGAGGAGTCTAATTCCACCTCCAGTTCTAGATCATTTGATATCAATTCAGATGATATGGCCAAGAGTAAGTAAAAGGAATCCTAAACAAAGGAAACTAGAGGTGGTGTCCAAATAGATTGTTGAAATGGAAAATACTAGACCCTCAATAGATAAGTTGGAGACCTGGTTTTTGAAATGCAGATCCAAGGATCACATGTTAGACGAGTGCAGTCGATGTACATACTATAAATTGTACAACCATGTTTGGAGTGATTATAGAATCAAAATTTTCCATTTCAAGAAGGGAATGGACTTGTCTATGGTTGCCTTAACTAATCCAAAAGTAGTGAAAGAGGATGTAGCATTTGGTTCCAAGGGAATCGAGTCTAGTACCAGTACTAAATCTCGTAGAGGGAGATATCAAGGAGGAAATGGTAGAGGCAGGGGTAGAACTGACTTTGGAAAGAGAGAATTCAGTTGTTACACCTCTAGAAAGTACGACTATTTTGTAGCTCCAAAAATAGCTGAGCAGAATCCACTTGAGTTAATACTAGATTGAAGAGATTCTTAATGAACTTGAGAAAGAGGTAAGGAAAGCTACTAAAACAAAGATATGGGCACAATAGAGGTCTACTTGGAAGGGGAAAGAAAAGGCAAAGGTAGTGGATGAATGGTAGGAGCAGAGGGATCTGGCGGCGGCGAAGATCACAAAGTATTTGGCAAAGAAGATGCTAGAGTAGCTAGAATGTTCTGAGTCTAGGACTATCCACAAGGGGCCACCTCATTCTTTGTGTACTCAAGAGGAGAAACAACTCAAGTAATTTGTTGAAGAGAAGGTAGCACATGGACTAGACGAGTATAGGATAGCTACACTTGAGAGTCTGACTGAGGAGAGGCGTCAAGTTAGATTAGACTTGACCAAAGATGGAACCACTGACTTGGGGAAGGATAAGACTAAAGAGAAATCACAAAAATGTATCACTAGGTCAACCAGCTCCCAGACAAAGGAATCTAGTGCACTGGCACTATAAATACAACCATTTGGAAGAAAGGTCTTCCAGCTCAAATAGCAGTTTTTGTAATGAGCAAAACAAAATATATGTTAAGGTATGTAAAAGATGTTGGGTATCCAAGCCCTTTGCAGTAATGTCTTAGCCCATGGGAATACGGTCTTGTGGCATGCAAGTAAGATTAGTGATTAGTGGAGTTTGCATGATAAAAGGTGTGGTTAATATCACTTCTCAAAACTATGTAAAGAACTTGATTAAAGAAGAAGTAGCGTGTTTTTTTTTGTTTTCAAGCTATGAATCGACTCTCTCTCTCGCCCTGGCTTTCTGATGCGCTCTTGCCTCTTGAGCATCTCGTAAATCGGCTTCTATAGCCCGCTCGAAGTGCAATCCACTTGCTTGCCATGGCCAGTTTCGGCAGAGCAAATTTTTTTTTGATTTTTTTAATTTGTGTTCACATTATTTACAATAATGGCCAACCTATAAGAACCTCCTAAGCAAGTGGACAGTCACACATGGTGCTCGTTATATGAAGTGAACAGTCACACATGGTGCTCATTATCCCATTTGCAGCATATTGGTTAATCGTCTTGAAGCCGACATATTTTAGATATTGTTTTTGTAAAGCATCTCAAAATCCAGAGAACTCTAGGCATTTTTTCAGTCTACCAAGGCGACAAAGAAGGATGGCATCAAAAGTGGATAAGCTCAATGGCTCCGGTTTCCACACTTGGTAGATCAAAGTTAAAGGCTATTTGATGCGGAAAAACTTATGGAACGTGGTCAAGCCTCTCGCAGCCGATGAATCTGGCACATCTGCTGCAATTACAAGGGCATTATCTACTGAGCTACAGAGGAAAGATGAACAAGATTTTGGTATCATTCTAACTTCCTTAGAAGACGACTTTATTCATTTTTTGGATGATTCTTCAAGTGCTGCCTGGATAGAGTTTTGGTGCCTAAGCTAAGTATTCTAAAATGAGTTTAAAAATGGAATTATATTCCATCTGCATGCGTGAAGATGAAAGTATTGCAGCCTTAGCTAATAGGCTGAAGAGCATCAAAATAGAGCTAGTTTATGTTGAAGCCCCTGTGCTAGATGAAGATCTTATAGCCGTTTTCCTGAATAGTCTCCCTGCAGAATTTCGTCAAATTGTCACTATTTTGAAGGAGAAGGATCCTCTGCCTTCTTTGGATGGTACTGTTAAGTCATTGCAGGAAGAAGAGAAGCGAGTACCACGAATCAGCTCTTTCGTACTAGCTGCATATGTAGCCCATGGTTGAAATTCAACTGCCAATTCCACAGGTCTACTACCAACACTAGACCTTGTGCAATATGTGGATGCAACAATCATCAAACCAAGGATTGTTTCAGCAAAAATCCTTGCACCCATTGTGGAAAGACTGATCCTCCGTTAGACGAATGCTTTAAGAAGAACAAGCGACATATCAATATGGTTGAAGGTGATGAAGACGATGCAACACCAATGCTTTTCGTAGAAAGTGATGTCCTGTAGTTTGTCTTGAGTCTGTGTTTATGTTTCTGTTATGTCAGTTATTTTTCAATAATTGTATGCGTTATAGACACTGCCATAAAATAAAATGGTAAGACCACCCTTTGTTGTTTGGACGAGTTCTGGTATGTCTCACACTGATGGTTGTTTGAAGGAAGTACACACACACACCTATGCTATAGTCAAGGGGGGGACTTCTACTCATGGTTTTAGGTGAATGAACTCTACCATGGTCTGTCTGTCTCGAGTCCATTGTCAGTGGTTTGGGCTTGAGGGGGGGGGGGGGGTTGTTGGGTATCCAAGCCCTTTGCAGTAATGTCTTAGCCCATTGGAATACTGTCTTCTGGCATGCAAGTAAGATTAGTGATTAGTGGAGTTTGCATGAGTAAAAGGTGTGGTTAATATCAGTTCTCAAAACTATGTAAAGAACTTGAATAAAGAAGAAGTAGCGTGTTTTTTTTTGTTTTCAAGCTATGAATTGACTCTCTCTCTCTCTCTCTCTCTCTCTCTCTCTCTCTCTCTCTCTCTACTGTAGCAGACTTGCACCACCATGGCTCCATAGCCCAAGACCCAACAAAAGAATCTAGAAGCTCACAGTTGAGCTAGATGATATTCAAAGAACCTTACTAGAAGCTGAAACCTTTATCAAGAATTAGGGGAAAAGTAGATGCAAAAGACAAAGTGTAAGACCTGACTGCCATTTGGAAGAAAAGTCTTCCAGCCCAAATAGGAGTTTTTGTAATGAGCAAGAAGAAATATATGTAGAGATATGTGAAAGGATCAAGAAGCTCACAGATGAGCTAGATGATACTCAAAGAACCTAGCTAGAAGTTAAAATGTTTATCAGGAAGAAGGGAAAAGTAGATGAAAAAGCTAGAGCAATAGCTTGGTTGCCATCATGGATAATGAGGTTACTATTATTCAAGTACATTACAAGCTTAGAAAGCAATGGGAACTGTTTTTAGGGGTCATACTAAATGGTGGGACTGGAGTCAACATTCTGGGAGAACATATGAGATAGAAGTTGGGAATGTAGGACCTCAAGCCAACACCACTCAAAATTCAAATGGTTTATCATAGGGTAGCCAAAGCTACTAGCTTAATTGAAAAAAACTAGATCAGAGTTGAAAAGGAAAAAGAAAAAACTAGTTTCCTGGTTTTGGATGTAGAAGGAGCATATAAAATGATTTTGGGTAGACCATGGCTCATAACAATTGGAGCCATATACAATTATGCCACTCAGACATTTACTATTCAGGGGCCCAATCGAAGGATTAAGATTAGGACGGATGACACAAAAAGCTAGAAGAAGGCATTCAATCCAAAAGTGCTCTGTAAGAAGTATGGTACCAAGAAGATTGAGACGATGCTTTCATCAATGAATATTTTTCTGCTTGCAAATATAGACTTGAGTAATGCTTGATGGATAAAGAACAAGTTAATAGACAAAGGTGGAAATATCTTGATCAATCACAAAATTGAATATTGGTGAGCAAATAATCTAGTTTGATAGACAAAGGCTAGATCACATCGGTAAACGGAAGTTCGAGTTCAGAACAAAAGCAATCTATGCTCAAACAAATGCAAAAAATCCAAACTAGGCTACTAAGAGGATATTGCTACAATCGGCAGTCGTGGCTCCCTGCAAAATACCCAAAATAACACAATAAATAGCATAAAACAGACTAATCGGCATACCTGGCACAATCGCGTGGTCGCATGATCGCAAGATACACGGACAGAGAGACTGAGAGCGAGAGAGATTGAGAGAGCATGTGCATGCGCACCTCCTAGAGCGGAGTGCTACGCCGGCACGGCGAGAGAGAAGAGGGAAAAGGAGAGAAGAACAACGCAAACACTGGGTGCAATCTCCCCCCGTGCAAGAGTGACCATTTCCCTCTTGCACGTATTTCATTTATAGATTTCTTCAATAGTCAATGTGAGTACAAACTGGCCGGTCGGACATAATTGGCCAAAGCTCATAAAGAGCTTTTGAATAATCAAATATACATAAAATGTAACATCTTTCTGCATAATCCATTATCTGCTGATGCTTTTGCCACCTGTCAGCTGCAATAGATAATAAAATATCAATTCTATAACATACCTCTCCGTTGAAAAGCAATTGTCCTCAGTTGCGAAGATAAAAATCTGCAAACAATACTTGTCAAAAACAATGATTAGAAATCTGTATCAAATAGTAACAAGATTTATAAAATTAGACAATATTGCTTATGTGTAATAGGACTAAATTTTGAAGTTATTAAAGTCGAAAAGAATGTAGTAAGCCATATCTTTCGTTTAGCACGATTTGAAAGATTGTTGAATAGTCTATTAGATAGAGCTTATATGAATGAGTTTAAGATATTAAGAGAGAAAATATATTCTCTTCTTTTCAAATACTACACCAAAGACATATTTCATAAAGATTAATGAACAACAGATAGCCTGTCTATGAACAATATGTTAAAAATGTAATTAATACTGAGATTTTTATTAGTATCAATGTGTTATATTTATGTATTTTAGCTTAAAATGCATGGTTAGGCTTAAAATAAGTTGAAAAAGTAGTGGAGACCCAAAAATAGTGTTTTTAGGAGTCGTGATCTAAAAGTTTCGTTTTCAGTCAAATAAAGAGGTTGTCCGCAATTCTGTCCGTGTTGCCTTGTGGACCAAACCTTTTCCCGTCGTTTTGAGTACCTGAAAATCTATGTTCAGAGTTCGTTTGACCAAGTTATGACAGAAACAAATTGATAGCAGAGGCAGGGCAGCCTACAAGCAGCAACAGGTTAGCTTACACACAAATATACACAGGTAATATCTCTTTCGTTTCATCCAATCAAGAAGTGATTATACTCTTTTATGATGGTACAAAATGATGTTTTGAATTTGATTATCATGTTGATTTGGTTGCACGGAGTATGTTCTTTTGGCTATTTTGTAGACGATGCAGGGAGTCATGATATTGGGATTGTGGTCGTGTTGCGATTTCGATTATGATCGTTGCTGCCATCAAGAGATTGAGATTGAGAGTGAGAGTGTGATTGAGATTGAGATTGTGCACAAGATTGAGATTGAGAGTGAGAGTGAGAGTGTGATTGAGATAGCTCGGGGGTGGTCTGGAGGTTATGAAACGAGCTATGCTCTTCTTGTAATGATTACCTTGTATCCATACAGACTCTTTATTTCCATTTGTTTACTCTGCGTACTCTGTATATTCTTTGTTCATTATCAATGTATTTGCCTCTTCCCTGTCGCGTGACAAGTGGTATCAGAGCGGTTTCAATCTTGCGGTAGTAATGGAAGCATATCAACAGTGATTGAAGGAACAAGAGAAGATTATTGGATGGCTCAATGAAGATCTTAACAGATATGAGAAAGCAGATAAAGGAAAGAGAATAGCTGGTGCAGGAAGACAAAGTGGAGGAGAAGATGAAAGTTAAACATGGAAACGGTCCATCGCCGTCCTCAAGAGATGAAGGATCAAAGAAGAAGAAACGAAAGAGGAGCGATGATCAAGACGATGACGATGCGGGAGAAGCTGCGAGATCAATCAAGTTTCAAGAAGAGTAAGGCCATCAGACTTTCAAATGCCCGAACAAAGCCATCGATAAGGAAATATGTATGAAGATGGTTGAATTGGAGACTATTGACGATGCGGATGATAAAGGTAAGTCATCTAACTCTTCTTTATGATGCTTTATGTCTTTGATGCATCATTTGAAAGCTTCTATGATCAAAGTCATGCATAAAATTTAAGATTTGAAATTGAATTTCTTAATTGATTCGAGTAGTACACATTGATTCTTGTCCTCTAATCTCGCTGAGAAATTAAACCGAAAAATTAAGAGAGATGGTTGAGAAGAAATTTTGGTTACATAAGGATTATTTGTATTATCATGATTGCTTATTTGAGTTTGTAAATTCCTCTTTGAAATCTTAACCTAAAGAAAAGATGTGCACGCAGTACTAGAAACCAATTTGATTATAGAGTTAGACAACTTAGAAGTAGTATTCTTCTTATCATGTAAGAGGACTAAATTTTGAAGTTATTAAAGTCGAAAAGAATGTAGTAAGCCATATCTTTCGTTTAGCACGATTTGAAAGATTGTTGAATAGTCTATTAGATAGAGCTTATATGAATGAGTTAAAGATATTAAGAGAGAAAATATATTCTCTTCTTTTCAACTACTACACCAAAGACATATTTCATAAAGATTAATGAACAACAGATAGCCTGTCTATGAACAGTATAATAAAAATGTAATTAATACTGAGATTTTTATTAGTATCAATGTGTTATATTTATGTATTTTAGCTTAAAATGCATGGTTATGCTTAAAATAAGTTGAAAAAGTAGTGGAGACCCAAAAATAGTGTTTTTAGGAGTCGTGATCTAAAAGTTTCGTTTTCAGCCAAATAAAGAGGTTTTTTGCAATTCTGTCCACGTTGCCTTGTAGACCTGACCTCTTTCTGTCGTTTTGAGTACCTGGAAGTCTATGTTCTGAGTTCGTTTGACCAAGTTATGACAGAAACAAATTGATAGCAGTGGCAGGACAGCCTACAAGCAGCAACAGGTTAGCTTACACACAAATATACACAGGTAATATCTCTTTCGTTTCATCCAATCAAGAAGTGATTATACTCTTTTATGATGGTACAAAATGATGTTTTGAATTTGATTATCATGTTGATTTGGTTGCACGGAGTATGTTCTTTTGGCTATTTTGTAGACGATGCAGGGAGTCATGATATTGGGATTGTGATCGTGTTGCGATTTCGATTATGATCGTTGCTGCCATCAATAGATTGAGATTGAGAGTGAGAGTGTGATTGAGATTGAGATTGTGCACAAGATTGAGATTAATAGTGAGAGTGAGAGTCCACATACTACCTATTCTAGTGTCCCATACCACTAGAATAAGCAGTATATGTCATACCCTGATGAATCAGGATATCATTGGTCACACTCATCATTAATCTAATAATGTCAAGTCTCATCACATAAACACTGCCATAATAATCACCAGATACCAAATCCCAATCAAATTCCAATTCCATAGTATAAGTCCAAATCCAAATAACTTTCATTATGTACCCGGGTAACAAAATCATACCAGTTGCAGTGGTGGCCAGCCACTGCAGCATGATTTTGTGATCGATGTTGCCTAAATCGGCGAATCTACACCCGACGTACTGCATAAATCGGCGAATCTGCACTAATGCTGCCTAAATCGACGAATCTGCATTTGATATAAGTTCAGAAAGCGTGAATCTATAGTTTGTTGTTGTGCTGCCTAAATTGGCGAATCTGCATTTGATATAAGTTCAAAAAGCGTGAATCTATAGTTTGTTGTTGTGCTGCCTAAATCGGCGAATCTGCACTAGATGAGCATTGACACACTGCCTAAATCGGCGGATCTGTGTGCTTGTGACCAATGGACTAGACAAAGCATAAAGGAGAAAATAAAAATAATTACTATGTTGACATCGCAGTGCAGTATATGAAGGCACATACAAATTGTTGTGCACTATCCCAAAACACCGTGGCTCACATGAGTAGCTGCAGGGCTTATTGAAAAATCATCTTTACAAAAAGTACTTGTAGTACAATTAGAAGCCATGATCGAAGCATTTGATGGAGTATTCAATGAACAAATAATGTATAGAATTGAAATTTAAAAATAGGCGTGATATATTTGAGATTCCATTTTATAAGTATTAGTGATGACATGAGAGATGTTGGGTTGCCTAATCTATAAAAGATTGTCGGTAAAACAATTATGAAAAAGGGGAGTGAGGTTAATGTACATACCTTGAGGGTAGACTGCATCAAAATTATATGAGCCAGTGTGTTTGTGGAGAGAGATATGATCGTAACTTGCATCTGAGGCGTGTCAAACAAATTTGTAGAAGCTAAGGAGAACTGCGACTATCAAACTTGCACCATAGTATAATTAACAATTCCAAAATATGTTAATTTTATGTTAGTAATTTGAAATAAAATAAAAGACTATGTTGTCTATTGAGAATTTGATTCAAGAATTATTACTTATAATTGTTTAAAGGGCATTGACTAGTGTTTAGTCATGATATCACGAGCATACATCATGTAAAGTCCATACTATAAATAGTAGATTGGTCCAACAAATAAAGAAAACAACGCGAAATTAATTTGACCTTAGCTGCTCTATCAGACATTTCCAATTAGACGTCAAAGTATGTAAAAGAATATGCATCAAGAAAATGTCTGGCAAGACCAAAAAACTTAAGATTCTCTTTTAAATGTGTACTAGGTACGTAGTATGAGAGTCTGCAGCGTGTACAAATTACATAAACTAGGCTAAATAATTCCTTGAAAGTCAGATAATGCAAAGCACACGAGGTAGAGCCTTGTTAGTCAAAATTAAGGGAAGTAAATGTGTAATTAGTTGGAATAGAAGAATAAGGATCGCACAATTAGGGATGCCAGTTTGGCCATTAACAAGACAATCATACTATAGGTGTGTTTGTGTGGTCACAAGTAATAGTCATGGATAGTGTGACAAAAATGCAATCAAGATAGATGGGTCGCACTGTCAGCTTGCTCAAAATAGCAATATCAAGAGCTTATACGAAATTGTAAGACGATAATGCTAACTAGACGGACGTAAATGCCAATTCATGTCTACCATTTCCCATTATCGTGTTAATCGACATTATTATATCCAAGGTGAACCTTTGCAAATGACCATGAGGGTGATCAAAAGTTTGCATCATTAGTTGGAATAGGGAATGATGGTTCAATTGGTGAAAGTTGAAACGATCTGTGAGTTGTTGAGGGGTCATGTCGCCACTAGTATAGTATACAAAAATTTGACCGTGGTGCGTAACTTATGAGAACACTCTGTGGCAGGAGACTGCATTTTGGGCCGCTTAAGCAACTAGCTGTGGCAAAAAACAAAATGTTTGAGGCTAGGAGGGTAGGAATCAACCCTATCATCAAGGACAAATTTTAAAAAAATAATAAAAAAATTTAAATATAAAACGGCCTTTGATTTGAGCGTGCAGCCGTGTGCCTACCCAGCAGGCTCTGCACATTCCCCTGGGTAGCTACTAGCCCCTCGAAAAGCTCTAGTAGATTGCGGCCTCCTGTCATGCGGCTTGCCAATCCTCTGGCGCAACCTCTGCTATGTGCGATGAACCTCATCATGATTCTCCTCGCTGCCCTACGGCGAGCCCTCCATAACGGCTGTGGACCCTCAATAGAGGCCAGGTCCTCCACCTTCAAGCCCGAAGGCTCCTTAGCTACTCATACGGGTCTACCTTGCTCTCCGCTTATGGCACAGACACTTCCATGCAGACGGAGCCACTCGACCTTCATGCCCAGCAGATGACTGTGGCCATGAGTGTCCTCGAAATCCCTGCAGCCATCAAAACTGATGGCGCTCATGTATGCCAATGCTGACCGACAAAGAAGACGAGTTCTGTCAACTGCACATGAGAGATTGAGCAAGAGCTCAGGCTAAGAGAGAGAGAGAAAGAGAAAGTTCAGCAGCATTTGTGTGGTGTGTGTGGGTGTGTGTATGGTGGTCGAGAAGCTACGAGTGCATGCAAGGTGCGGTGCTACAGGGTTGGTGAAGTTGTTAGGCATGCCGTAGCTCATATTGCTCACGCAGTTGACTTCTTCTCGTGCTCCTTTTCCCATGATGCAGATCATCGTTAGGCATGAGTAGTTGTAGCGAGGACGTTCTGCAGCAGCTAGCAGTAGCGGCCATGGCCGGGAGCTACTACTCAATTATATGTAAATCAACATTTACGTCTGTCCGTCAGCTGCTTGTTCTCTTCAGCATAAGTTTTGCTGTGCAGGCCTCGCTTCTCTGGTGCTGCATAAGCTCTCTTGATTCTTTCTGTTTTGCATCAAGTATGGTGTCTGTTGTTGTACATATTGTATGTGTGTCTGCGTGGTTTGGCGGACTACAGAGAGTGGACATTGCATGCTACCAAATGAGAGAAAAAAAAAGAAAGTAAATATAAAAATAGTGGGTGGCTGCTGCAGCTCCTGCACCGTCAGCCACATATGAGGGAGAGAAAGAATGAAGCGCACAAAGGGAGAGAGCGCGAGAGCCGGTGCATGTGCTTTCATGGCTAGAGCTCTATGCCGGGTTGGTGGCTATTGCTGCGGCACGGGGGGCTCACTGCAGTTGATATCCATGCATGCGATCTGATAACGACACCACTTGCCTATTGGTTTATGGAGGGGAAGTAGCGCGTGTGAGATGGTTGGTAGCTGATCTGGTGGGTCTTGGAGCCATGCAAGTTTTGAGGTGGGTGGGAGATGAGTGATTTTTAGCTGGAGTGTTGCATGCTCGATCTGCGGTACACCACACCATCTATGACAACGGCACCGTCAAGAACGCTCATCAGTACCAGGGAAGCAGCATTGATTGGGAATACAAAGCGTTGGGCAGCATGAGTTTGGCATGCACGACTGACTAGCTCAGTCAACTACCCTGTGCCATCCTGTGTGTGAGCGCCGTCCTCTAGCCTTGTTTGTTTGTGCCAAACCTAGCAAGCTTATAAGTTGCATGGTTGCAGCTCATCCGGCCATATTAAGCTGGTGAAGAACTGGTGATGGAATTGCCAGCTTGCCTTTTTCAGCGGGCCCTGTTGAGTCACAATATGCTGTTGGGCGCTACAATATTTAACATCAGCCTACCTTGTGTTGTGAAGATGGAAAGGAATGGCCTTGTTTCATTATGTTAGTCGTTATGGCTAGCACCCCTTCATGCTAAAATGGTAGCAGCAGGCAATTATGTGCGTGCCTCTTAAAAGATTTTACTGCATTTTCACCAACTCGGACCGACTAGAAACAAGATCATTACGCCTACCTTAATGAGTGTTGTTATCATCAATGAGTTTTGTAGCGATTTGAGCAACAAGCATCGACCTCTTCTTTTATATATATAAATAGAAATCAGGTTTAAGCAAAAAGGTTCAGGCTTTTCTGACTATGAAAGATTGTTATTTCTATTTTCTACTTTCTACTTTCTACTAATCATAGATTAACAAAAAATTAATCATAGATTGTTATTTCTACTTTCTACTTTCTACTAATCATAGATTAACAAAAAATTATGTTGAGATCTTTTGAAAAAAATTCCATAACAGACAAAACAAAAAAACGATAAAATTAAGTGGAATAAAAGAAAGTTGTGTAGTTGCACTTATCTCAAGTACAAAAATCGCAAAGATCCATTTTTTTCTCGAATTCCAACTCGTAAATCTCTCCGGTTGTTTATTACCAAGAGCGTAGCCTTGTGCTCTGATACCACTGCTACAATCGGCAGTCGTGGCTCCCTGCAAAATACCCGAAATAACACAATAAACAACAATAATAAAACATCAATTCTATAACAGATATAGATGCAACCTAGACTCATGAAGCTGAGTGATCCATTCATTGAATATGAAGTTGGAGTTATTACGGAGAAAGGAGCAGATTCATTGGCTAAACAGAAAGGAGGAGGTCCAAATTGGTTACTTCCGGATGATAAGAGGTCGAAGAGTGGGATATTGGCATAGATGAAAACCCTAGGGGTCAAGTTCAACAAAAATTAAGATAGAGATTAAAGAAAAAGAAAGGGCATTGTTCAAGCGGCCTCTCTCAAACACAATTAAATAGCCACATAGCAAGTAGTTGCTCCGCTAGCAACGAAGGCTCGGAAAAAGGTAAGTTCGCTTTATCCAAATCAAAATATGACCGCCTCAAATTTTAGGAAGAAATTTTAGAGATCTCCAATTCTAGGATTTTTATTTGAAAAGTTCCAGTTTTTGTAAAGCTTTCCTTCTCAAATATCTCATATAGGGATGAAAAGGATCAAAATCCGGCTCCATAAAGTTATTTTGGAAAAACTATCAAAAAACCCCTCTAATTTGTGGGCATTTCCAAACCCCCCCTCAAATTGCCAAAATAGCCTTGTTTCTATTTTGGTTGGAATTTTAAGATTTTCTAATCTATATTCCTTTTCGACAATTGAGGTCCATTTTTGAGTGCCTAGCATGAATCTGACACAAATTATCTCCAAAAAAAGAGCAATTATGTTTAAAAATAATGAAGTAGATTGATTGTTTTCAAAGCCTACGTAACCAACTCAAATTCTAGTTTTAGAATCTTGTAATATAGACAATCAATCTTCTTACGAAAAGCTACAAATTATTTTATCTTCATAGAAATGTGAACTCAAAACCAGGGGTATTTTGGGAATTTTGGAAAATTTGAAGGGCATTTTGGGAATTTATGAATATTTTGAAATTTGGGAATTTTTAAAATTTGAGGGGTATTTTGGTAATTTTCCCAATTTTATTAGAGCACTAGTGGATTTTTATAGGAGACATACAATAGACATCTATTCCAAGATGTGCATTGAAGGCCTCTTGCCTTGTATTCGGAGTGTGTTACTGATTAGTGGCAGCTACATGCTAGTGTTTGAACCTCGAAGTGGAATGCCTCAACCTCTACCTTCACTTGCATGTGTTCATGCTTGTTCAACTTGGAGTAGTTATCAGAACCCCTGCCATACAGACTAGTTGCCTTAATTACTTCTATTAAAAAAATTAACTTTTTTGGAGATTCCCAAATCCCCACAAATCCAATATTTTGGAGACCTTTCATGAACTGTTATGCTCTGTAATTAGGGCTGGCACTGACACCTCATGCAACTTAGCCGCCTTCCTCAGTACCCTATTGCAGCCTAAAGACCATCACCTATGTCGTGTCCTGCTACCTTTGCCAATGCCAAGCCAACGTGTGCAGAGACACTCAAACGGATCAATGCGTACCAAACTTAAGGGTTGTCGAGTGGCCGTACGTTTGCAAGGGGGATGCTGAGGAATTAGCAGATGCAAAAATAACATCGTACCCCCTAGATTCATTGTCTCTCCAGGGCTATCCATAAAAGCAACCAGACCTGCAAAGGCAAGTGTTCCATTTTCCAAACACAAGAAAGCTCAGAAACACCCTCAAAGCCATACATAACCCTCAAAGCCAAAACCGAACTCTATCTTGAAAACCATTCCCATAAAATCTAAATGCACTAAACATCTTATCATCAATTAAATATCACCCGAAATTGCCTTGCTCAGTCTAGTGTGAGACTAGTGTGCAAGCACACTGTTTAATGTAATGGCTGGAAACAAGTCAAGACTTCACTCTGACCATCACTGCAAGATCTCTTTGTTGTGCTTAAAGAGTCGCAAAGAATATATTTTTCAAAACAAAATCATAAGACACAGATAAATTGCGCACAAGAGCAACACCAAAAACTCAAGATAAGCATAGCATTCAACGAGGGCCGCAACAATATATGAACATATAATGATTTTTTACAGTAAATTCTCGATTAAGAGAATGAAAATGTCAGGGTTGCATCCTTTCATCATTACGAACATGCCAACAAGGGTGAAACAAGGCATGTAGTGACACCTTCGCATTTGTGCAGTCACTTAAAGAAGGAAAAGTAGGGAGAGGTAAGAGAGAGAGAGGGAGATGTTGCCACGCCTCCCACCATGCCCATTGCTTCCTGTTGCAATTAGTTCGAGAAAAAACTCCTGCCAGGAAAACGTTGGACACATGTAGTTAGGGGGTGCAACACAACGCAATCAAAGAGGCCTTTCAGTTATAACATCATGCATGAACCTCAAGACCGGATCTGCCGTCCACAGACTGCAATTCTGCAGCACATCAAGATCCGTCAAAGCTGTGGCTTGCAACAAGTCAAGATACCCCACCTTATAAGAGCACGAATGAGCTCCGATCTTTCGTCCGCAACACGCCGTTCTACACCACTTCAAGATCCGCCAACGCTGTGACTTACAACACGTCGAGATCGCTTAGAAAATAGCACCAATGAGTACCTAATATTGTCACATAAGAACTTAACCACCTTCTGCCCATCATATATTAGAGTGAAACAACACAAAAAACAACCACTCACACAAAGAGAGGAATGAGGAGCCCTCCATAACTATCGTGTAATATTTGTGGCAAATCTTCCTCATGCAAAGTAACAAACGTCTCTATACCTAACAGATATGAAACATCACTATTATAAAAAAAAAAAACCCTGCGGCATGCCAAAATCCAAGGCTAACAGTGTCTCTCGTAGGCCGATCCTTCTACAGCAGGTCGATACCCCTCAAAAAATCCACCAGTGCTGCAAGCAGTACCGCTAGCTGCACAACACCAAAACCCAAGAGCATTGCAAGCCGAAAATAAAAAAACAAAAACCCATTAAAAGAAACCCTTCCCTACCATAGCGATGGCGAGATGCCAACCCCAACACTTGGGAGTTCACAAGCGTAGCTCTGGGAAAAGCCATGGGAAAGGTGCGTTGGGAAAAGCCATGGGACAAATTAGAGAGGGCATCTCTCTCTGCAAGCTGGTGGGTGAGCAAAATTGGAGAAGTGCAAAAGAGGGCAAATGGCAGAGGCAGGGCAAGCTTGTGAAGCAGGGGAGAAGGGAATATTGAGGAGAATCCAGCTGCCCACAAGACACGAGAGAGGGCGGGGGATACTGATGATGATGATGAATGTGCAACCGAGCAGAAGGGAAATCCATGGAGGGCCGAAAGCTCTGCAAAGAGACCTACTTTCGAAATTTCCACATCCAACCACACCCAATAATGGACTGTTTCACTTAACCACCACTTAGAGACAAAATTAGTTTTCTTGAATTTTCACAATTTACAAAAAATACATCCTCATTTCTCATTGTTTCAAAGGAAATGTTCATCCTTTCAGCCCTCTTGTTACAATGAGTGCCCTTATGCACCAATAAACAAAATTGTGCTTATATCTAACCCAACCCCTTTCCCACATCAACAGAATATACAACATAAAGGCCTTTTGCTGCTAAATCTCAGCATATGTGACAAGTGCTAGCACGAAAGCAACAATCTGGATGAGGCATACAAGCAAGGAAGATTTTGGAATCTCTATTGCCAAAGGCACTCTTCACTGTCACCGAACAATGTACCACCAAATCCAGCTTCACCCTGGCCCACACCAACATGAAAAGACTGTAATCTGAGAACCAGGTTGCACACATTAGCATTGAAATTAGTGCGAATTAGCTTGATGCACATTCAAATAATCTGCAACTGCCATTTTAGACAAGATGAAGCGGAGAAGTACGCTTCACTCAACAACAAAGCACAAGAGATGAGCAAGAACAAAAATTGCATCATAAGCAACCTTCACATCATCCACACTTATCCAAATACATTGAAGACTCTGCAATGTCTCCAAGACAAAATTCTCGTGGTGCGTAAACAAAACATATTGCTGAATTGACCCTTAATGAGAGGGTTCGATGCCACGGCTCACTCACTGTAGGCACCAATGAACAAAACAAATGGGATCAAGGGACTGATGCCATGATATACATAGCTACTCCCTGCGTTTTCCCTACAAACACAACACACGGCCCACACACAGGTCGGCTCACAGCCATGACCACCCTACTCGAGAGGCCAACACTTAAATGAGCAAACCACATCGCCAAAAAGGTCGACCATGCAATCTCCGAACCAGGCTGCACAGATCATCGTGAGAAATTAGAGTACTAATTCACCTAATGTGAGTTTAAATAAACTGCATCATCATGAAACTTGAACTGGGCAGCATGACGAAAGCACCAACCCTGCTAAATGTGGAACCCTATCATAATGCTTCATGGATTTATCTTCGCCGTCAACGTCGGTGTAGATGACGAGATCAACTTGAGTAAGCTAATGACAGAGAGCGTGGGGTAGGAGGGAGCAGAAGATGGGGACTCGGTCCAGTAACTCTATTTTTCACCAACAATTCCATCATCAGAGCAGCAAAGTAGGCTAAGGTTC
This sequence comes from Adiantum capillus-veneris, assembly GCF_014529385.1. Lineage (NCBI taxonomy): Eukaryota > Viridiplantae > Streptophyta > Polypodiopsida > Polypodiales > Pteridaceae > Adiantum > Adiantum capillus-veneris. The sequence goes on from NC_140941.1 coordinate 32,749,081, forward strand.
AAATGTGTAGAGAAACAAAAATAACCGAAGAAACAAATGATTACCTAAACATGCATCTGTGGCGGCAGGAAAACCCCATCCTCTTGCAAGTTCGTCGATTTAGGGTTGCGTTACTACGTAGGGGGTAGAAAAACACTGCAAAAGACATAAAATGTGAAGCCCAAAAAGTTCAGCAAAACAGTTGGTACAGCGTAATAAGTGCTAGCCTTGAAGCGGCTATTGCTGTTCAACTGAATCCCAAATGCTACAATGGGTTCAATACGTGAGTGAACCATGACACAGTCACAAGCTGATCTCTCTCTCTCTCTCTCTCTCTCTCTCTCTCTCTCTCTCTCTCTCTCTCTCTCTCTCTCTCTCTCTCTCTCTCTCTCTCAACCCCGCCATGGGCGACTCACGCACAGGGAATCCGCTGCCTGGTTCTCTGACCAAACCTTGGGGCTCGGTAAGAGCTTGCAAACTCCAAAGTGGTAAAGAAGACAGATGATGAGACTCCGCAACCCTAGACACATCTCATCACTCCCTCACATGGATAATCCTTATCCCTACTTCCAATTTTAATCATGCCAAATAGTGGTTCTTGATATAAACCCACAAAATGAACAAAATAAATAAATAGTATTTTAGTTAGCAAAAAGACAAGCCATCTGTATAGCCTTTGCCCTTTGGGCAGGCCAAAAAGGGTGTGTGTGTATGTTTGGGAACTACGAGCCAGGGGAGACATTTATGGCTTGGCGCATGGCACGCCATATGCGAGTATGCAGAGCACGATCCCTGCCCTGGACATGCAATCGATTTTGTGGGTAGGCCATACGAAGTAAAGCAGGAATCATTGACCCCAAAAATAGAGCACTTGCTTTTGTTTTGTTTCCTCTAAGGGGTCATTTCCACGAGGCATTGACGAACATTTGGGATGGTTTTTAAGACCGGTAAATTGTCAAATATTGATGCATTTTTGTGAAACATCAATCTTAGCATGAATTGAAAAGCGTTGAAGTGTCAAATATTTCCAATTTCATTGATCGAGAGCTGTCAATTGCATGTTTAATTCTTTCAAGCATGCCCCACGGCCTCCCATGATTCGATTTGAGAAAGCTTGAATTTTAACACTTTTAAGCTATAGCTCATCTTGGATTTTAAATTCCTTTGCATTATATAACTTCCACTAGTGCACATGCAAGGTGAAGTTCTCCTTAAGAAGTTATCATCTCCTTTTTACTAGCACACAAGCATGCTTAGTCAATCATGCAATTCAATGATACATATCTTTGATAATAGATCAAATTTCATGCATGCTATCACTCAAATTCTCAAATCCAATTGGCACAAATAAGTGGCCTAATTGTCCTTAGCCAATTCAAACCCAATTTTTAATCATAGCAGATTTAATTGCTCATATTGCATGGCCCTAATCATCCAAATCCAATCGGCTGATCACTTTTGATTTGTGAGGTTATTTGATTATGGCATTTGCAAATGCACAATCAATCAAATTCTTACCAATTCCCATAAAATCGGCATACACATCAATTATTTGGCCAAATTAATCATCATAATTGGTAAAAAATACCAATTATTCATTCAAGCACCAAATTGCACATGCCATTGAGTAGGCACACACACCCAAATTTAGGCCAAATTTTATGCAACTATTACATCAATTTCACATTGCAATGCACAAATTTCAAACTCAATCAAGCATAAGTAAATGCATGCATGCTCAATTTCTAAAAATTTAAACCATTTTCACCCAATCAAGCAATGCACACACTAAAAAATTAAGCATAAATGATCAAATTTTTCGCAATTGAAAATGAATTTAGGTTTATACCTAATGATTGCACATACGTTTCATGAACATTTCACAACCAAAAAACCATTTAGGTTTCCTAATTGAGCATCAATCATTGAAAATCAAGTGGTCATGGATGGGCACACACTCAATTTTTGCCCAATTTTTTCGGCAATTAGGCTTATCCAATGATTGAATTAGCCTAGCATACACATCATTTACATGATTGCATACTCATGTATCATCAATTCTATCAATTTTTATGCATGCACACACACTTGAAATTTTTGACAATTTTTTTCCCTCTTTGGTGTATGCACACACACAATGATTTTTATGCACACACATGAATTCTTGATAAGAATTAAGAATTATTTGGATACACACAAAGTTCATTAGTCACAATTTGACAATCAATTTCATTCCAAGTGTATCAAATTAGGTGCAAAGTGTAGGTTAATTTGTGTTACACACCTAATTTTACAAAATAATTAGCAAATTGAATCACATTGATCAATCGAAAATTGACATAACAAGTGATTGCACTTACATTGTAATTACACTCCAAGAAATTACTTTGCTCCATGCGAAGTGGCATCATTACACACACAAGTGTGTGCACCATCAAATCTGCTCCAAAATTGACCATATGTAGGTCAAAAAATCACACACTCAAATAATCAAATTAGGCATAAATTAGCACAATTAACTTGATTACAATGATGATTCCACCTCTTGCAAGGGGATTTCACATATGTTACACTTCAAATGTTAGTGGTTAGGTTAGAAAGGTTAGTCATAGTAGAAATTAGCATGAAATTAGTAAAACTAGCATGGAAAGAAGCAAATTAGCAAGGGTTAGCATGAAATTAGTGAAACTGGGGGTTTGGGGTATTCATAACTCAACATTAACATCAATTTCTTGCACAACATAATCAAATCAAACCAAAAAATGAGTTTCACACACTAAAAAACCAACAAAATTAGTAGTGAAGTTACTTTATTCTACACATCTGAAGCTCACTAGCTTAGGTTATCGATCCCCGATAGCGGTGCCAAATGTAGGGAGGCGTTGTAGCACAACCTAATCGTAACCCACAAAAAAGTATCAAATCCATGGATCCGAAAACCCGGCTAGGGCATGGAAGCACGAGCATCGGATGAATAGGATAGAGGATTCAAGAGATCACCTCTCCAATGCAAGTAGAGATTAGCCATAGAAAGACTAAGTCTAAACCTACTCTAATCACTAATCAATTAATCTCCTACACACATCAAGCCCACCGAAGTCCGAATTGCCATAGACTAGAAACCCCAAGCACAATAATGATAAGCACACACTAATTACCACATGTCAATTAAGGCACTTTATCAATAGCTACACACACGAGGTGAATGGTGCTAGAGCTTCATAAAACCTATCTACACACACAAGCAAAGAATAGGGCACACACACAAATTACAAGAATAAGACCCAACTTAATCAACATAATTAGTGGTGCTAAATATCACAAATCAATTGCTTGTAGAGAGATAAGAGTGGCTACTAGCAAGAAGTACATACATCTCGCAAATCTAGAATAATGAAAGTGTAATACTACTTCATGACAAGATGAAATGTAGAGAAGAAGAGATCGACTAATGAGAAAATAAGAATTAGATTAATCAAGAAGAGCTTACTCTAACTACAATGGTTAGCACTAGCCTCCCAAGCATAGACATTGAGCTCAAGGCTAGGCCAAAGAGTGAATACTCTAGAGAGAGGAAGCTGATCTCAAAAGTGATCCTCAAGATTGGATACTCAAGAATGAAGCCTCCTTGCCTAAAGGCTTCCTTTTAAGGGCTTTCACCACAATACCTTCTGCTATGGGTTTAAGCTTGAGCCCTCAAACTAGCATATACAATTTTGGAACTCCAAGTGAGCCCAAGACTTATACAAAGTGAGTCGAAAATATTATGCACAACCATAGATATCTCACGCTTGATGCACATGTGGTGTAGCTTGTGTTAGCCACTGCTAACATAGAGGTGTGAAAAGACTTGTTGAGCTTTCATCAAGTCCTTGGGTTCCTTAATTTCATCTTCAATGTGGAGGGTTGAAATCATTTGGATGGGAATTATGCCATAGCCGTCCTCATTGCAAAATTGAGTAGGCATAGACATATTCACACATACATCCATTGTCGCTAAAAGTTGAGTCCACTCAAATGGCTCAAACAAATGCTCTCAAAAGGATTCATCGGTGCAATCCCTTTCTAAAATACATTCTTCTCATTTTTAGCTCCCATATTTATAAGCTCCGCACATCCAAACAGGAGTGTCTTTGTTCAACCACGATAGAAGCTTAGTTTCAGCCGAAGAGACTAAATGAAACTCTTGTATGGGCATTTTCATGACGTCTCTATAAGTGTGATCTTTTAGATTAACCCTCGTTATAGATCCCACTTGCTTCAAGTACAAATAATTGTTTCCCTCTTGGATAAGTTGTACCTGTCGCATGAAAGGTCTTCCCAATATGATTTTGTAATTGAGATTTTTTCCCAAAGTCTACTATGGCAGAAGTGTGTTGATATTCAATCCCACAGGAGTTAACTATCACTTTTTCGAGCAGCCCTATTGGTTTTTCAATGTGTCCATCAGCCAATTGCAATTTCTTTCGAGTTTGTCTAATGGTTGGCTTTCCCCGGATTCTCATATTGCTTTTGTGGCTATGGCTATGCCTGCCCCACTACCCAGTATTGCCATGGTTTCAATGTTATTATATTTCACTGGAAGGGTGTTGTTTCCTTCTTTCCCTTCGTAATACTCTCCGACTTTGTTCATTGGAACAGATCGAATCTCTTTGTCGTCCATTACGTGTTTTCAATTTTCCCAAAATTTTTGAGATTAGCCCCGTTATCCCCACCTTCTCTAGGGTTTTCTATAGATCATTCCTTAAATATGGTCTGAGTTTTAACAGTTCTCCCAAATTAAGAGTGCATTGGATGGGTGTAGACATGATTGAATGAATGTTGTCTACTTCTAGGGTCTGTTCCGCTCTTTTTACCTGAGTGGTCTTACACACTACGGATTCATTATCGTCATCTCCCAAGTAAGCGGGTGATGTTTTCAGGGTCAATGGTTTCAAAACTCTGAATCTTTAGATCCGCAATCCCCATACAGGATTATACATCCATGTCCATATCAGGAGGTAAGTTGTCTAACCAAACTTCCTCTATAGGAGCCGACTTTAGAGTTAGGCCAGTCTTCCTCTACAAATGGAATTTCGTCTAAGGCATCTTCATTGTCCAGCACTATAAGTTATGGATCTTTTGTTTCAATGTGGGGTTCTACCACCACTTTGGATTTTTCTTGATTGTCTCTTAACACAAGCTCCTCACGTTTTGCCATACTTTTGAGCTTGGGTTTTTGTTTTTCCATCATTTCTTGCATGATTCTTACCAGATTCTGATAAGCTTCAAGCTTAGCTACTTCTATGTCTAGAGAAGAATAGTTTTTCCATTTGTTTTCCATGTTTTGGCCTGCTTTAAGTTCTACTTGGTAGGCTTCAAAGGCTGCATTAATAGGCTCAAAAATTTTATCAACCAAAATTGATCCTACTTGGTAGGCTTCAAAGGCTGCATTAATAGGCTCAAAAATTTTATCAACCAAAATTGATCCTACTTGGTAGGCTTCAAAGGCTGCATTAATAGGCTACCAAGTATGCTTCAAATCCTTTGAAGCCTAGTTGGTAGGCTTCAAAGGCTGCATTAATAGGCTCAAAAATTTTATCAACAAAAATTGATCCTCCAGATTTCACGGTTGTTTCCTTGATTTCGCTTCCAATTTCTTTCACCTTTTCTTGGAATAGCTTATTTGCTTTCTCCTTGATTTCAACCTTTTGTTTCTGCCTTCTCATCTCATACCTCTTGCTTCTGCTTCTTTTGGTCTTTTGAGAGGCAACTTCTTTATTCTTCGAATCATTACAAGAGTTATGTTTCTTTTTTTTAGCCTAGGCTCTAGTGATTACCTTGATTGGAACAATCGGTTCACTCTCAGCTGAGCTACTAGGTATCACTTGGACTATGTTTACTACTGTTTTATCCTTGTTTAAAGGATATTCTGGACAATCTTCCGAGAAGTGTCCTCCATTTTTGCAACATTGTATGCAATAAGCTTCAACTGACATGAGGTTCTTGTCAGGCTTTGGGCATCCATTTTTCCAATGATCATCTACACCACAATTATGACAGCTTTGCGTTCTTGGCATAACCATAGATCTTACCATAGGAGGTCTAACACCTTGATTAGCCACATAATACATTGGTGCAAGCTCTGGTGGAGCATAAGTCACAGGTTCTTCCATTGGTGGTGGATGTGGATTATACCAATGTCCTTCTACCATTATGGTAGATGGACTAGGCTCAGCATAGGGTGTAACATGCACTAGTGCTTGTTCATCTATGACTCCCTCTGGGTGTATGTACTTTACAGGCACTACATTATATCCTGGATACGGTGGTTGTTGACCCAACACAAGTTGAGGTCTTTCCATACCCATTGATGGTCTTTAAGCTGGTGCCATGTTAGGCTGGTATCTGTACATGGATTGTCCTTGTGGCCTCATGGGGACGTACTGAACATTCCCATCAAGCACTCATTGGTCTCATGGTTAGTCCATTTACCCTTGATTGCACACCATTTTTGTGGTCTAATTCGTTTTCCCTGTTGAGGTATCCCTTGTCCTGGTCCCCTCATAGGTGCTTTTTGTATGTTATTCATCGTGTCATTCATTCTTTTGAGCATGTCTTCTATGGCTAAAAAGTGGTGCTGCTGCAGTCGTTCCCACTTGTATTGGTTTAGTGGATGCTATTTTCTCACTTTGGTTATCCTTAGGGACATCTTCTTCATTGAAAATATCACAATGGTCTCCTAATTAAATAGCATGATTCTTTCTATAGAGTATAGCATGAAGTTCTTTATTTAGCAGTCCCTCTAGAAACAATGATATTAGTCGTTCTTCTTCAGGTATCTCTAGCCCTGGGCATCTGACAATGTATTGTTCCATTCGAGTCGCACAATCCCTAACAGACTCACCATGTTTCTGTTTAAAGCTGTAGATTTGAGCTACTGTGTCCTTGAGTTAATGTGTTCAAGTCCATGATTGACCTTGGTGAAATGTTTTGTAACCATGTTAATGCTTTCCCATCTAATGTCATTACAAACCCCTCGAATTGAGTATAGAAATTGAATATGCATTTTGGTCTTAGCACTTGCTTAAAGGTTGATAAGTGGTCATATGGATCCTTTGATCCATTGTATTTTCTGACCCATTTTTTAAAATCAGCTGGTCTAAGGCATCTATTTGATTCAACTTCTGGTCTCTTGGCAGTTGGTCCTGTTCTGAGTCCTTCAAACCAGTCTATTGGAAATAGTGACTCATGTAGCCCTTAGCTGGCCTTAGTGTCACCCGGCTTTCTTCATGATGGTGGTTTCTCGTTTCTTAACATTACTCTCAGAAGATCTCTCACGGTGTTCATCTTTTGGAATAGTTTCTGGTCCTTGTCCCAATATCTAATCCCTTTATTGAGTACCCTTGATATTTGGTTTGTTCCACCTCCTCAGGAGTCATCATAACAAAGTTCTTGTTATAACAGTCCCTAAACAGGTAGGTTGGTAGATACGGTGACCCCTTCTTTGATCTTGAAGATATAAATGATCTTCATGAGTGTTACTTGTCCATATTTGGCATGCAAAGTCCACAGAAGATATTTTACATTCCTATCTTCCCAACAATAGACTCTGATCCTAGGATTATTTGTATTAAACCGTTTCAAAGGCTTCTAAAGTTGGTGGTCCTTCTTTTGCGGCCATATCTGGAATTATGGTATTTACTTCGAACCCCCATCTATATATCACGTCAGGGTCTTCGACTTATAAATACTGAGCTCCATTTCGATCCATGTACATTTTCCCTTGTTTGTTTGTCCTGATCTCCTCTTCAAATTCAATACCATGGTCATCAATGCGAATAGCATAGTCTTCGTTAGGATCCAGGTAAACCTGAGCTCCATGGCGATTAGTCTTATAACAACAGAGTATATGCTTAGACTGCATTGTCGTTCCCGTTTTTGAGTGAGTGGAATAGGAAAACATTTCAGATGTTGTATCTGAAAAAGTGTCTGAGACTTCTTCAAGAATAGTGTGCAAGGAATTTCCTTGATTCACGCTCTCTTTAGTGAATACTCTACTGGAGGTTTCTCCAAGTATGCCCTGATTTCCCAGTACACGACCAGATCTAAGGTTTATAAAGACTTATGAAGCCCTGGATAGAGTACTTACCCTGGATTGACTTGTTGTCAATTTCTTCCACTTGATTGGATTGCAACTTCTGTCAAGCTTCTGATTCCTTGTTTGCAACCTGATTCCTGTACAAATTTGATCAAGGTAGCTATACTTTCACAAAGAGATTATAGTTTTTGCTACATTAGGCAAAATTTGGACTCACAAAGGGGCCCTTTAAGGAGTTTGGCTTTACCTCTCTCTACCAAAACGAGCGCATGGATAAATTTGTGCAAACAAACTCCAAAGTTGGCGGAGGTTTGACAGTTAGAATGTCCTCTTCACCCTCTATCTACTAATATATAGCACGCCATGAGATTCCTCATATTTTAGAAGATTCTTTTTTTGATTCACTTAGATTCTGACAGAGTTGTCACATCATAGTTGAATAAAAAAAAGAATCTTCGAAAATATGAGGAATCTCATGGTGTGCTATATATCAGTAATAGAGCTTGAAGAGGACATTCTAACAGTCAAACCTCCGCCAACTTTGGAGTTTGTTTGCAAAAATTTATCAATGCGCCCGTTTTGGTAGAGAGAGGTAAAGTCAAACTCCTTAAAGGGCCCCTTTGTGAGTCCAAATTTTGCCTAATGGCTATTATGATTGGTCTATGTATATCACTGCCAATCGACAATTGCAATTTTCAACTCGACTTGGGCAAAAATCAAAGGTCTAATCTACAACTCCAAAACTGAGTGAACATGTCTCAATTTGGATCCGTTTGAACCCAAAATTTTCTGGTGGCCTTGTATTATGTTGATCGAACACTGTACAAGTTCAAAAGTCAAAATGGGTGGCTCTGTGTAGCAGTAGTAAATAATCGTGATTATTTACTTTTGTCAAATTTTTTGTACTTTTTGGCTTGATTTGCCAAGTGTACAACCAGTTAAGGTCCTTGGACAAGTTTCAACAAGTTTGGACAAAATCTTTTCAAGTTTATCTGCTGGAACTATATATGGCTCACTCTACTGAACTTGGTCTCACCTATATATTTGTATCTTGTCCTCAATATGAATCAGTCTTTGGGAGCGTATATGGTGTGTCTCTTGTCTCGTCTCTCTCTCTTTCTCTCTACATATAAACATGGTATCAGAGCGGTAATGATCAGGCGCCGATTCAATTCATGGTGACAACAATATGTGTATGCGATTCGCATGTAAGATTCAAAATTGTTACAAATTTTATTTTTTGAGCGTTGATTCTTGTTAACTGTGGTTGTTTTGTGTTGATGGGGGCTTTTCACAAGCCAAGCTCCCATACCCCTCTTCTCTCATCCCCACCCCATGAAAACCCCCTCTTAGGGAGGGAGTGATAAAAGGCATTGGAAAAAGTAAGAAAAAAAATAAAGTATGATTATGTAAATATATAAGAAAGGTAAAATAGGCCACCTCATGCCTGCGGGGTAGCCCATCCCCACCTTGCCTCCTTTTTCTTCACTGTTGCCCCGCCGGGTGTCCCTTTTCCTCTCCTCCACTCAAAAGGTCAACCCCCTCTCTCTTCCCCTTGTCCTTTCTCCTTTCTCTCTCCCCTCAAGCTACCCCACCTCTCACCAATAATGCATTATAACTCACCAATAATGCACCCTAACTCACATGCAACTTACCCTATCTTCCAAAATAGTATACCCCACCCCCTCTTTCTCTCTCCTATCATATCCCATGACCCAAATACCCCCCTCTCTCTCTAAAGGGCGTCATGTCTCTTGTCTTGTAGCTAAATAACCTCCCCCACACTCACACACACCCAGTTTCACTGAAAAAGGTGTCCACAGACCCATCCCTACCCGGTGGTTACCTGATTTTTCTTGTGTTCACACACATCTGCACACAGATTCACCTCTGAACACACTCCCCTCTCTCCCCTCTTGTAATTACTTTATTCTCCATGTCACCTCTCACTTTTTTTCATCAACCCATCTCTCTCTCTTAGTCTCTCTCTCATGAGACTGCTGTTCTGGCACATATACACACAGCCAGACAAGTGGGACCCACAGTCACATGGCCTATGTAGATAATGATTTCTTCATTTCTAAATTCTAGAATTTCTCCCCCCTCCTCCCCTATATAAAGAGGGGTCACCATCACACTAAGGACACACACACCATCACCAAAGAGTACACTATGCACTGTGTGTGCCTAGTGCACACACACACACCCACACCATCACCATCACCGCAATCACCATGCTCGTCTTAAGCATGAAATCTATACCCTTGGGCTATGGAAGATGAAGGGAAACTAAATGAAGGATGATGGCCGTAACCCTCGTGTGAGTCTTCGCCATCAACTCCCACCTATCCGCCATGTGCTCTACCACGCTCTCCCTTCTCATTCCCCTACCCTATGCTCCCCATTTCATCGCCTTATTCTCTAAATAAAGCTTGAGGTTTTGTGAGTATGTTTTCTTGCAATGTTTTTCCCATGTGAGGTGTGCGGAATCGCCACCTAGTCATGTGTTTGGAGTGAGCTTGTGTATGTGTGAAGGGTGTGCGGATTCGCCATCCTTTTGTGGTGCCTAAGTACTAAGCCGCTATACCCCCTCCCTCACTCTCTCTCTCTCTCTCTCTCTCTCTCTCTCTCTCTCTCTCTCACTTGATCTCATTCCCTTTCCTCTTCATCATTGCTCCCAAGCATCCATCTCTCTTGGATGAAAACTTTGTTATGGTGGTGTGTTGTTTGCGTCCTAGCCGCTGAAGCTAGGTGGTGCCCCCTGTTTGCTTTACCATGACAGGCTCAAGGCGCACCATTCGGTCCCCGGTGTTTTAGAGGCCGTCGGGGTTCGGGGTTTGCTTTGCTCCCGCCAGCGTTAAGAAGAATATGATTAGTGTTTTATGTGGCGTTTATTTCTAATCAATCTAATCGTTGATTACGTTTTCTTGTTAATGACACCTTGAACTTCATCTCAATTTTTCTTGTTGTTCTGCTCAAAATTCTTTTCATCCAAAACTTGTTCGTCTCCTCGAGCTCTTCGATTTGAGTTCTAGGTTTGCGTCAATCGGAGTTCGCAGCAGAAAGTTATGATGTTTTTACTGCAATTGAGCTTGACGCAGCTTTCTTCGTCCTACTTCTTCGTGAAGCGTCCGCGATCGTTTTTATTATTTTGGCGTTAACTTTTTCGAGAAGATTTAGTTTTTTGCTATTTGTATTGTGGCCGATAATCTTGCGTCTCACGCCACTCTATTTTGAGGACTCGTTTATTATTAACGTCTCCTTTACACTGCCTTTTTTGGGTGACGTCTCTCACATCTTTGGACGTTCCTTGAGCATCCTTCTTACGTTTATCATTGACAGAACGCAGTACTCATATCTCTCTCATTCTCAATTGCGGCCTTCACCATATATGGTGTGCAGATTCTGCGATCTTATCTTATACGTCTTCTCGCAACAAGATATGGCTATGAATATTCTCGTCAACGGATTTCCTTCTGGCCAGCGTTCTGTTCCTCCTTTCCAAGGTCAAGGATTTCCAAGCTGGAAAGCAAAGATGTTGTTAATTCTTGAAGGCGATGAACTCTCTGATGTTGTTCTTGGAAATCGTGTTTGTCCGCCTCAGCCTGTTGATACGGATAATGATAACGTGCTTATCACTGAAGGACCTATATTTGAGGATTGGAATGTTGCCTATACGGATTGGCAACGACGTGATAAAGCAGCTCGTCGGTATATTCTTTCCGCTCTTACTGATTCCCTTTTGCTTGATATGTATGAACTGCCTACTTCCCACGACGTATGGAAGTACCTTATTGCAAACTTTCAGAAGAAATCTGTTACAGAAATACTTTATTTGAGAGGGTTGCTTAACAAGTTACAATATGAAGTTGGTACTGCCATGACGGGACATATTGAATCTTTCAAATCTATTATTAATCAACTTGCTGCTGCCGGTGATCCTGTTCCACAAAAGCAACTGATTACACTTCTCCTTGATACGGTGAAGGACTCTTCTTATGATAACATTGTTACTATTCTCTCTAATAAAGATGGTCTTGATTTCGACCAAGCTTGCATGTCTTTAATTGAATACTCTCAATGTCAAGAACATCCGAATGCTGGTCATGATACAACTATGATTTCACAAGAGGAGACTGAGTCACAACAGATGGAACGTGCTTTTTATGCTCGAAGGCGTCCATTTCAACGAGGAAACCGCAGAGGTGGCCATCGCAGTAATATTTTCTCTCGTCTCAAATTTCCTAATAAGAAATGTTCTTACTGCAACAGAAATGGCCATACTGAAGATGATTGTTGGGCACGTCAATATGATGAAGAACACAATATTACCACAACACAACCACGTTTATCTAGAGACTCTTCTTCTTCTTCTTGTGAATATTGTGGACGATCTGATCATCCCACTCATATGTGCTATAAGCGTCGATTCGACACAGATCGGAATAGAGCATATGCTACTGAACATCGAAACAACATTGTACCAGAAACAAGCTACATCCTATGTTCATTTTCTCCAGACAGAATACTTCATGTACGTGATGGATCACTTTTTATTGTCGATTCTGGTGCTATAGGAAATATGACATATCAGTCTAAGTGGCTCCATAACTATCATCCACTGCCAGTTCAATGTGTTGTTTATCTTGCCGATGATACTACTTGTTAAGTAAAGGGTATTGGAGACTTATATCTTGGTACCTTATCTTCTTCCACTCGAATTTTTCGAGGAGTATTACATGTACCAGATCTTCAACGTAATCTTCTTTCAGTTGCTAGACTTGTTGATCTTGGTCTGTTTGTTGGATTTGATCATACCAAATGCCGAATTGAGAAAGATGGACAGACTATAGCCACTGCTCCTCGAAACGGTAATTTGTTTGAACTCTCTCTCAACGATGCTGTAGCAAATATTGTCACTGCTCCAGGTGATCATGATTGCAAAGTATGGCATCACAGTTTTGTTCATGCTGATTTCTCAAAACTCCTTGATCTTCAACGTCGTGATCTCGTTCATGGCATGGATCTTAAAGCCCATCCCCATATGGGAATTTGTGAATTTTTTGCTCTTGGGAAACACAATCGTAAACCCTTTCCTCATTCAAATACAACTCATTCTCATGACATATTGGATCTTGTTCATACTGATATATGTGGACCTCTACCTTCTTCGAGATCACAATATCGCTACTTCATTACTTTCATTGATAAGTTCTCAAGGTATACGACTGTATTTCTACTTAGACAAAAATCTGAAGCCTTATCTGTTTTCAAAAAATTCCACAAGGCTGCGGAACTTCAAACTAGTCGTCGCCTTAAGAAGCTTCGTAGTGACAATGGAGGCTGTGCGCTCCTTGCCGCACTGTCGAAGCAAGGGACTTGCCAATGCACCGTGTGCGAGCCGCAGACGGCTCCAAGCACACAACTAGTTTAACTAGTAAGCTCAAAGAGGGCAATGGTGTGTCACTCACCGCCTTATGCTCCTGCCGTAGAGGATTCCTCGCCGCGAAGAAGAAGGAGACGTCGCTACGCCGTGCTCAACCGCCTCGTCGCCGCCGTGCCTTCGTAATGCTCGATCGCACACACACTCTCCCTCTCTCTCTCTCTCTCTCTCTCTCACACACACACACACACACGAGGAGGTGAAGAAGAAGAAGATGGAGATGGAGATGGAGCAAGAGCACTCTTCTATTGCACAAATGAGAGAATGAGTGAATTTTAGGTTTAGTTGGCTTTTATATGAGCTCACCCCATTCACACTTGGGCGCCCATGCTTATCCAACTAATCCCTTGAATGTCCCGGTTAGAGTGCGCCTCTCATCGGCGATCACTCTTACCCTTTTCCTATTGGTCCGACAAGCCCGGTACCTGACTCTACCAAATACATAATACGCTTCCGTCGTAGGTGATGGGGTGTCCGTGAGCCGTGAGGGTTAACATGCCCCTCTTCCTGATGTAGATTCCGTCCTCGGAAGCTATTGAGTTGAAGCTCGTTCGTCGAGGTGGAAGAGCATTTGAGATGAATGTCCTTAGCCTTCTTCAGTCACTGCAAAATCAAACAACATTGGCATATGCAGTTTTAGGTAGACACATTGATTGGTAAAAAAAATTTCAAACAATTTGTCAGCAATGAACATTAAATTGCAATGTAATCAAATGCATAAACAGATGTAAAGGTAAAAAATTAAACAAGTCTGGGGTCGCTAATTTGACGGTCGAAAGGCACTAGAGATCGAATATTAATACCATGGGTAAGCTTCTTAATTTTCAGTGGTCAATTAAGTTGTTTAATCGCGAGAGCCAAGTATTCATGTTCGAGGGCTTACTAGAGGCTATACCTAGAAGACTTTGTAGTTAAGCTACGATAAAAGGAATTTCTCATGAAATCATCGCCTGACTGATTACCTTTTCGTTGACCCCCCAAAGTCTTTTCACATTGATTCAATTATGATGTGTGTGCTTATTTTGTATGCCTTGGGTTTTTTTCTTTTCAAGGAAAAGCGCCCACACTGGGAACCTCTAGGGCTCTAGTACCATAGGCGATACATGTGAGTGAAGTACCAATTTAAGCAGGGATTTCTCTTCCAGCTTAAAATTTTACATTGTGGCACTTTGATTTTTTGTTGTTTCATTTTCAGCATTTTAATTTTGTAACTTTGGGGGGTCATATAACACTGTTACCCTCCCCAGGCTCATCACATTAGTAAAATCCCTTTATAATACTTAAGCTAAAGGTCAATAGGGTTAAGCCCACTAGAAAGCCCTAGTACATTTCATACGATGCTGCCTAAATCGGATTAAGAACCTAAGTAACCATTGCTTATTAGGAAGGCATTCCCCATGGTATAAAGAGAAGATTTCTAATACCTAGCTTGGTCAAACTAGCTTAGTCGGACTGCTTGATTTTTAAACCTAGACAAGTGATTATGACAAAACATTACATTGAATTAAATGTTTGATACTAAGCCAATGCGTTGAATATTATGCTACCAATCACAATCAAAGCAGACAAACATGGATGCAAAAAGATAAGGGCAATGCTAATGGACATAAAACACGTGTTTGTGTTGATGGTCCTGCTTGATTTGAAGTGTGAACGAGAGAAAGGTTCCATGAAGGTCCAAATTCTATCAATAGCAACACGCTCCTATACACACTAGGAAACAAAAGGAATACCTCCAGGAGGCACATTAGTGGGAAAAGAGAACTTCGCTAATCTCTCAACTCTAAAACAGAAACACTCCTATCGTACTAATCTTACCTACCCTCCATCACTTAAGTGATGAGGATCAAAGGTGTTTTATGGCATAGGTTCCTGTTTCACTGTACCAGATGTGACATGTGTAGGTCTGAGTCAATGTTTTGACTTTTAATGTGCATACTCGTTTGCTAATTGCTCTTGCTCTTTTTTTTTGTTTTTTTTGTTTTTTGTGAGTATAAAGCTTTATATGTTCATTCCCTAAGATTGGGAGATATAGAGGTTAGGGAGAAAGGTTGAGAGGGAAGCAAGTGAATGATGGATGTCCACAAACACTCCCCCCTTCCTTGGGTAGATCATACCATTTGAAATGAGCTTGTCACCCTTTGAAACCAATTGTTCCAGTTGGTAATAGGTGAGGATTTTTGCCAGTAGTTTTCTATTACCCTAGGTGCCTCGTCAAGCTGCAAGGGTGGTAAGGTACTCTCCCAGGATCGAACTTGAAGTGGTTCATTAGGTAATTCAGTGCAAACCCGAAAATGCAGAAAATGCAAAAAAACGCAAGAAATGCTAAATGTGTGACTAATGCTAACTGTGTGCAAATAGAAAAACAGAACTTTGCTAACTGTCTAACTAATACTAAATGTACGCAGCAGAAAAACAGAAAATGCAAACTGTGCGCAACAGAAAAACAGAATTAACAACTTGCAGAAAAAATACGCCTTCCTCTCCCTCTTCTTTCCTACTGCAAACCACTCATACAAGAAGCAAAAAGTGCCTCTTGGGCTTCGTGCAGCGCTATTCCCCGGCAACGGCACCAAAAATGTGCGCTCCTTGCCGCACTGTCGAAGCAAGGGACTTGCCAATGCACCGTGTGCGAGCCGCAGACGGCTCCAAGCACACAACTAGTTTAACTAGTAAGCTCAAAGAGGGCAATGGTGTGTCACTCACCGCCTTATGCTCCTGTCGTAGAGGATTCCTCGCCGCGAAGAAGAAGGAGACGCCGCTACGCCGTGCTCAACCGCCTCGTCGCCGCCGTGCCTTCGTAATGCTCGATCGCACACACACTCTCCCTCTCTCTCTCTCTCTCTCACACACACACACACACACACACACACACACACACACACACACACACACACACACACACACACACACACACACACACACACACACACACACGAGGAGGTGAAGAAGAAGAAGATGGAGATGGAGATGGAGCAAGAGCACTCTTCTATTGCACAAATGAGAGAATGAGTGAATTTTAGGTTTAGTTGGCTTTTATATGAGCACATGCCATTCACACTTGGGCGCCCATGCTTAGCCAACTAATCCCTTGAATGTCCCAGTTAGAGTGCGCCTCTCATCGGCGATCACTCTTACCCTTTTCCTATTGGTCCGACAAGCCCGGTACCTGACTCTACCAAATACATAATACGCGTCCGTCGTAGGTGATGGGGTGTCCGTGAGCCGTGAGGGTTAACAGAGGCGAATATGTTTCTCGAGAGTTTGTGAGTTACTGTGCTGGTAGTGGAATTCATCATGAACACACTATTCCATATTCGCCTCAACAGAACAGTATTGCTGAACGAAAGAATCGTACTATTCTCAATGCTGTAAGATGTATGATGATTCATTCTACCTTATCTCGTGTTTTTTGGGCTGAAGCTACTTTGACAGTAGCATTTATTCAGAATCATCTTCCTACTACTACACCCTCTGGTAAGATACCCATCATAGCATGGACAGGTGACATTCCTTCTGTATCTCATTTTCGAACCTTTGGATGTATTGCTTATATTCATGTTCCCAAAGAAACACGAACAAAGCTTGATGCTCCTGGTCTTAAAGTTATTTTTATTGGATATTCTAACACTTCCAAAGGCTACAAATTCTATGACCCTTCCTCCAAGAAAGTAATTGTGAATCATGATGCTACTTTTAACGAACAGCTTATGGGAGGCTCATGGTCCATGGATAATTCTGATGATACTAAATCATTGCTTCAGGCTTTTCCATTTCTTTCAGAAGATGAAACTCTTCCTATAGAGCAACTTTCCTCTTCAAAACCATCCATTCCAAATGTTGCCAATGATGATATTGATATTTCTGTTGATCCGCCTATTGATTTTGAACATGGCTCATGTCATGTTTATGATGACGATATTGCTGATAATGCTTGTTCTAATTCTGAAGATCCCGTTACTTATGATGAAGCTATCTCTTCACCACAAAAGGATCAATGGCAAGAGGCTATGGAAGCAGAGTGCGATTATCTTATCTCTAAAGGTACATGGATACTAACTGAATCACCTCCTGGTCGTACAGCTATTAAATGTAAGTGGGTGTATAAGACAAAAGTAAAAGCAGATGGATCTTTTGACAAGTTCAAGGCGCGTTTAGTTGCAAAAGGTTACTCCCAAGTAGCTGATGTTGATTACCAAGAGACTTTTTCACCAGTTGTTCGCATTACAAGTGTTCGAGTTTTATTGGAATTTGCTGTTCAATTTGATTTAGAAGCTCATCAAATGGATGTGCGAACTGCTTTTCTTAATGGTGACTTGGAAGAGGAAATTTATATGGAACAACCAGAAGGGTTTGTTATTCCAGGTAAAGAAGACCTTGTTGCTCAACTCCATAAGGCACTATATGGTCTCAAACAAGCTTCGCGAGCCTGGTATACAAAATTTGATCTTTTTCTCACCTCTAAAGGATTCATCTCTTGCTCGTCAGACCCCAACTTATACATAAAATGCCAAGGTAGTAGTTTTTTGATTCTTGCTCTTTATGTGGATGATACCATCCTTGTTTCCAATGATTTGGGATTTCTTCAGCAAGTGAAAAAGTTATTGTCTTCTGCATTCGATATGGTGGATCTTGGAGAGATTCACTCTTGTCTTGGCATTCAAATCCAACGGAACCGTAAAAAAGGTATTTTATTCCTTCGACAGTCAAAGTTTATTGCAGATACTATTCAAAAAATTTGGTATGGAATCTGCACATTCAGCCAACACACCTTGTCTTACGAGCTCTACGAAGAATACTTCTGACAATGGCGGTCAACTTGTCACAAATCAACCTTATGCTAACTTGATTGGATGTCTTCAGTTTGTTGGCATGAACACTCGTCCTGATATTGTGTTTGCTGCTAATTATCTTGGACAACATCTTGCATGTCCTTCTCTTAAGCATTGGTCTGCTGCAAAGCGTGTATTGAAATACTTGAAAGGCACTACATATTTTGGTTTAGTCTATCGACGACAACTCACATCGGATTCTATGCAATCTCTTTCTCTTTTGGGTTACACAGATGCAGACTGGGCAAGCTCACATTTATCTATGCGATCTACTAGTGGAAATTGCTTCTTTATAAATGGTTGTCTTGTTTCTTGGACCAGCAAGAAACAACGTTGTGTTGCCGTTTCTACGACTGAGTCAGAATATGTTGCGGCATCACTTGCAGCTCGTGAGTTGATTTGGCTTCGACAAATGCTGGTTTGGTCACTCTCCTCTTTCTAGCACACCCTTGCGGTGTGACAACCAAAGTGCTATTAGTCTTGCAAAAGACTATGTTCAACATAATAAGTCAAAGCACATTGCTGTCCATTATCATTATGTCAGGTATGAAGTACGCAAAGGAACCATTATGGTTGAACACTGTCCAAGTGACCAGATGATTGCAGACATTTTGACAAAAGACCTCAATGAGTCACGTTTCATCCTCTTGCGCTCGGAGCTTGGAGTTGCTTCGGCCTCACTCTTTCTAGATTAGCTTCTTTGCTATTGTAATAGCTTTGTACATATGACATTGTAATCTTTTAGGTACCCTGCACTATGCACACTCCACATTTGCACCTTGTGATATCTAAGTCACTTGAATTGTACATAGATGCACAATTCACTTTCACATCATCACCGCTGGTTCATATTTCACATTGTATAGGGGCTTGGGTTTTTCCCTTGAACTCCCCAAGGGTTTTTTCATCCAAAGCTAGAGACCTTTGTTTGAGTGGGGGTGTTGGAGCTATATATAGCTCACTCTACTGAACTTGGTCTCACCTATATATTTGTATCTTGTCCTCAATATGAATCAGTCTTTGGGAGCGTATACGGTGTGTCTCTTGTCTCGTCTCTCTCTCTTTCTCTCTACATATCAACATTATCAACTATTTCGTGTGCGTAGACTCTGATTTCAAGAATTTGGATTAAGTCTCACTTTTGTGATCCAAATTTCACCAAAATTGATTTGTGTGGTCTACTTGATATGCTTGACCTGGTGGTATACTCAAATGTGCAAGATTGTTAAATTATAAAGCAGAAGTAAATAATCGTGATTATTTACTCTAGTAAATGTTTTGTAAATTTTTGCCCCAATCTTGACACAGATCTGTTAAGTACTTCAACTAAAGGTCTCTAGCCAAGTTTCATCAAGTTTGGACTATTTTTGGTCAAATGGTCATCGGTTTTGTGTTCGCAAATTGACTTTGCAAATTTGGTCACAATTTCCAATCCAATGATCCAAATCTTTTCAAATGTGTTTTGTGGGCTTATTACAACATGGTAAAACCAGCGGTATCCTAACTTGGTCAAAAGAGTTGAAAAATGGGGCAGATATAAATAATCGCAATTATTTACAACTGGTAACTTTTTGCATATTTTTGGTCAAGTGAGCATGTACACATGTTTATCACATCAATATAAGCCTTTGAATCAAGTTTCATTGAGCTTGGACAATTTGTTTTCCCAATTTACACTCAAGTTTTTAAAAGTCGGTACAAACTTTAGTTTTTACCCAGTTTTTTGCCAGTTTGGTGATCCAAATCTTTTGTGCCTTTACAAAAGTTGTTTATACACATGCAATGAGTCACAGGTATTAGCCTTGGTCAAATTTGAGCTGAAAGTAAATAATCGTGATCATTTACTTTAGGCTTAAAATGAACAATTTTTTGCACTTTTTCAATTTACAGTCCTTTCATGAGTTATTTTAAGCCTATGAATCAAGTCAAAACTGAATTTGGCCTAAAATGTCAAGAAAAAGTAAATAATCTGAGTTTTTACAAACTCTTAAAATTTTCACCTCAAAGTGTCCTTGAACTTACCCAGTGGTTCATACAACTTTTAAGCGTACTCTCCAGTCGAATTCAGTGGTTTGGAGTCTTTCCGTGCTATTTCTAGCCATAGACCTGAAATTTTGCAACTTGAAATAACGACTCACAATGATTCTTTTGGAGAGAGCAATGTTTTGAAATCCACCTCGGATCCTACTTACCGTACTCCTAGGTTCTCATGCAATGGGGTTGTGGAAAGTGTCTACAAACACTCGTTTTCTTGTTTTTTATGGTTTCCTGAGCATTGATCTGAAGACTTTTCGTCTATCAACCATTCTCAAAATCCTAATCTAATTGTACAATCCTACAATCGTAAAGGCACTCGACAAGTACCATTACTTCCAAGCTACCTCTACATAGCAAAAGACGACAATCTTAAGCGATGGGGTTTCTAAAAAGAAAGTGTTTACTCTAGGATATCCTACAGGAAGTTAAAGGATAACTTCCACAAGATGCTCGTGTTTTTTCCTAGTTTAGGTCTCTTCAATCCTCGGAAGCGATGCCAAATGTGGGACGGGTTTCTAACCTCACTCCTATCTTATTGCAGATTTAGCGAGAACCACGATTAAATTGTCAATCCATGGGATGAAGCTGACTCGACTAGTGCATAGAGGCTACAAGAGGTTGTTAATCTCTCAGAAAACAACAAACGACTCGCATCTAACTCAAGCTACACTCAAGTGACTAAAATCACCAAAAGCTCGACAATGTGAAGTGTATGAAAGTGTTGACCCTTTGACCACATAGAGTTAAAGGAAAGGCATTACAAAAAAAGAAAATATATTTAATCAATTTCAAATATAAAATCAAGAAAAAACTATACAATATGGTTTAAGTATATGACTACTCTACCTTTGGTACGCAACCTCATGCATACTCCCATTCTTTGTCGGTGATGTCTTCTCCGCGTGCTTTTGCTTTGGTCATTCTCTCATGAATCCACTCGACACTAATGAGATATGTAAAATATGCAATGTGTCTATGTATTGGGGGTTCTCTTCTGCCTCCATGTGCTTGCTTCCATGCTTCCGTCTTCTGCAAACGCCTTGCCTTTGCTATTTTCCACAAGTCCACGCACTTGGTCATAACCTTTGCAGTGTGAGAATACAAAAGTTATTGACTACTTGGGATAGATTCACATCCATGCTAGATAATTTTACCTTTCCACTTGGCAAGTGTGAGGGCATCCTTATATCCTCCTCATTTGACCACATGCGAGGCATCAAGGGATCAACTTGTGCCAAATACTCCGAGATGTAATCAAATGCCTCTTGCACAATCCACTCTTCAGTCATACATGCCTCTGGCTGGGACTTAGCCACACAAAATCCTTGAGAGTCTTTTAAAAAATCTCTGAAAAGAACATCCATTGTGCATGCACTACTCCACATATATCGATCTCCTCAACTACGTGAACCAAGAGATTGATTTGACTAAGAAGAACCGATCGAGGAAAGGCATCCTCAATGTCACACACGATTTCCACTCCAAATGTCTGAGCAGTAGAGATGGCATCTAATTCAATTTCCTTGGAGCTTAAAAATCTAGAAAAAAACACACTAAACTGAACTAAGTGCCAATTGAGGGTTAGTGTACATAGAAAAGTTCAGTTGAGTGGTTTACCTTACTAACTCTCCACCAAAGCTTGAAAATAGCTTCCCTCACTTTCTTGTCCCGGCCTATGCACATACTCACCGAAAGAATGAACTACAATGTCAAAATACTGAGAGAGAAAGTGAGATAAATTCATACACATAAACCAATATCTAGCCTAAGATGAGGGAGAGGAAGAGAATAGAGAGAAAGAGTTATTGGTAGCCTCTTGTGGCAATCATGGGACTTCAATCGATACAATTGAGCACTTCCACCTTTATTTGCTTTTGTGAAAGCTCCCTTTAGGGACCTCATGTACCCTATTGGTGAGCAAATAGATGCAATGGTACTCTTCCCTTGATCTAGCTCTTCTTTTGCTAGCATCCATGGCACTTTAGGAAGCACAATATTTCCATTGGGGGCTTGACGTGGACTAGTGGAAGACGGGAGCATTTTAAGACCCTCAAATCCTCCCTCGCCCTCAATGAGTCCTTTTTGCCAATAATGTGGTCATAGGGTTTGAGCTACATTCTTGAATATGTTGACATGCCTTTTGGTGGAGTCATCGGGACCGGATCATTGCTGTAGTGCTCATCCCATATAGTTGCCCAATCTGCCATCCTGCACTTTAGAGGCGTCTCCCAATTTGTTGGAGCCTTGTATGTGCTATGAACTTGGGGTAAGAATCGATGGTTGTCTGGATAGATTAACTTACGCAAGGCATCTAGCCTCTGCATCACCAATGATAGAGAGAGAGAGAGAGAGAGAGAGAGAGAGAGAGAGAGAGAGAGAGAGAGAGAGAGAGAGAGAGAGAGAGAGAGAGAGAGAGATAAAGAAAGAGGGAAAGAGAGAGATAGAGAGAGAGGGAAACAAAGGGAGGGAGAGATAGAGAAAGAGAGGGAGAGGGAGGGATAGATATAGAAAGATGGAGAGGGAGATAGAAAGAGAGGTAGTAAAAAATTAATAAACTATAATTATTTTGAAAAGTATTAAAAAAATTAAAAGGCTATACATAGCATATCATACAACCTAAAGGTTGAGGAGGTGGTTTGTAAACCCCGCCCCCCCCCCCCCCTCCCCCAGCCTAGGTTTCTTTCCTCTTTACCTAAGAAGGGATGCACTCCTCTAGTTTGTGAAATTTTGGAGTTGTTCATTCCAATAGGGTAAGTGGGACTAGGATTTATTATCTCAATTTTCATACCTTTTTATAGAGTTTGCGGGACACCGTCGGGAACTATGGTCTTAATAATGGAGTCTTTTTAGACTTTCATATGGTCTAACCATTATTGAGCTATTAGCAAGCTTGATAGGAACCGATGCTAACTTAGCACTGTTAAACTCACTCCACTACTCTTTGCAATAAAGAGTATTCTGAACCACGTGTGTAGTTACTTGGGTGTATTTTTTTGAAGGCTAAGAGAAGTAAAAACCAATGCTTTAATCTCTATCTTTCTCTACCCCCTCTACACATTTGATAGATAGAGAGAGAGAGAGATAGAGAGAGATAGATAGATAGATAGATAGAGAGATAGAGAGAGAGAGATGATATACAAAGGATTAGGTCCTAATACTTATCAGCCTTTAATGTAGATGTCAGACCAGAGACCATTTGGTGGGGAACAAACATCACATTCTTCTTTTGGTTCCTTTTCACGTCCCAGATGGGCTCCCATCCAGGGTGGACATCACCTCCAGTGGACCCGAGTCTTGAGGCAGTAAGCCCAAACAATGAATTAAGCCTATTTGTAGCTAGTTTTTTGGGAGCATGAGTGTAGATTACTCTTTGTCCTTTGCAGGCATGGCCCTCCTATGCCTATGGAGGTGCCGATACTCCATCTACTTAGGTTCCTCCATTGGTGGTAGATCCAAACCTCCAATGTGCTCTCTCTTTGTGAAACAAGTACCTTCATTCAACGAAGGGATTGTTTTATCGCTGCACTCCACCAGTAGCTTGCAGCCTATAGTCTTTCTCACTAGACCACGCCATGGGGGAGGCAAGGAGGGACTCCCTCCCGGGGCAGTCACTTATCCAAAGCTTCCTATATCACGTGCGTTCAAGAGGCTATTAATAATACCTCAATATACATACTCTATTTACACTACGTGCCTATTTAAAAAACCCCCACCCCCCTTGAATGTATACATAAAAGTATACGTTTTGATCTTTTAGTAATCCTCTCTGGTTAACTCACGTGATATCATACACATTCTAAAAAGTGACCGCCCCGGGGACTCCCTTCATCCAGAGTCTTGCACTAGCGGCACCTCCATCTACGGTCTCTTTTTACCGACCTACTCTCCTTCTATGGCATGTACCCACTCCCCTTCCATCACAGGCTCCTAGGCCACTCCATTCCACTCCAATTTCACACAAGAATTGTCGACAGTCCATAGTGGGGGGGGGAGCCCCCTATTTTAGAGCTTGCCACCCTAGATGCAGAGGACGAGATACTGATGCACCCATGCTAGAAATGCATGGGTGCTACTATAGAGAAAAGTATGGTGGAAAAGTGGATTTTGGTACTGCACAAGGCAGGGCGTTTTGACTTCATCTTCATATTCTTATACATTTGACGTATAAGAATTTTTTTGTAAATCTTAGACACCAGCTACTTGATCATGCATGCTACATCAAGAAAGCACCCAAATGCCCCCAATGAGCGTTTTTCAACACAATAACTGGAGGGCTACATTAAAAAGTTTTTGAAATACATGCAATCAAGCGTACTGCATGCAGTAGCCAACCAGATAGGAGCTATGGTGGAGGCAACATGGCAGATGCAGAGTGGAGGTGGGCCATGCAAGAAAAGGGCAAACAAGCTACAACATACTCATCCTTTAGACAACAACGCAAAGCTTGGGCAAGAAAAACTCCCACACACTATGGTTCGGGAGGCAAAGCAGCTTGAAAGGATAATTATGTAAGTTTTTTTTTAAATTCGGCCCTAAACTGATTCAAAAAGGTTTTCGATTATGAATTTCTCTTGTTATTGCATCTTTAGAAAAATATCATTCTGAGTCTCTTGACAAGAGAGATGGTCAAGTATCGACAGTGTCACATAGAATTTGATACTTGGCGATGGTTGTTGGAGAACCATCATATCTCTCATAAGCAGTTCGACTGAGGTATCGGGTCAGTACATGTGGTAAGTTTAAACAAACCATATTGTATTAATTGTTTTGAGTTGCTAATTTGTTTAGTTTTGTTTTGGTTAATGTGATCAAACATATGAACCTATGGATGATGAAGAGGATGAGGAGGGCTTGGATGTGACACAAAGAACCCTATGGTCACATGTATATAAAACTCAACTAGAATCTTAATCTTATTTGTAACTTTTTTAAATTATTGGTTTTTGCACTTCAATTGTCAAGTAATGTATTTTTTAACTCTAATGTTTATTTTTTGGTACATTTTCTCAAAAAACAATTGATGCTTTATATATTTATGCATGTAAAAAATAAAGTTTCTCATTTGGGCCATCCAATTCCAGGTGGGCCCAAAGAGCACCTTTATTTTTGTATAGGCGCATAGCAGGAATGTGAGCGGTAATAGCAGCGACAATAGACGTGACAATACTTTCGGCCATGTTGCCGCACCTATTACTGTGGATATTGTTGTTGAACCATTTCCACGAAAATTCCTGCTCCTATTATCGCTCATGCATTTTTTTACCTCTCCATTTTTACGTGTTATTGACTATAATAGAAGCGGTTCTCAATCTTTCCTCTTGGATTTGTTACCATATACATGTGCTAGTGATGTGTGTGAGCCCACTAGGACCGCCAGAGCATTTTTTCCCTCTTTATGAGGTTTTTTCCCTTGTGCATTGTATATACGCCCATGACTCTAGGGCTGTCTATCTTTCCATTGTACACTAAGTAACATACTCTCTATTATGTGCCTTGAGCTTTCTTCATCTTCTACAAGCTGTGTGCGTTTCTCTGCAACCCTAATTCCAACAATTGGTATCAGAGCAGGTTGCATCCTCTCGGGCTTAGTCGCCAGCTGCTCCAACACACGCCTTCTCACTTTCTACGATTTCTGTGAGCTTTGGCAAGCATTGCAGGTCAACAAAAAATTTGGGAGAGCTCTCAAGTTTCTGATTCGGGCTCGTTTCGGCCTCTGTTTTCACTACAAGCAGTACTGTGCAGGCTATTTTGTCATTTTGTGCATAATTTTTGTCAGTGTCGTTTTCTACATAACAGGTGCCTTATAGTCTTCTACCGTTTGTGCTATATAGCACGTGTTGTTCCTACTTTGTTTCTCCTCTTTTCGGGTAGTTTTCACATCGGGTGCAACATTTACCATGGTTGAAAACAACATAGATGTGTCCAAGATGTTTCTTGCTGAGGACAGATTGGATGGGAACAATTACCCTATGTGGGCTTACATGATGCGACATGTTCTTGTGTCAAAGGGAGTCAAGAATATTGTGCAGGGCATTGATGTACGTCCTAGTTCTAAGGATGCAAGCGATGTTGAGGATGTTGCAGGTCTTGCTTGAAGGATTGCTTCTATTAGAGTTGTTTTGCCTACGACAGAACAATCTCGTTGGGATGTAAAGGATGCGCATGCCCATGCATTGATTGTGTTGTCTGTGAAGCGCACCATTGTTCCTCACATTCGCTCAATAAAATCTGCAAAACAGGCTTGGGATATTTCGGCTGGTCTTTATGCAAGTCGCAATGAGGCTAAAATTCCTTTGCTGCGTAAAGAGCTGGAGTCGAAGATTATCCATGAGGAAGATATGGACACTTTTCTCTCTGGTGTTAAGGATATTAATGAGCAACTTATTTTTGCAGGTGAAGTCATTTCAGATAGTTCCCTTGTGTAGATTTTTCTTGATGCCTTACCAGATTCTTACCAGTCTTTTGCTAGTACTTGGAGACTTATGACCCAAGGAAATTGTGACGTTGTCAAGTTTGATTATTATACACATAGTTGTTGCAAGAGTCACTTTCCAAAAAAAACAAGACTAGACAGTGTGCATTTGAACAGGCTTTTATTGCTTCTCAAAGAAAGGGTGGTAATAACAATGCAACCACTTCTTATGGTTCTGCTGCAAGTGGAAAAACTTCTGCTCCCAATGCTTCTACTGGCAACACTTTGTCTCGAAATTCTGGTGATAAGGGAAAAAAGAAGATGCGTTGCCATTATTGTAAAGCTAATGATCACTTGATCAAGAAGTGTCCTAAGTTGAAGGCCAAAGAGGCTAAGAAGAAAGAGGGTGGTTCCACTGCAAATGCTGGTTCCACTACAAATGCAGCCATTGTTGAGTCTTCTATGAAAGCAGACTGTGATGCTAATGTTGATGCAGAATGGGCTTTTAATGCAGAGTGCACTTACACTCCTGCTGTCCATGATGCATGCATGTCAGCTGCTGCAGATTCATATGTGTGGTATCTCAATAGTGGTGCTACAAAACATTAATGAAAACCTAAAGCTAGGGTCTTCAATACCCAAATTTGCCAAAGGGAAAAAACCCTAGGGAAAAAAGTGCCTTTGGTTATGCACATGATGGTCTTTGTAGAAAATTTATGCATACATACCAACAATGAGAGAGATAAAATGCTTCTACATAAGCAAATTTTACAGTTTTTTACCACCTCTCATGCATGATTCAAAATTTGATTAGTTTCTAGCTCACTTGAAATATGGAATT
The DNA here is from genome assembly GCF_014529385.1 of Adiantum capillus-veneris. Lineage (NCBI taxonomy): Eukaryota > Viridiplantae > Streptophyta > Polypodiopsida > Polypodiales > Pteridaceae > Adiantum > Adiantum capillus-veneris. The sequence continues at coordinate 32,776,705 of NC_140941.1, forward strand.
TAAAACAAGCGAAGAGCTGGAAATAATGCAACTTGTGAATGAAAATGAAGTGGCTCTCGATAGCCAAGTTTTACAATTAAAAGCTCCAAACAAGTTGGCTAACAACTAGCTCATATGAAATTTTACATTTTTTAGAACAATCTATGAACTAGAGATGACTGCAACTTGATGAAATGAAAATGAATGGCTCGTAGTAACCAAATTTGTACTTGAAATCTCTCAAAAAAAATTGTCTACACTAGCTCGAATGAAAACATTTTCACTTTAGACAAAGCTATGAGCTAGCATGTATACAACTTTTAATCCAAAGAATTGAATGGCTCTAAGTAGCCAAATTTTGCAATATTTTGCAATGATGACCCCTTCTTGGATCAATGAAATCACCCTCCTTCCCAACCCTTCAAAATGAAGCTCAATTGTTAGTGCATGAAAGCATTTTGTCATTCAAAGTAGGCATTAAAAAATGCACAATCGATCACAAGCCCCAAAAGTTTAATGCTCACTCTTGGCCATCAAACAAGATCAATTTTAATGATTTTCAATGATTTTTCATTCAAGTCCAGCATTAAAATGTACTAGCAATGCTAAGTTTAAGCGCAAAGTACCTGCCAATCACCCCCTTGTAAAACATGTTAATGCATAAAAACATTTTTCATACAGCTAAAGCATCACAAAACTTATGCCCCATCATGCCTCTCAGATTTCAATGTAGTCCATTTGCGGATCCCATTTTGGATACAATAATTGCATGTCTTTCGTGCCCTCATGTAGCAAATTTTCACATAATAGCGAGAGTGAACAAGAGCCATGATGAAGTAACTTTTCGTTCCTTGAGTTACTCAGCTCAATTTGGTGTCTTAGGCCAATATCTCAATGATTTGTTTTTTCCATTTAAAGCAAGCATGAGATCAATGAATATTTTCATGAAATGGTTTCCCAATGACAAAATCCCAAAAAACTTGCTCTCGGAGAAAAGAGAGGTGTGAATGCCCGTCTAACAGCGTGTTTTCATTTTTCATTTAACTGCAAAATTAACCTTTCATGTTTTTTTGATAATGGTGGGCTGCAGCCTATGGAGGCGAGATGGGGGCGACAGTGGGGAGAAAAATGTGGGCTGGAAGACTCATAGCTACACTCTTGATAGAGAGAGAGAGACTCAGAGACACAAGGAGCTTTGGACGTGTTTCTAGATAGCAAGTTAGAGTACATGCTTAATAATTCCTAGTTACAAGTAGGAGTTTTCCTATTTAATCTAGCAAGTAAGCTAGCAATTTTCTAATTCATCTAGAAAATCACAAACTCCTATATAGTAACTTGCTCTTGGACGTGTTGATCTAGTAAGTTCATATAGTAAGTCATAAACTCCTATATAGAAACTTGTCCTTGGACGTCTTTATCTAGTAAGTTCATCTAGTAAGTTATGAACTCCTATATAGTAGCTAGCTCTTTCGCATCCTCATCTGGTAGTTCTTAAACTCCTATATAGCAAAGGGTGTTTCATCTAGTAATTTATCACTTACTATGGATCAAGTAATTGTAGTAAGTTTGTCTACCCCTAATTTCATTTTAGTAAAAATTCATTAAGCATAGTTAAACAACTAATTATTGAAAAATATCATGGTTACTCCCTCGATCATCAACTAAGTTTCTTAATTGATATATTTGTTGCTAAAATAAATAAGAAAACAAAAAATAAAGTCTCATAGTTGTAGAGGAAGCTATAAAAGGGAAGGGATCAAAACATTTTATATCTCACACACTATCATTGATTTGCAAGTACCACAACTGCATACATTGTCCTTAGAGAGGAAAAGATATTACAGGATGATATGATGGAGATTATTGTAAACTTTTTGAACAATTTATGTTATATTCATCCAAATAATATTAATGATACAATTCTAAACACAAACTAGATCACAATCTATACGAAAAAAACATATTCCAATTCAAATGTAAATTGGATACCCTACAAGTACAGCCCATGTTGTCTTGATTATTCATGGGCCACTAGCGTCAAGTTATAGCTTTATTGAATCAAAATACTTACATCTTCCAGATTGTGCTAGAATATAGGGTCAAAATATCAATGTGGAGGTGTATTTAAAACCTTGATTTCTTCAAAGTTTTCAACAAGGTTAGTTGATAACACCAATTTAGGAATTTTGGGACTTATTCAAGTCCTATTTTAAAAATTATACTTGAGTTTTGAGCTTTTATTGGTGACTTTGAACTATAAACCACACCAAATTGTTATTAGAACACCGATTTAGGTTTCATTTTCAAAAGGGTCACTGCAAGGTTACTCTTATTTGACACTTTAAACTATCTAAACACACAAAAAAACACCATTAATCATAAAGAAAACGTCAAGATAATTTGCACCTTTTCAAGTACATATCTTAAAGAATTCATGCAAAAGAAAACAGTGGATTATTTTAATGCCATGACTCTAGAAGATCTTATCAAGTGCTGATTTTTTCTATTACAAAAACATGAACTGTCGTGTTTTCTATTCAAATGTCATTGCTAGTTATTTGAACCCTTTGTTAGGGATTCACAAAAGAATTTTTTTCATTTACTAAATGCAAGATACGAGACATCCTTACTGATATTTGGAGTTACACTTTGCAAACTTTATCCCTTCTTTTATCCAAAGTGTTGGAAATAGGGTTGCAGAGAAACACACACAGCTTGGAAAAGACGAAGGAAGCTCAAGGGACACAAAAGAGAGTGTGTTACTTAGTGTGAAATGGAAAGATAGATAGCCCTCAAGTGATGGGCGTATATACAATGCTCGGGGGAAAAAACATCCTAAAGAGGTAAAAAATGCCCCAGCGGTCCTAGTGTGTTCAGACACATCACTACCACATGTATATGGTAACAAATTCCCCCTGGAGTGATGCGGTGAACAAGAGCTGGCACATGATTAAAGGGAAGTGCCATGCCCTGAGGACATGATCAGTCCACAAAGGGGAGTAAGCCCAAAGCTTTGTGAAAAGCTTCAAGCTTCTCACGAGACGATGCATTTGTGAAAAGATCTGCAAGTTTGTCCTGTGTTGGCACATAAGCCAAGCTGATCTCTCCTGCTGAGAGCCTCTCCCTGACATAGTGGTAATGCACCTCAATGTGCTTTGTGCAGGCATGAAAAATTGGGTTCCTCACAAATGCCAATGCGCTCAGACTGTTAGTGTAGATAGTGTTGGTAGTGTCTTGCCCAACACCCAAATCAGCCATAAAGAGTTTGAGCCATACACACTCAATTGTAGCTGTGAAGAATGCCTTGTACTCAGCCTCACAACCAAAGTGGCCACAGTAGGTTGCTTCTTTCTCAACCATGATATACATGAATTGCCAAGCATGAAACAAAAACCACTTGTGGTGAAGCAATACCACCATCACACTTCTTAAACAGTATACCCAAGTAATGATGCAACATCCCCAAATCTTTCATCTTGAAGGTAGCATTCAAATCAGCCTTAAATTTAGCAATATGTCTCTCATTTGGTCCAATGATCAGAAATCATCAACATAAAGGACGACAATGAGAAGTGCATCACCCTCACGCTTTACATACGATGTGCTTTTTGTTGGACTGTTACGGAAGCCTCGTTTGACCAAATGAGTGTCAGCTTTCTCATACCAAGCAGGAGGAGATTTCTTCAACCCATACAAAGCCTTCTTACACCTGCACACTTTTTCCTCTTGTCCGTTTATGACAAAACCGCGAGGTTGCGTTACATAAACTTCCTCAAATATGTCACCATTTAAGAAAGCAGTAACAATGTCTCATTGATGTACATCCCAACCAAAATGAGCTGCCAATGCACAGAGAAAACGCACAGTAGTCATACGACAAGTGGGAGCAAAAGTCTCTTCATAATCTATGCCTTTTTGTTGTGCATAACCCTTTGCAACAAGTCGAGCCTTATGGCGATCGATCTCACCATTTGGCTTGCGTTTCAACTTGTAAACCCACTTTGTATTAATGGCCTTTTTGCCAAGAGGCAAATCACATAAAGTCCATGTGTGATTTTCTATAAGTGCATCATATTCTCATTGCATGGCAGCCATCCAATTTTCTGAATTCTATGCTTCATTAAAAGACAGAGGCTCCTCAACATCATGTAAGCTAGACACAACCAAAGCATAACAATCTGATGCATAAGATGCATGGCAAGAGCCTGAACGTGTAGGACTAGACAAAGGTGCGTCCAATTTACTGCCACGCAAAGTGTGCACTAGCCATTTTGGCATACCTCTAGCGTGCTCATTTTCATCCCTTTCCTCATCAAGTACATCATGTACATCTGCATCAATAATCTGTAACATTTTCAGAAACCCTCATACGCTGTACATTTGCCTCATTGGAACTTACATTCGTATTTCCACCACCCAGAAAGAGGCAACAAAGTGTCATAAATGTCCCGTGAGCTTATTACTGTCTCTAGTACATGACAGCAAGGGTTGAACACAATCTTCCACAAACACTACATCCCGTGAAACCAGAATACGTTTTGTTTGCGGATGATGCAACCTGTAACCTTTGCTTTCAGCACTATCACCAACAAAAATAAATTTGACAGCCTTACCATCCAATTTTTGTATGCTCTTTTTTTATTAAGATCACGCAACAAAACTTTGCAGATATTCTTTGCGACAAGGTTTGCAACCACATATTATGTTCTTGACACCTTGCAAGAAGTGAAGCCTGCATTGATTGAAACAGTAGCTAATAGACGCTGGGATACATGGCTCAGCAAGTATCCTAGCTACCAAGAGGCAGCTGCAAGGTGTGTACAACCAAATATCGTATGTATCTAAAGACAACACCAAGTCATTAGTGGTCAATGCAAAACCAAACCACAATATGCATACATCAAAATCTTTGTTGTGCATAACCCTTTGCAACAAGTCGAGCCTTATGGCGATCGATCTCACTATCCGGCTTGCGTTTCAACTTGTAAACCCACTTTGTACTAATGGCCTTTTTGCCAGGAGGCAAATCACATAAAGTCCATGTGTCATTTTCTATAAGTGCATCATATTCTGATTGCATGGCAACCATCCAATTTTCTGAATTCTGTGCTTCATCAAAAGACAGAGGCTCCTCAACATCATGTAAGCTAGACACAACCAAAGCATAACAATCTAATGCATAAGATGCATGGCAAGAGCCTGAACGAGTACGACTAGACAAAGGAGCGTCCAATTTACTGTTGCGCAAAGTGTGCACTAGCCATTTTGGCATACCTCTAGCCTGCTCATTTTCAGCCCTTTCCTCATCAAGTACATCATGTACATATGCATCAGTAATAGGATGATCTGTAACATTTTCAAAAACCCTCATAGGCTGTACATTTGCCTCATTGGAACCTTACATTCATATTTCCACCACCCGAAAAGAGGCAACAAAGTTTCATAAATGTCCTGTGAGCTTACATTACTGTCTCTAGTAGATGACTGCAAGGGCTGAACAGAATCTTCCACAAACACTACATCTCGTGAAACTAGAATACATTTTGTTTGCGGATGATACAACATGTAATCTTTGCTTTCAGCACTATAACCAACAAAAATACATTTGACAGCCTTACTGAGATCATGAACTGTACATATGTCATCCACAAATTTGACTACAAGTCCAAGTTTAGCAAGTGCGGATACAGATAAGAGATTCTTCTTGACACTAGCAAGGTAAGTGTTCATATCATCTTCCTCATGCATAATCTTCGACTCTAACTCTTTACGTAGCAAAGAAATTTTAGCCTCATTGTGACTTGCATAAAGACCAACCAAAATGTCCCAAGCTTGTTTTACAGATTTTGCTGAACTGATGTGAGGAACAATGGTGTGCTTCACAGACAACGCAACCGTAGTGTTGTGTTTGTGGCTCCTTAATAAGTTTTTTTTGATGTTATTGTGGCTCATGAGGTTTCTCTTGTATTTCATTGAAAAATCCTTTCAGTTTTAAACATGCTATTCCACACATCCACATTATATTTTAGAGGTTCTTGCCATCAATTTGATGCCCAAGTAGATCTACCTCAATTCTCCTTTGTACATGCAAACTTCAAGCTACTCATCTAGACCTCGTCTACAAATGTGGGGACTAAAACATTAGTTCATTTTTGTGTCACGCTCAAATTAAGATCTAGAGCATTATTCAAAAGCTTCATTACTTCGTTAGCGTAGGAGGTAAAATTGCAGCACTGCGCTCTCATTAACCCATGTGGCTACTCTATAAAAGAAAAAAACCACTGCGATGAAAAGCTCTAAAAAAACTACGACTACGCCGTCAAAAGCTACCAACTGCCAAGTGAATAAAATAAAAAAAGAATTATGCGGTACTCTCAGCATCAATGCAATCTTCTCCACAAGCAGTTCGAAGCTCGCAGGTTCCTAGAAGCAGCCCGGAGCGTTGTCTGCATGCAACTTCACTGTGTAGTATTTGTCTCGAGGCCGATCAGGTCTAGAAGCTTCATGTCACAGATTTGGGTAAATTAAGCTCTTCATTGCACCTAAGAAACTCTCATGTACTCCCACCCGTGATGTGCTAGCCACCCCAAGTTTTTGACAAAGGACACGAGAAGAGCCGCATGTAGTGTTTGAACCTCGAAGTGGAATGCCTCAACCTCTACCTTCACTTGCATGTGTTCATGCTTGTTCAACTTGGAGTAGTTATCAGAACCCCTGCCATACAGACTAGTTGCCTTAATTACTTCTATTAAAAAAATTAACTTTTTTGGAGATTCCCAAATCCCCACTGACACCTCGTGCAACTTAGCTGCCTTCCTCAGTACCCTATTGCAGCCTGAAGACCATCACCTGTGTCGTGTCCTGCTACCTTTGCCAATGCCAAGCCAACGTGTGTAGAGACACTCAAACAGATCAATGCATACCAAACTTAAGGGTTGTCGAGTGGCCGTACGTTTGCAAGGGGGATGCTGAGGAATTAGCAGATGCAAAAATAACATCGTACCCCCTAGATTCATTGTCTCTCCAGGGCTATCCATAAAAGCAACCAGACCTGCAAAGGCAAGTGTTCCATTTTCCAAACACAAGAAAGCTCAGAAACACCCTCAAAGCCATACATAACCCTCAAAGCCAACCGAACTCTATCTTGAAAACCATTCCCATAAAATCTAAATGCACTAAACATCTTATCATCAATTAAATATCACCCTAAATTGCCTTGCTTAGTCTAGTGTGAGACTAGTGTGCAAGTGTTAGGAAATAAGACGTAGCTAAATAGATTTTTTTTTGAGTAGATTACTTAATGGAGAGAGATAGATTTCACACACAAGAGACTATAGAGTAGAGAGAGAGAGAGAGATAGAGAGAGAGAGAGAGAGAGAGAGAGAGAGAGAGTACACACGATATACGTGGTTCACCCAATGTGGGCTACATCCACGGGAAAGCAGCCACTCAATGGCTTTAGCACTTCAAAAGAAGAAGTAGTTTACAAAGGGATTAAACCCTTAATAGAGCTCCCGCCTTGCTTCACTCTCACCACCTCACACTCACCTTGTTGCATCAACTTCACACTATGAAATGTGTGTAGAAATGGCCTCCTTTTATAGGCCAAAAGGGCTGCCCTCTCTTATGAGAGACAGCCATGTGTAGCCGCCCTTGTGCGAATAAGTCCAAATCGGACCCTCCAATCCGCCCATGTGTGGCCACCCTTGAGAAGACAAGTCCGCTTTTGAATTCGGCCACCGGCCATTGAATTCTACCACCGGCCACCGGCCATTGACTTCCGACCACCGGCCACTGGCCATTGACTTCCGACCACCGGCCTTCGGCCATTGACTATCGGCCACCGGCCATTGACTTCCGACCACCGGCCACTGGCCATTGACTTCCGACCACCGGCCTTCGGCCATTGACTATCGGCCACCGGCCAACCGACCGACTATTTTCTGACCACTTTCCGACCGCCGTCCGGCCATAATATTCCGGAGAAAAAAAAGTCTCGGGGGCCTCCGCCCCCAAGGCCTCTAAAGTTGCCCCTGATTCTTGTCCGTGACAATTTTGGTTTCCGATGAGTGATTTTCCTTCACGCACGATGGCTTCTCCTCATAATGGGGGCTTTACAAATGTGCGCTTTTACCAGAGAAAATTACAAGGGTAAATCAGGCTCCATACTTAAAAATCTCCCACTTGGAGACTGATCTCCAAACCAAACCTGTGACTGCTTTCCATTCTGGATTCTTATCCTTGAATGCCGATTGAAGATGAGAAAAAGCTCAACTTCTCCTTGTTGACCACCTTTGTAAACATGTCTGCAAGATTTTCACTTGTATGCACCTTTCCTAGCTTTAGTTGTCCCTCTTCCAAAAGAGTGCGTATGAAGTGATATCTCACCTCAATGTGCTTTGTCCTTGAATGAAAGGCTGAGTTCTTCGCAAGATGGATAGCGCTTTGGCTATCACTGTACAAGACACAATTGTCTTGTTTGAATCCAAGCTCTTCTAAGAATCTGTGAAGCCACAAAATTTCTTTGCTTGCCTCCGTCATTGCTACATACTCTGCTTCCGTGGTAGAAAGTGAAACCACTTTCTGCAGCTTTGAATCCCATCTTACTGCTGTGCCTCCAACCATGAACACATAGCCAGTAGTGCTCCTTCGAGTATCTTTGTCACCTACCTTATCTGCATCAGCATACCCTTCTAGAAAAATATTAGTTCCTCCAAAATACAAAGCATTTGTTGTTGTCCCTTTTAGATACCTGAGTATCCACTTCATAGCTTGCCAATGCTCTTTACCTCGGTTGTCCATGAACCTACTCACAACTCCCACTGCATGTGCAATGTCTGGCCTTGTCTAAACCATAGCATACATTAGAGAACCTACCGCTGCAGCATATGGAACTTTAGACATATAGGCTAGCTCCTCTTGTGTCTTTGGACACATATCCTCCGTTAGTTTAAAATGACCAGTCAAAGGTGTAGAAACTAGTTTTGCATTTTGCATTGCAAACCTTTCTAGTACCTTCTTGATGTAATCTTCTTGAGATAGCTTTATTGTCTTCTTCATCCCGTCCCTTGATATTTTCATACCAAGTATCCTCTTTGCAGCACCTAAATATTTCATTAATAAAAAATATAGACAGCTCCTCTTTTAGGTCTTTGATGTCCTGCATGTTAGCACTTGCAATCAACATGTCATCAACATACAACATTAGGATGATGAACTTCCCATCTCCCAAATTCTTCGTGTAGACGCAGTGATCCGAGTTGCATCTTGTGAATCCATGATCCAACATCCATCGATCAAACTTCAAGTACCATTGTCTTGATGCTTGCTTTAAACCATACAAGCTCTTCTTTAATATGCAAACCATTTTCTCCTTACCTTTTACTTCATACCCATTTGGTTGAAGCATGTAGATTTCCTCCTCTAAGTCACCGTGAGGGAATGCCGTATTTACATCCATTTGCTCAAGATTTAAATCATGAGCAGCCACAAGGCTTAAGACAAGCCTAATTGAGTTCATTTTTACAACAGGAGAAAATATTTCATTGAAGTCAATACCTTTCTTTTGAGAAAAACCTTTTACCACAAGCCTAAACTTGTACCTTTTCTTCCCACCTTCTTCTTCCTTCAGCTTGTACACCCATTTGTTTTGAAGTGCCCGCTTACCTTTAGGCAACTCAACCAACTCCCATGTTTGGTTGCGATGTAGTGAGTCCATCTCCACTTGCATGCTCTTCGTCCATTCTTCTTTGGATTCATGTTGCATAGCTTCTTCGTATGATTCCGGCTCTCCAGAATCTGAGATCAAGAGATGGTTGAAGGACGAAACAAACCTTTCTGGAGGTCTACTTGCTCTTGTAGATCTTCGGGGAATAGGTTGAGGCTCCTCATTTGGTTGACGTTGTTGCACATTGTCACCGTTTGCAGTCCTTGAGTCTTCACCGTCCTCAAGATCCATGTACTCACCACCTGTTTCTTTTGTTTGTTTTCTTTCCAAGTAATCTTTGTACATATTTTCTTCGTTAAAAATTACATCCCTACTCCTTAAGATTTTACCATCTTCAAGATTCCATAGGCGATACCCAAAGTCTCCTTCTCCATAGCCAATGAAGAAACACTTTTTGGACTTTGCATCTAGCTTTGATCTTAGGCTTCTATCTATGTGCATGAAATCCTCACACCCAAACACTTTGAGAAATGCATAATTCACCGGTTTACCTGTCCATGCCTCTTCTGGAACTCCCCCATCCAATGCCGTTGAGGGTGACCGATTGATTAAGTACACAGACGTACTTACAGCTTCCGCCCAAAGCTCAAGCGGTAGGCCTGCATGTAGCCGCATGCTTCGTGCTCGTTCCATGATTGTCCTGTTCATCCTTTCCGAAATCCCATTTTGTTGAGGTGTCCTTGGGGTTGTACTTTGCCTCCGAATACCATTGCTAGCACAAAAGCTTTCAAAAGCTTGGCTGCAATATTCGCCCCCATTGTCAGATCTGAGGCATTTAACCTTGGTACCTGTTTCATTCTCCACAAAGGATTTCCACCTTTGAAATATGGAAAATACATCGAATTTATTCTTCATGACATAAACCCATGTTTTTCTAGTCGCATCGTCTATGAATGTTACATAGTACAATGAGCCACCAAGTGATGGCGTACTTGCAGGACCCCAAACATCAGAATGAACCAACTCAAGTTTTTTATTTTTTCTTTCATTTCCTGATTTTTGAAATTTTACCCTCTTTTGTTTACCATAAACACAATCTTCACAGATCTCTAAGTCCACTTATTTCAAACCTGGTAGAAGCTTCTTTGTTTGAACTCTAAGTCCACTTCTTTCAAACCTGGTAGAAGCTTCTTTGTTTGAAGGATTTGCATTCCTTTGGCACTCATATTCCCAAGTCGATAGTGCCACACCGCACTATCAACTTCTGTAGTTGCTGCACAAGTTGAAGGTTGCGTGCTAACAGTACACAAGTAAAGTGTACCGACCTTTTCTCCCTTGGCAACCACCAAAGATCCCTTTGAGATCTTCCACCGTTTGTTTCCGAATGCAATGTTGTGACCTTCATCGTCCAATTGTCCTGTAGAGATCAAATTTTTACGAAGAGAAGGAACATGCCTAACATCTTTAAGCTTCCATTCATTTCCGTTAGCAGTTTTGACAGAAACTGTACCTTTGCCGACAATCTCACAAGCTTCATCATCTCCCAAGTATACATACCCAAAATTACCTTTGGTGTAATCTTGGAAATGTTGCTTGTGTGGTGTCGCATGGAATGAAGCCCCAGAATCTACTATCTAGGAATTAGACACATTGTCTAATGAGAGAATTAGAGCATCTTGCTCTACTTTACCTGCCACATTGGCCTCCGATGTTGGCTTGTTGTCTTGAGACTCAGTCTCCTTCTTCTTCTTGGACCAGCAATCCTTCTTGACGTGGCCCTTCTTGCCGCAGTTCCAACATTCAAGAACTGACTTTGTGCGTGACTTGCTCCCTCTTGAGCGATCACGACCCTTTTGGATTTTGAACCTCTCCTTAGGCCTTCCTCTTGTTTTTACTGACAATGCAGCACTTGATGATTCTCCTGTGCTTCTCCTTCATATTTCCTCGCTTAGGAGAACACCCACAACATCATCAAACTTAAGAGTATTTGTACCAGAGATAGAATTACTTACAGCCATCACAAGGCTGTCCCAACTATCCGATAGAGATGATAGTATAAGCAGAGCTCGCACTTCGTCATCGAACACTACAAGAGGTTGTGTGCTCTTGTGACGCTGTTAGCGATGGAAATACACTGGGTTTTTATAACCCCCGGCGTCGCTAAAACCGTCGCTAATAGCGTCGCTATATGCGACGCTATAGGCGTCTCTATATGCGTCGCTATATAGAGACGCTCATAGCGACGTTTACACAGAAATCTATAGAGATTCTTATAGCGACGCTCTAGAGCCATAAATAGCGACGGTTATAGCGACGCCCGAGAGGTTTTTTTTCTGGTGACAGGGCATTGAATGCCCTGCCACCCATCAACCATATTGTACTTGATTCACTGTTTAAAAAAAGTGAAAGGGTAGATAATAGACCCAAAATAGTCACCCACAAGACGCATTGTTTGCAAAATTGACAAGCGTAAAATTGACGATTGTACACATCATAGGCAAAATGAATTGATTGGCAAATGTAATAATGACAATTGTACAACATCATAGGCATAAAGAATTGATTGGAAAAATGAACTGCGGTGACAAATGTAATAATATACATGGTTCAAAAAGACGTATAAAGTCCATCTCATGATACATAAGCTATGAGAAACCCTAAACTAATGCTATCTAGCTACGGCTAAACTGACGTCGTCTAGTTAGACGTCTCATCGCGTCCAAGCGGCGTATCTGTCCGATTCTGCAAAAAAAGACAATAAGACAGCTTTCAGTACGTATAAACACATAACGACATTTATAAAACAATACAAAAAATAGAAAAGAGTAAACCCTAATACTAACCATGCCGCCGCGAGAACTGAGAATGTCCATCAGGGCGTTTAAGCCCTTCCTGCCTGCGTACTCGCGCTCGTACAGTGTGGGATCACGTCCTGTCATCGACCACTGTCAAAACATACAAAGATTTCATTATGTTAGAATTAAAACACTCATAAACCCTAAACTATCAAACATAAAGAGCAATGCGAAAACACTTACAAAATCGGCCTCAAATGATGCCCATCCACCGCTCCCCAAGTGGTGCGAGCTCCCTGCCTCTACTCGCGCTCTGGCTGCATCCTTTTCTTGCTTCCACTTGTCGGGATTCTCGCGCGTTGCTTTCTTCGCATTCTTCCAATCTTCTTTGGCCAGCCAATCTGGCCTGTTCCACCCATGCTTGATTGCTTTTTGCACTTCGGAACGCTTGTTTTTGCAGTATTAGCGCATTCGAATCTTCATCAGGTCTTCATTGAAGCGCTGATCCCGTGTTGGAACGGGAAACTCATCATGAAGTATGCTGATGACTTTGGCTTTTAAATCACTTGGTACTTCACTCCATTTGTTTAGTATGTAGTGTCTAAACAGCTGAGAGCAAAGACCACGCATGCGCGAGATCACCTTCTTGCTGTCATCATCCATGATGATGCCACCGCTGAAGTCGACGGAGTAAGGCAAGCCCTATGGCCGGTGACGCGTGAACCGGGGTGTCCCGGCAGGGGTCTCTAGCGGCGTGTCGATGGGGGTACGGACGTCAGGTGTCTCCACCGGCGTCTGGGCCCCGAAGCGAGGAGTGTCGAGTAGGGTGGCTCCTGGCGGAGTAGGTAGAGGTGTGTAGCTGCTAGGAACAGTCAGCCACGCAAAACTTGGCGTAGATGGCGATGCTGTGACTGGTGTGGGGGCGGGCAAAGAAGGGGAGGGTAAAGAGCCTCGTCAAACACGAGGCGGTGTGGAGGCATCGGCGAAGGAATCCCCACAACAACCGCCACCGCCACCACTAGAGCGCCGGTGTCTAGACGAGTGTGAAGATCGTCTCGTCGACACCGAAGCTTCGGAGCGCGCCGAATGCTCCGAAAGAGAGGGAGATGCGGATGGAGTAGGAACGCGCGATGATGCGCCAGAGCGTCATCGCTCCACGTATCACTGTCTCTGCTGCAGTGACAAAGAAGAAAGAAACTCCTCATCATCCATACATGAATTAAACACACGAATATTTAAACTTAATATTGAAATAATAGAGTAGACAATTACGCAAAGACCATTAAATACAATGACCTGATGACGCATATAAATACAATGACGCAATGAATTGAGTGATAGAAGAGGCAAGTCGAAAACTCAGAATTTTCAATCAAAAGATGTGAGCGCGAGTAGAAAAGAGCGTTATACACCATGGAAGGTACTTAGAGAGCCAGAGCTTTCACAACACGGAGCAAAATTGTTCAAATACAATATTTGTGGCTTTAAGAGATCTCTCTCTCATCCTCGCATAACTCAGTATAACTTCCTATATCTATATAGAGCTCTCTGTTTAAACACATATCCTCTGTTTCATTTTGTAGCTCCTCTGCATGCACCCCATATAGAGTAGTAGCATCTTGATGCTCGGTGGCACCATCGTAGCGGCTTCTGATTGAGCATCTTCTCTGATCTCCTCCATTGATGCCGCTGTGATTGGCACATGGTAGCCTTCATACGCCCTTGCACTACGAGGGGCTACCTCTATGACGTACCACCAGTTTGATGTAGACTTTGTAGGATGAAATATTACCTGCCAGAGCCACATAGCTTACATGAGAGCTTTCAAGCACATAACTTGTAAAAGGGGGATGTTAACTATTTACATACTTACTTGTTCAAAATGCTCGGGTAGTACGAAAGTGTCTCTTAGGTCAGTCCATTTCTTAGTAGAATCCACCTCAAGAAAACCAGACTCTCCTCTACGCACAGTAGCGTTGCGACCCTCCATGATTATCTTGAACCATTGCACGTCGAACAAGTCGACAAAAAATCCTTTGTAATCGATCCTCAAAATCTCTTGTAGCGTGCCGAAGTAAGTGAGTTCCGCCACCACAGGATCTGCATCAGAGGAACGTCGTCGACTAGACTGTTCAAATTTTGCCATGATTCCACAATCTTGAGTAAAACGCTTTTTGTCGATCCGTTCCACCCTAAAATGTTGACCTTTACACCATGCTGCTGTGTATGACTTATACTATAACGAACAAAGATTATGAGTGGCCGTTCAAACGTTTAGAAATAAAGTCACTAGCTAGTCGTACATTGCAAACTTACCTTGGTCGCGCAACCCCGAGAGTACTCTCACTCTTCCTCAGTCACTTCGTCACCGCATTGTTGTGCGCTTTTCAATTGGTTGTGCAACCATCTTAAGCTCATGAATGTTGGTAGGCTCTCTAGACCCGTCGGATAGTGCATCGGTGGTCATCTTCCCCGTCTCCACTCGATTCGTGCCCTTTGTCGCTCTTGCTTTGCATCCTCATATTGTGAAATCCACTTTTGCATCACTGGATTGTGAAGCATGCAAAATCGGTTGATTTTAGCCTCTAGATCTTCCGTCATCTTCTTCTCAACACCGAGATTGCACATGACAATCCCAGATATGCGTTCATCATGTATGGTTCGCCATAGCGTGTCCCGGGCTTTATCAAATCCGTCTAGCCACTCTCCAATGTACACTAGGGACTCTGATACCAACCAACCTTCTGCCATGCTACCCTCCGGACCTGCCTTTTGACGCACATATCCCTTAACACTAGGTTGGTAATGGGACACTTTTATGTCCTGTTAAGTGACCATTTTCCTTGAATTATGTCAAGAGTTTCACAATGGATTTTGAGGTGCTATCTGTCTAGAAATTTGTCTCATAACCTGAAAAAAACTCGACATTTTTTTGGAATATCAATTCCATCTTTAACCTTGTCCTTACACAACATTTCACAACCTAAACTGTGTGAAAAAACAGGTCCTGTTTTTGGCTTTTTTCAACTTTCTGCGACTATACCACTCTAGAATTCATGTTTGTGAGGTCTATAATGCTAGAGAACTATCTTTAGTAGTCCTCAACATGTCCTGATGCTTCTAGGGAGAAATAAATGCTAAAGTTGTAAGTTATGACCAAATTACAAAAATTGTCAAATCTTGTTTTTAAGCCAATTTTAGCTCTTCTATGATTTTTTTGGTGGCTTTCATGATATCCAAATGCAGTTTTGATTTTCTATGGCGCATATTGTAACGTAAAGCTAATATTCCTTGAGTTTTGGGGCACCTAATACCCTATTTTGCATAGTAGACAACGATGGTTGATTTTTCAATTATAGAAGAAAACAGAACATTCTAGTGTATCAAGTATAGCTTTTTCAATATTGTTAGTTTCTTGTGACAACTATATGCATTTTGTAGGTAGTAACCATATCTAGTCATAAGGATCAAATTTGGCTAGATATTAAATAGTTTCTATGGGATTCTACAACTCATAATGTTGAACCCAATTTTTTCATGTTTGCTATATTTAGTACTTCATCTTTGTCCCCAAGATTCCCCTTGGTAAGAGATGTATTATTCTTTTGACATGCTCCATGGCTCCTTATGAACCTAAAGGACAATAGGGAACTAAGAAAACATGCATATATTATTTGTATTGAGCGTGGCTATAGAAACTTTGATGATAGGTTTGCAGAATGGTAAAAATTCAACTTTTTTGTACCTATTTCTTTTGGCAAAAAAAAATAAATTAGTGAGAAGCAATAATATGTTCTTATCACCAACCCATTGAAGTTAACTAGGGAATTTATCTCAGTCCTAGAAAAATCCCTAATCTTATTTTTATGCAACAAAACGTAAGAAATGACTGTTTTGATGAAAATGTACTGGTCCATCAACTTTGGAGGCTTGGTGTGACCAAAAGATGAGAAATTTTACAAGTTTCTTATTTTTTCCATGCGTAGTAGGCCTTGAACTATAACCTCATGAAAGGATTTTACAAAATGAATGGATCTACTATGGTTCTGGAGGTTTTTTTGAAAACCCTGAAAGGACACTTTTATGTCCAGTTAGGTTACCAACCTAGTGTTAAGCATTTTCATGAAACTTTCTAAGAAGAACATCCATCTGGAATGAACTGTGCCAGCTATTTCCACCTCATCAACTATGTGAACAAGAAGATGCACCTGAATGGTTAGCATGGTAGTAGGAAAATGTTTCTCAAACATGCACACAAGCTCCACAGCATTTAGTTTGGCGAATGGTATGGAGTCTATGTTGATCTCCTTTTGTGAGATCCATTGCACCAGCTTTGCAAGTTTGTAGATTGTGTTACGGATGTCGAGAGACAAACATCCCTCAATGGCAACCGGTAAAATAAACTGTAAAGTATGTGCATCAATGATATTAAAGTCCACATTTTATGCAATGATATTAAAGTCCACTATGAACGTACATGACACATTTTATGCCAATCGTGTGACTTCAAACCGGTAAGCTTTCCTTCTTTAGTAAAACACGTTCGGAGCGAGTGCATTACGCCAGTGGGGGTCCGCAAAGATCGAATGGTCTCTTTTACTTTGCGTTCTTGGGCTCCTGTTTAAATCCATGGTGCTTTAGGGAGTTTTATCGATCCATCAGACGCTGTTTGCGGCCAATATTGCTCCATACGATCCACATTTCTAAGGTCAACTCTGGCTCCCAAAGTATCTTTCTTGCCGGTCAGATGGTCCCATAGTAGATTACCCACATTCTGGAATATGTGCATTGGATCGAGCAAGTGATTGATCATGAGTCGGGGCCAGTATGGTAACTCGTACCATAGAGATAGTCTCTTCATCCCTGGAGGCAATCCGTCATCGCACATCTCCTTCTGCTCTAACCATGCTTGTGCAGACATCCTTGGTGGCTCTCTTCCCAAAAAGCCGTCGCGTAACACATGATTCTCTGGAAGATACGCTTGATGAACTTCGTAGATTTTCTTCTTCAGTGAGGGCGCCCTACGTGCATTCAGTCTAGGTCCACATGTGACACATGCTCTGTATCCGCTTGTTTGAAGCCCTGCATGTATACACATGATAATAGATCAACTATGGGAAAAAACAAGATTTACAGTGTCTGAGTGAGGAGTGTCAATAGATCACTTGAGCATTCTGTTAGCCCGGGATAGTCATGCATGGTCCACATTAGAATGCCTCTGATCAAAGCATTCCGTCGTCCTGTGTGTCGGCTCATATCCACCACCTCTATGCCAATCCACAATTGTTGTAGATCTTCCAATAGTGGACGAAGATACACATCCATATTCTCCACTTTATATCGCCCTGGCACAATCAAGCTTAGCCATAGGTGCCCCTTCTTCGTAGTCAACCACGGGGGAATGTTGTAGTTGACGATGACAACGGGACATACATTGTAAGATGTTGATCTTTGACCAAATGGATTTACGCCATCCATTGCCAGGCCTAAGCGCAAATTTCGAGCTTCCCTGGCAAAATCTAACCATGTTCCATCTATATGTTTCTAGGCTGCGCAATCTGCAGGAATTCGTAGCACACCATCGGAAGATTTATTCTCCTCATGCCATGATGCTAGGGCGGCCATGGACTTACATTCGAAGAAATGCTTGATGCGAGGAAACAGAGGAAAATGTCGCAAAACCTTTTGTGGAATTTTTGTCCCGTGGAGATCTACTCGATATCTTTCGGAATCACATTTCGGACACTTCTCCATGTCTATGTATTCCCCTCTGAAAAGAATGCAGTCATTAGAACAAGCGTGGATAGATTTGTAATCCATCCCCAAGTTTCACAAAATCTTTCTTGCTTCATCTCGGGAATCTGGCATCACATTGTCAACTGGTAGTATGTGCTCTTTAAGCAATCTACACAACATAAAAATACGATACAGTTGTGTAAAAATCTATCAGATCATTATACATTTAGAGTTTTATTAAAGTAAACTAATTGTAATAGATCACCTGAAAAGCGCTGTGACGCTAGTGTCACTCCATCCAAACTTTGCCTGCATGTTGAGAAGAACCAGGAGTGCTTTCAATCTAGACATACGTGCTCCATTATACAATGGCATATCGACTTCACTTTTCATATCATCATAGATAAGCCTTTTTGAATCCATGATCGTCTCGATCATTTCATTTCATCAATCTCAGGCTCAAACATTGCCTCGTTGGGAATGTGCTCTGCATGATCATCCCCCGAGCTGTCAGAGGCTACATCTTGTGGCCTCACATATGCTGCTTGACCAAAGCGCCTGCGAACACGTCTATTGGGTTGCAAGATTGCTGCTTGTTGGCCAGCGTCAGAGTCCGACGAGTTATAATTGGCAACAACTCGATCTATAATAGATGGATCAAACTCGCCAAATTCGCGAACATGCTGCAAAGAAACACGTCTTGTCCGTTGCATAGCATGCTTGCATTGATTACAAGGACATAAGACCCTCGTTGAGAGATAGGTGTTTCGGTTGGACGGTCCCACATCCTCGTCACTACTCATAATGAGGATAAAAATCTTATAACCTGGACAACAAATTTAATATTCTATTGGCATTCTTCGTCTTATCTCTCTCTCTCTCTCTCTCTCTCTCTCTCTCTCTCTCTCTCTACCTCACATTCTCTAGTCATGTCCAATCCCCGCACACCTCGGTCTAGAGGTGCACGGAGATCAGAACCACCGGGTTATAATCTTGTCTTTATTGGTCAATACCTATATTTGTGGGTACAAGAAATCTACCGACCCACGTCTACATGATACTGCATGTAGTGGACAAAACCCCTTTGCCTCTTCTCTAGCTGTAGCACTTCACAGCATCTTAACATCTTTTCACAGTAGATCTTTTCACTGTTCGTCTAACTCTAAACCCTAAACCGTAAGTAATTCTTACGTGGACTTGATCTAATGTAAATAAGCGTAAATATAAATAAACGTAAATCTAACTAAAAATAAACCTAAATCTAATTTAACATAAGTCTACATCTAACCTAATCTTTAACGTCTTTTGGGATAGTTTCTTACGACGTTAAAACTCTCTTCTTCTTGTGTGTGTGTGTGTGTGTGTGGGTAAACCTAAATAAACCTAAGTCTAATCTAATAAAACATAAATCTAAATCTAACGTAAATTATGTTATATTAAAAACAAAGAACTAAACTAACAGGGATTATAAGAACCTTAAAACTGATTTAACACATAATTTTTCACATAACTCGGCAAGAGTTGGCATTCTCATCACTAAAGATGTGAGAGTTAACTTCCGGCGGTGACGCTGCCTCATCTCCATCCACATCTGACGATAGCAATTGGCCCTTTGGACCGTTCTTGCTCTTGTTACTAACTTTGAAGTTGTTGTTGAATGACTAGAGGTTGTCTAGATGGTCGAGGTCGGGGATGTAGTGACTCTTGTCGCCCTGAAGATCCACCTTCTTCCCTATCTTCTGAAGACATTTCACCAGTACTTTTTGATCGACGGAGCCCACCATGAGTGAAGGCAGCAATACCCTATATACCATTGAGGGCTTTCTTCACCCGCTTCATGCTGGCATCGTAGTCTATGGAGACCTAAATCTAATCTAATATAACGTAAATCTAAATCTAGCGTAAATAAACGTAAATCTAACTAAAAATAAACCTAAATCTAATCTAATTTAACTTAAATAAACCTAAATCTAATTTAACGTAATTCTACATCTAACCTAATCTTTAACGTCTTTTAGGATAGTTTCCTACGACGTTATAACTCTCTTCTTCTTGTGTGTGTGCGCGTGTGTGGATGTGTGTGCCAATAAAAAGAGATAAATGGTATAACCTTTCTATCACCCATGCCAAGTATGATAGATTGGTTATGCCATTTCCCTCTTGAATAATAGGTCTTGAGTTCAAATCCTCGTCGGCTAGATCTTTAGGTCTTTTAATTTTAATTAGTTTCCTACGACATTAAATTAGTTTCTCTCTCTTTCTCTCTCAATGTGTGTGCGTTTTTTTGTTTATGCATGTTTTCTCTCTCTTTTTCTCTCTCAATGTGTGCGTTTTTTGTTTATGCATGTTCTCTCTCTCTTTTCCTCTCTCAATGTGTGCGTTTTTTGTTTATGCATGCTCTCTCTCTCTTTTCCTCTCTCAATGTGTGTGTGCATTCTTTGTTTATGTATGTGTGTGTGCGTTTTTGTTTATGTTTGTACACTTTCTCTCTCTCTCTCTCTCTCTCTCTCTCTCTCTCTCTCTCTCTCAAAAACACTATGTGTGTGTGTGTGTGTGAGAGAGAGAGAGAGAGAGAGGGAGAGAGAAAGAGGGGAAGGGAACATGAGAGTGAGGAGAGGGAAGGAGCATACCTGGCTCTCCTTCCTCTCCTCATGTGTGTGTGTGTGTGTGTGTGTGTGTGTGTGTGTGTGTGTGTGGAGAAGAAAGAGAGAGAGAGAGAGAGAGAGAGAGAGAGAGAGGGAGAGCGTTACATGCTCCTTACTTGAGGGCGCCGAAAAACTCAGATCTGAGATTTGAGTTTTTGGGCGCTCTCTGTTATTTTTTTTAGCCCAGCCGGCGTCGCTATGAGCGTCGCTAGTAAATTTGCGACGCTCATAGCGACGCCGGGATTTTTTTTTTTTGAGCGTCGCTGTGTGAGCGTCGCTAATATGAATAGCCTCTTGTAGTGGAAATTCATTTTCACCAATCGAAGTTGACTTATGTTTGTGTTAAAGTCATTTAGGTGTTCTGCAACCGAACCATTCTCTACCATCTTTAGATTGAACAAGCGCTTCATAAGAAATACCTTATTGGATGCCGATGGTTTCTCGTAGAAGTCGTCAAGTGACTTCATCAAGTCCTCCGTGGTCTTCATCTCCGAAACATTGAAGGCCACCATTGACGCCAAGCTTAACCGGATTGTTCCCAGTGCATTTCGATCAAGGACAATCCATGCTTCATCTGCCATTGTTGCGGGCTTCTTCGCAAGACCGCCTAGTGGCAAATAGAGGTCCTTCTGGTAGAGATAGTCTTCAATCTGCATCTTCCAATGTTGGTAGTTTTTGTCATTGAACTTCTCAATCTTCAGCTTCCCTTCCTCCGCCATAACTCCCACTCAATTCAAGGAATCCTTTCCTTGAGATAATTTAGCTACGAGCAAACCTTGCTCTGATACAAGTTGTTAGGAAATAAGACGTAGCTAAATAGATTTTTTTTTGAGTAGATTACTTAATGGAGAGAGATAGATTTCACACACAAGAGATTATAGAGTAGAGAGAGAGAGAGAGAGTACACACGATATACGTGGTTCACCCAATGTGGGCTACGTCCATGGGAAAGCAGCCACTCAATGGCTTTAGCACTTCAAAAGAAGAAGTAGTTTACAAAGGGATTAAACCCTTAATAGAGCTCCCGCCTTGCTTCACTCTCACCACCTCACACTCACCTTGTTGCATCAACTTCACACTATGAAATGTGTGTAGAAATGGCCTCCTTTTATAGGCCAAAAGGGCTACCCTCTCTTATGAGAGACAGTCATGTGTAGCCGCCCTTATGCGAATAAGTCCAAATCGGACCCTCCAATCCGCCCATGTGTGGCCGCCCTTGAGAAGACAAGTCCGCTTTTGAATTCGGCCACCGGCCACCGGCCATTGACTTCCGACCACCTGCCACCGGCCATCGGCCATTGACTACCGGCCACCGGCCAACCGACCGGTTATTTTCCGACCACTTTCCGACCGCCGTCCGGCCATAATATTCCATCGTTGCCGCTGATTCTTGTCCATGAAAATTTTGGTTTCCGATGAGTGATTTTCCTTCACGCACGATGGCTTCTCCTCATAATGGGGGCCTTACAAATGTGCGCTTTTACCACAGAAAATTACAAGGGTAAATGAGACTCCATACTTAACAGCAAGCACACTTTTTAATGTAATGGCTGGAAACAAGTCAAGACGTCACTCTGACCATCATTGCAAGATCTCTTTGTTGTGCTTAAAGAGTCGCAAAGAATATATTTTTCAAAACAAAATCATAAGACACAGATAAATTGCGCACAATAGCAACACCAAAAACTCAAGATAAGCATAGCATTCAACGAGGGCCGCAACAATATATGAACATATAATGATTTTTTACAGTAAATTCTCGATTAAGAGAATGAAAATGTC
Organism: Adiantum capillus-veneris; assembly: GCF_014529385.1. Lineage (NCBI taxonomy): Eukaryota > Viridiplantae > Streptophyta > Polypodiopsida > Polypodiales > Pteridaceae > Adiantum > Adiantum capillus-veneris. Next base: position 32,799,309 of record NC_140941.1, read on the forward strand.
AGGGTTGCATCCTTTCATCGTTAAAAACATGCCAACAACAGTAAAACAAGGCATGTAGTGACACCTTCGCATTTGTGCAGTCACTTAAACGAGGAAAAGGAGGGAGAGGTAAGAGAGAAAGAGGGAGATGTTTCCACGCCTCCCAGCATGCCCATTGCTTCCTGTTGCAATTAGTTCCCTTCCATTCACCTTCATTAAATTTGCAACATAGGTGCTACTCAATGCGGATCGTTGCAGAGAGCAACAACTCCTGCCAGGAAAACGTTGGACACATGTAGTTAGGGGGTGCAACACAACAAAATCAAAGAGGCCTTTCAGTTATAACATCATGCATGAACCTCAAGACCGGATCTGCCGTCCGCAGACTGCAATTCTGTAGCACATCAACATCCGTCAAGGCTGTGGCTTGCAACAAGTCAAGATACCCTACCTTATAAGAGCACGAATGAGCCCCGATCTTTCGTCCGCAACACGCCGTTCTACACCACTTCAAGATCCGCCATCGCTGTGACTTACAACACGTCGAGATCGCTTAGAAAACAACACCAATGAGTGCCTAATATTGTCACATAAGAACTTAACCACCTTCTGCCCATCATATATTAGAGTGAAACAACACAAAAAACAACCAGTCACACAAAGAGAGGACTGAGGAGCCCTCCATAACTATCGTGTAATATTTGTGGAAAATCTTGCTCATACAAAGTAACAAACGGCTCTATACCTAACAGATATGAAACATCACTATTATAAAAAAAAAAACCCTGCGGCATGCCAAAATCCAAGGCTAACAGTGTCTCTCGTAGGCCGATCGTTCTACAGCAGGTCGATACCCCTCAAAAAATCCACCAGCGCTGCAAGCAGTACGGCTAGCTGCACAACACCAAAACCCAAGAGCATTGCATGCCAAAAATAAAAAAACAAAAACCCATTAAAAGAAACCCTTCCCCACCATAGCGATGGCGAGATGCCAACCCCAACACCTAGGAGTTCACAAGCGTGGCTGTGGGAAAAGCCATGGGAAAGGTGCGTTGGGAAAAGCCATGGGACAAATTAGAGAGGGCATCTCTCTCTGCAAGCTAGTGGGTGAGCAAAATTGGAGAAGTGCAGAAGAGGGAAAATGGCAGAGGTAGGGCAAGCTTGTGAAGCAGGGGAGAAGGGAATATTGAGGAAAATCCAGTTGCCCGCAAGACACGAGAGAGGGCGGGGGATACTGATGATGATGATGAATGTGCAGTCGAGCAGAAGGGAAATCCATGGAGGGCCGAAAGCTCTGCAAAGAGACCTACTTTCAAAATTTCCTCATCCACCCACACCCAATAATGGACTGTTTCACTTAACCACCACTTAGAGACAAAATTAGTTTTCTTGAATTTTCACAATTTACAAAAAATACATCCTCATTTCTCATTTTTTCAAAGGAAATGTTCATCCTTTCAGCCCTCTTGTTACAATGAGTGCCCTTATGCACCAATAAAAAAAATTGTGCTTATATCTAACCCAACCCCTTTCCCACATCAACAGAATATACAACATAAAGGCCTTTTGCTGCTAAATCTCAGCATATGTGACAAGTGCTAGCACGAAAGCAACAATCTGGATGAGGCCTACAAGCAAGGAAGATTTTGGAATCTCTATTGCCAAAGGCACTCTTCACTGTCACCGAACAATGTACCACCAGATCCAGCTTCAGCCTGGCCCACACCAACATGAAAAGACTGTAATCTCAGAACCAGGTTGCACACATCAGCATTGAAATTAGTGCGAATTAGCTTGATGCGCATTCAAATAATCTGCAACTGCCATTTTAGACAAGATGAAGTGGATAAGTACGCTTCACTCAACAACAAAGCACAAGAGATGAGCAAGAACAAAAATTGCATCATAAGCAACCTTCACATCATCCACACTTATCCAAATACATTGAAGACTCTGCAATGTCTCCAAGACAAAATTTTCATGGTGCGTAAACAAAACATATTGCTGAATTGACCCTTAATGAGAGGGTTCGATGCCACGGCTCACTCACTGTAGGCACCAATGAACAAAACAAATGGGATCGAGGGATTGATTCGATGATATACATAACTACTCCCTGAGTTTTCCCTACAAACACAACACACGGCCCACACACAGGTCGGCTCACAGCCACGACCACCCTACTCGAGAGGCCAGCACTCAAATGAGCAAACCACATCGCCAAAAAGGTCGACCATGCAATCTCCGAACCAGGCTGCACAGATCATCGTGAGAAATTAGAGTACTAATTCACCTAATGTGCGTTTAAATAAACTGCATCATCATGAAACTTGAACTGGGCAGCATGACGAAAGCACCAACCCTGCTGAATGTGGAACCCTATCATAATGCTTCATGGATTTAGCCTCGCCGTCAACGCCGGTGTAGATGACGAGATCAACTTTAGTAAGCTAATGATAGAGAGCGGGGGGTAGGAGGGAGTAGAAGATGGGGACTCGGTCCAGTAACTCTGCTTTTCACCAACAATTCCATCATCAGAGCAGCAAAGTAGGCTACGGTTCAAATGTGTAGAGAAACAAAAATAACCGAAGCAAACAAATGATTACCTAAACATGCATGTGCGGCGGTAGGAAAACCCCATCCGCTTGCAAGTTCGCCGATTTAGGGTTGCGCTACTACATAGGGGGCAGAAAAACACTGCAAAAGACATAAAATGTGAAGCCCAAAAAGTTCAACAAAACAGTTGGTACAGCGAAATAAGTGCTAGCCTTGAAGCGGCTTCTGCTGTTCAGCTGAATCCCAAATGCTACAATGGGTTCAATACGTGAGTGAACCATGACACAATCACAAGATGATCTCTCTCTCTCTCTCTCTCTCTCTCTCTCTCTCTCTCTCTCTCTCTCTCTCTCTCTCTCTCTCTCTCTCTCTCTCTCTCTCTCTCTCTCTCTCTCTCTCTCTCTCTCTCTCTCTCTCTCTCTCAACCCCGCCATGGGCGACTCACGCACAGGGAATCCGCTGCCTGGTTCCCTGGCCGAACCTTGGGGCTCGGTAAGAGCTTGCAAACTCCAAAGCGGTAAAGAAGACAAATGATGAGACTCCGCAACCCTAGACACATCTCATCACTCCCTCACATGGCTAATCCTTATCCCTACTTCCAATTTTAATCATGCCAAATAGTGGTTCTTAATATAAACCCACAAAATGAACAAAATAAATAAAAAATATTTTAGTCAGCAAAAAGAGAAGCTATCTGTATATGTTTGGGAACTACGAGCCAGGGGAGACATTTATGGCTTGGCGCATGGCACGCCATATGCGAGTATGCAGAGCATGATTCCTGCCCTAGACATGCAATCGATTTTGAGGGTAGGCCATACGAAGTAAAGCAGGAATCATTGACCCCAAAAATAGAGCACTTGCTTTTGTTTTGTTTCCTCTAAGGGGTCATTTCCACGAGGCATTGACGAACATTTGGGATGGTTTTTAAGACCGGTAAATTGTCAAATATTGATTCATTTTTGTGAAACATCAATCTTAGCATGAATTGAAAAGCGTTGAAGTGTCAAATATTTCCAATTTTCATTGATCGAGAGCTGTCAATTGCATGTTTAATTCTTTCAAGCATGCCCCACGGCCTCCCATGATTCGATTTGAAAAAGCTTGAATTTTTACACTTTTAAGCTATAGCTCATCTTGGATTTTAAATTCCTTTGCATTCTATAACTTCCACTAGTGCACATGCAAGGTGAAGTTCTCCTTAAGAAGTTATCATCTCCTTTTTACTAGCACACAAGCATGCTTAGTCCATCATGCAATTCAATGATACATATCTTTGATAATAGATCAAATTTCATGCATGCTATCACTCAAATTCTCAAATACAATTGGCACAAATAAGTGGCCTAATTGTCCTTAGCCAATTCAAGCCCAATTTTTAATCATTGCAGCTTTAATTGCTCATATTGCATGGCCCTAATCATCCAAATCTAATCGGATTATCACTTTTGATTTGTGAGGCTATTTGATTATGGCATTTGCAAATGCACAATCAATCAAATTCTTACCAATTCCCATCAAATCGGCATACACATCAATTATTTGGCCAAATTAATCATCATAATTGGTAAAAAATACCAATTATTCATTCAAGCACCAAATTGCACATGCCATTGAGTAGGCACACACACCCAAATTTAGGACAAATTTTATGCAACTATTCCATCAATTTCACATTGCAATGCACAAATTGCAAACTCAATCAAGCATAACTAAATGCATGCATGCTCAATTTCTAAAAATTTAAACCATTTTCACCCAATCAAGCAATGCACACACTAAAAAATTAAGCATAAATGATCAAATTTTTCGCAATTGGAAATGAATTTAGGTTTATACCTAATGATTGCACATACGTTTCATGAACATTTCACAACCAAAAAACCATTTAGGTGTCCTAATTGAGCATCAATCATTGAAAATCAAGTGGTCATGGATGGGCACACACACTCAATTTTTGCCCAATTTTTTGGCAATTAGGCTTATCCAATGATTGAATTAGCCTAGCATACACATCATTTACATAATTGCATACTCATGTATCATCAATTCTATCAATTTTTATGCATGCACACATTTGAGATTAGGTGCACACACACTTGAAATTTTTGACAGTTTTTTTCCTCTTTGGTGATTTTTATGCACACACATGAATTCTTGATAAGAATTAAGCATTATTTGGATACACACAAAGTTTATTAATCACAATTTGACAATCAATTTCATTCCAAGTGTATCAAATTCGGTGCAAAGTGTAGGTTAATTTGTGTTACACACCTAATTTTACAAAATAATTAGCAAATTGAATCACATTGATCAATCAAAAATTGACATAACAAGTGAGTGCACTTACATTGTAATTACACTCCAAGCAATTCCTTTGCTCCACGCGAAGTCGCATCATTACACACACAAGTGTGTGCACCATCAAATTTGCTCCAAAATTGACCATTTGTAGGTCAAAAAATCACACACTCAAATCATCAAATTAGGCATAAATTAGCACAATTAACTTGATTACAGTGATTATTCCACCTCTTGCAAGGGGATTTCACATGTGTTACACTTCAAATGTTAGTGGTTAGGTTAGAAAGGCTAGTCATAGTAGAAATTAGTAAAACTAGCATGGAAAGAAGCAAATTAGCAAGGGTTAGCATGAAATTAGTGAAACTGGGGGTTTGGGGTATTCATAACTCAACATTAACATCAATTTCTTGCACAACATAATCAAATCAAACCAAAAAATGAGTTTCACACACTAAAAAACCAACAAAATTAGTAGTGAAGTTACTTTATTCTACACATCTGAAGCTCACTAGCTTAGGTTATCGATCCCCGATAGCGGCGCCAAATGTAGGGAGGCGTTGTAGCACAACCTAATCGTAACCCACACAAAAGTATCAAATCCATGGATCCGACAACCCGGCTAGGGCATGGAAGCACAAGCATCGGATGAATAGGATAGAGAATTCAAGAGATCACCTCTCCAATGCAAGTAGAGATTAGCCATAGAAAGACTAAGTCTAAACCTACTCTAATCACTAATCAATTAATCTCCTACACACATCAAGCCCACCGAAGTCCGAATTGCCATAGACTAGAAACCCCAAGCACAATAATGATAAGCACACACTAATTACCACATGTCAATTAAGGCACTTTATCAATAGCTACACACACGAGGTGAATGGTGCTAGAGCTTCATAAAACCTATCTACACACACAAGCAAAGAATAGGGCACACACACAAATTACAAGAATAAGACCCAACTTAATCAACATAATTAGTGGTGCTAAATATCACAAATCAATTGCTTGTAGAGAGATAAGAGTGGCTACTAGCAAGAAGTACATACATCTCGCAAATCTAGAATAATGAAAGTGTAATACTACTTCATGACAAGATGAAATGTAGAGAAGAAGAGATCGACTAATGAGAAAATAAGAATTAGATTAATCAAGAAGAGCTTACTCTAACTACAATGGTTAGCACTAGCCTCCCAAGCATAGACATTGAGCTCAAGGCTAGGCCAAAGAGTGAATACTCTAGAGAGAGGAAGCTGATCTCAAAAGTGATCCTCAAGATTGGATACTCAAGAATGAAGCCTCCTTGCCTAAAGGCTTCCTTTTAAGGGCTTTCACCACAATACCTTCTGCTATGGGTTTAAGCTTGAGCCCTCAAACTAGCATATACAACTTTGGAACTCCAAGTGAGCCCAAGACTTATACAAAGTGAGTCGAAAATATTATGCACAACCATAGATATCTCACGCTTGATGCACATGTGGTGTAGCTTGTGTTAGCCACTGCTAACATAGAAGTATGAAAAGACTTGTTGAGCTTTCATCAAGTCCTTGGGTTCCTTAATTTCATCTTCAATGTGGAGGGTTGAAATCATTTGGATGGGAATTATGCCATAGCCGTCCTCATTGCAAAATTGAGTAGGCATAGACATATTCACACATACATCCATTGTCGCTAAAAGTTGAGTCCACTCAAATGGCTCAAACAAATGCTCTCAAAAGGATTCAGGTACATAGGTTTCATTGGTGCAATCCCTTTCTAAAATACATTCTTCTCATTTTAAGCTCCCATATTTATAAGCTCCGCATATCCAAATAGGAGTGTCTTTGTTCAACCATGATGGAAGCTTAGTTTCAGCCGAAGAGACTAAATGAAACTCTTGTATGGGAATTTTAATGACGTCTCTATAAGTGTGATCTTTTAGATTAACCCTTGTTATAGATCCCACTTGCTTCAAATACAAATAATTACTTCCCTCTTGGATAAGCTGTACCTATCGCATGAAAGGTCTTCCCAATATGATTTTGTAATTGAGTTTTTTTCCCCAAAGTCTACTATGGCAAAAGTGTGTTGATATTCAATCCCACAGGAGTTAACTATCACTTTTTCGAGCAACCCTATTGGTTTTTCAATGTGTCCATCAGTCAATTGCAAATTCTTTCGAGTTTGTCTAATGGTTGGCTTTCCCCGAATTCTCATATTGCTTTTGTGGATATGGCTATGCCTGCCCCACTACCCAGTATTGCCATGGTTTCAATGTTATTATATTTCACTGGAAGGGTGTTGTTTCCTTCTTTCCCTTTGTAATACTCTCCGACTTTGTTCATTGGAACAGATCGAATCTCTTTGTCGTCCATTACGTGTTTCAATTTTCCCAAATTTTTTGAGATTAGCCCCGTTATCCCCACCTTCTCTAGGGTTTTTTGTAGATCATACCTTAAATATGGTCTGAGTTTTAACAGTTCTCCCAAATTAAGAGTGCATTGGATGGGTGTAGACATGATTGAATGAATGTTGTCTACTTCTAGGGTCTATTCCGCTCTTTTTACCTGAGTGGTCTTACACACTACGGATTCGTTATCGTCATCTCCCAAGTAAGCGGGTGATGTTTTCAGGGTCAATGGTTTGAAAACTCTGAAGCTTTAGATCTGCAATCCCCATACAGGATTATACATCCATGTCCATATCAAGAGGTAAGTTGTCTAACCAAACTTCCTCTATAGGAGCCGACTTTAGAGTTAGGCCAGTCTTCCTCTACAAATGGAATTCCGTCTAAGACATCTTCATTGTCCAGCACTATAAGTTATGGATCTTTTGTTTCAATGTGGGGTTCTACCACCACTTTGGATTTTTCTTGATTGTCTCTTACCACAAGCTCCTCAGGTTTTGCCATACTTTTGCACTTGGGTTCTTGTTTTTCCAGCATTTCTTGCATGATTCTTAACAGATTCTGATAAGCTTCAAGCTTAGCTACTTCTATGTCTAGAGAAGAATAGGTTTCCATTTTTTTTCCATGTTTTGGCCTGCTTTAAGTCCTACTTGGTAGGCTTCAAAGGCTGCATTAATAGGCTCAAAAATTTTATCAACCAAAATTTTATCAACTGGCAACTTTTTGCATATTTTTGGTCAAGTGAGCATGTACACATGTTTATCACATCAATATAAGCCTTTGAATCAAGTTTCATTGAGTTTGGACAATTTTTTTCCCAATTTACTCTCAAGTTTTTGAAAGTCGGTACAAACTTTAGTTTTTACCCAGTTTGGTGATCCAAATCTTTTGTGCCTTTACAAAAGTTGTTTATACACATGAAATGAGTCACAGGTATCAGCCTTGGTCAAATTTGAGCTGAAAGTAAATAATCGTGAACATTTACTTCAGGCTTAAAATGAACAATTTTTTGCACTTTTTCAATGTAGAGTCCTTTCATGAGTTATTTTAAGCCTATGAATCAAGTCAAAACTTAATTTGGCCTAAAATGTCAAGAAAAAGTAAATAATCTGAGTTTTTACAAACTCTTAAAATTTTCACCTCAAAGTGTCCTTGAACTTACCCAGTGGTTCATACAACTTTTAAGCGTACTCTCCAGTCGGATTCAGTGGTTTGGAGTCTTTTCGTGCTATTTCTAGCCGTAGACTTGAAATTTTTCAACTTGAAATAACGACTCACAATGATTCTTTTGGAGAGAGCAATGTTCTGAAATCCACCTTGGATCCTACTTACCCTACTCCTAGGATCTCATGCAATGGGGTTGTGGAAAGTGTCTACAAACACTCGTTTTCTTGTTTTTTATGGTTTCCTGAGCATTGATCTTAAGACTTGTCTTCTATCAACCATTCTCAAAATCCTAATCTAATTGTACAATCCTACAATCCTAAAGGAACTCGACAAGTACCATTACTTTCAAGCTACCTCTACACAACAAAAGACGTCAATCTTAAGCTATGGGGTTTCTAAAAAGAAAGTGTTTACTCTAGGAGATCCTACAGAAAGTTAAAGGATAACTTCCACAAGATGCTCGTGTTTTTTCCTAGTTTAGGTCTCTTCGATCCTCGGCAGCGATGCCAAATGTGGGACGGGTTTCTAACCTCACTCCTATCTTATTGCAGATTTAGCAAGAACCACGATTAAATTGTCAATCCATGGGATGAAGCTGACTTGACTAGTGCATAGAGGCTACAACAGGTTGTTAATCTCTCAGAAAACAACAAACGACTCGCATCTAACTCAAGCTACACTCAAGTGACTGAAATCACCAAAAGCCAATTGCTCATCGATGAAGAAATCATATCCGTTACAACATCAAATGACATCCAAACCTAACGAAACTTCTAGGACATGTTTATAAGACCTAAGCACACATACTTATGGTCTCAACTTCAACTTTAGGTCCAGTTCCAAAATCACGATTATTAACAGCAATGGATTTTTGACCTAGTCGTTTTCAACCCAGAATGCACATAAATGCTTAGCAATGATGCCCCAATACCCCGCCTATGCTTAGTTATAAGTTTTGAAGTGTAAATTACTACTTATGATGAAATTAGACTGCGAGTCGCCAATGCCAAAAGCTAAAAAATACCTTGATGTATTTACGTCAATGCGTACAACTCTTACCTGCGATTGCAATGCAAAAAAAGCGATTGCAATGTGACAACCGGGGAGGGAGTAGGAAGTGGGAGAAGGAGAGAAGTGAGCGTCGTTTGCAACGCTGTGTATTTCATTATCCAAACTTAATAATAACTTACAAAAATTGGCTTTTTTACGTTGGACAAGGTTTTTGGTGGTCAAAATTAATAATCCGAGAGCTCTAACTAAAGATAGGTAATGGTAGGTTGATACAGTCTGAAAGCTTGTAGCCCCAGCTCAACTATTACAAGGTTTACCCAGAAAATAGGAGTTACAATATTCTCGATTTATAAAAAATAATAAGTGTTTTTAGATGAGAGCTCCGAAAGATGGTATCCTAGTTAGCTTGCTGCTAACAATACGATAGTTAGATATTTTTTCACCTGAAAAAAAAGAGCTTATCAAGATATGGAGCATGGAAGTTGTGCTAAAAGCGACAAAGGTGAGTTTTGATGTAAAGGATAATTTAGCAGGTGATAGACACGTTCAACCATGACACACAAAGTGACAAGTATTGGAGATCAACCCATTTTTTAAGGAAGATGCTCAAGGAAAAAAGAAGCACAACATTGGTGGACAAGGAGTCCCAGTTGTAGAAGTGGAATGTGGATCAATGTACAAATTTGTTGTTGAAGCCATCAGTCTCAAGAACATTTCTACATATGTTTCCAAAAACTTGTTTAGTATGCTCCACTGTCAAAAAAGACAAGCCTAGTGATAAGAGCAAAGATAGTGTCCCAACAAGCACATCCCGAACTAGATAGCTATAGACAAAGCTACTGCTAACAAGGATAGTGTGTATGCGAGCATTTCTTAGACCCAGTCATACCCAACCAAGTGTGAGTTTACACAAACCGATGCAATAATTTCAAGTGGATATCTCAATTCTATAAAAGAAACCTCTACAAGGCAATCTTGTTCTAAAGAAAGCTAATAAATCCTTAATGCCCTATGACACGCCTATGCTGATTTATGAAACTGACCAAAATGACAGAGACATAACTGCTAATGAATGTTTTACTACCATTCAAGCAAGTTGTAATACCATAGTCAATGCAATGGGGCAAATGATGGAGATACAATGATCTGCTTGTAGTTCACAACTGGCCCTGCAAGAGAAATTCAAAAGGGTAAGGTTGCAGCTAACGAGTCCAAGAAATATATAGTTAAATTGAGAGCTCTAGTTCGGGATTATCAGATCTATAATTGTAATGGGAGCAATATTGGCCCACCCTGATGGAAATACTGACTACTCAATCTACTTTGCAAGTTTCTTGCTCAATAAAGGTGAACAAGGTTATTCCACAACAGAGCTTGAAGCATTGGGAATGGTTTTAGTGCTTATGTTTTGGGAAATTAATTTCCTTTTTATGTAGATCATCAAGTTTGTCTATTCTTTATCAACAAAGTCATTATCCAAAGGAGATTTATCAGATGGATAATGTTATTGATGGAGTTTAAATTAAAGATAGTCAAGAAGTACTAAAGGATATTCAAAAATTTAGTTGTAGGATGATCTACTCTATCCTTAATTATTTCATAATTCAGCAGAGAAAGAACCAGATCTAGAATGGTAAGATGTGCATGATATTCTTGAGTATGAATGATATCAAGAAGACAAATCCCAAGCGAATAAGAAGGAGCTAATTCTAAAATTTTTGAAGTTCACCATCATTGGAGGAGCCTTGTATAGTCTAGGCATTGATGGGGCTCTTCAAGATGTGTACGTATGCACGGTGGAATAATATGCATGAAGTGCCACAAAAAGTATGTATGAATGGTGTGAAAGCACATAGGTTTTTCAAGAAACTAGAGATGCGAAAGGAGAGGGGTGAAGAGGATGCTCCATGGGAGCTATGGAAAGCACTTTGCAAGTGTACGACCGATCAAGATTCAAATCCCGTGCTTGTAAATCTGCGTAGGCAAGTGTGGCACCACTTGGAGTTAGTGCTTCAAATCATGTGGAAACCCCAAACCACGAGTGAGCAACAAAATTTGTTCAAAGATCACATTTCGAATTTCACTAAAGCATTTGTGCAAGCGTGGGGAGAGAGCAATATCACACACAACATGGTGAGTTACTTTGTTCAGTTCAAATTTTGATGCTATACATAAATATTTATTTGATCTAAGCATTTTTTCTTGATGCAGCATATTTTGTATGCGCATGGAGCATTCTTTATGTCAAAATATGGTTCATTAGACATGTGGAGCACTCAAGGAATGGAAAAATCACATTTTCGAGCCAAAGGTGTTTACTTTAAAAATACACGTCACAGTGGTGGAACTACAAGATCCAACTACATGAAGGAAATGTTTGATTGGTTCTTTCATTGTTCTTTGGGGAGATGTCATGCCATAGAGCGAGCGCGAAAGTCAAGTCTTGCCAAGGAGGTTAGGAGACAATCTCGACTTACTGCTAAAGAGAAATGGAGAAACTCCACCGGACCCCTTAATCATGCTAGGTGGCATGAAAATCTCCATAGAGTGGGCAAACGTTGGTTACCCAACATGTAAAACAAATGATGTTATGCAATGTAATGTTTATATTTGTAGATGTCTTTGTTGAGTTGTATATAATACTTCTCCATTTATCTATTTTTTGTTTTTTTATATTTTGATGATATTAAGAGTTTTTTTAAGTGGCCTGGTCAAGTGTGAAGAGACCTTTTGTTTTTTAAATAGAGGGATTTTAGAGAAGAAGGAGTCTCATTTTCAATCTTGCCCCTTCTTACACCATGGCACGCACAAAGCAAACAACAAGAAAAGATCAACCTTTTTTTGCTCACCCTCACTCAACCGTCCAAGGTGCTCAAAAACCACCTTGGATACACAAACAAGAGCTCTTAGAAGAGATGGAGAGAGAATGGTCAGGTGAAGAGCAACAAGATGGACAACCTTCATGCAAGAAGAAACGGGTAGTGACATCAGACACAGAAACCGAAACGGACAACGAAGCACAAAGCCCACCATGGAGCGGACATGAAATCCCAAGCAATCATCGAGTTCCTGCCGGGAAGACATTGCCACATGGCTTCGGCGCTCTGCCGTCAGATCAGCCTAGAGGTGATCATGGGTTACTAAATGAAGAGGATTTTGAGGATGTAGTAGACGAGCCAGTTGGAGCGCAGGGTGGAGTTGAAGAGCCAGTCGGAGCACATGGTGGCCTTGAAGATGCGCAAGCTCCCCCTCGCAAGCCCTCTCGTAAAAAGAAAATTTTTTTCAAGGTTCGCCCTCGCAAGGCCCATGTCCCAGATCCTACCATCCCTCAACAACGGGCTCCTGCTATGAAGCAACGCATTCCAAAGGCGTTGCAAGAGATTCGTCACTATCAAAAAACTTCAGACCTTCTCATACGCAAGGCACCATTCGCACGTTTGGTAAAAGAGATCATGCAAAGTTATCGAATGGCATTTCGAGTTCAAGGTATCGCCGTAGAAGCTCTGCAAGAAGCGGCAGAATATCATCTAATTTCTATTTTTGAAGACACCAACTTGTGTGCTATTCATGCAAAACGGGTGACAATAATGCACAAAGATTTAGCTCTTGCGCGTCGAATCAGAGGACAAAGAGATTGAATTTGACTTTTAGGCAATTTTGCCAATGTAAAGGTATCTTTTTGAAATATAACGAGTCGTGGCTTTTTCAAATATAACGAGTCGTGTACATTTGTTTTAAGTGATAAGTAAAGCTAAGTACAGAGAGGAAAAGAGAGAGAGAGAGAGAGAGAGAGAGAGAGAGAGAGAGAGAGAGAGAGAGAGATGTGGATAAAAGAACTGTCAACCAAGTTTCGTTGATTGAATAACCAAAAAAACATTGTATTCTTATAATTTTTGCTTAAAAAACCTTTAATTAGGCTGTCTAGAGGCTTTCCGTAGAGGTGCACGAGAAGCCAAAAGTAAATGTTACTTCTGACTTCTCGCGCGCCTCTGCGACAAGCCTTTAGACAGCCTAATTAAAGCTTTTTTATGCCAAAATTATAAGAATACAATGTTATTATGTTGTTATTGATGGATATTGGACTGAAAAAAAATCTATATTTTGATTCAGAGAATTACACAAGTGTATCACAAGATAGAACCAATCATATACTATCTATCGTACAATAAATTCAATATAGAAGTTGAAAAGTACCAGTTCAAATCAATTTCCATTCGAATAACAAAGTACAAAGATGTGATATGTCATTACATACTTGAAGGAGTTAATTACAAGATTTATGCATCTATTGACTGCTTGAGCCATCTAAGATATGGAGAGCAATGTTTTCTTAGCGCTCTTCGGCGCAAGGAAGCTGTTTGTGCAGCACATCCCAAGCAATTTGTTCCACATTGCTTAGACCTACAGCTTGGCTTAAGGCCGTGTTACAAAGCACACAACCACGAATATGTGTCGCAAATGCAGCACTGGCCAGAGATTTATTTACAAGATATATAACTTGGGAGGCTTGAGATATGGTTGACAGGCATAGGATGCGGCTCATTGCTTTCATCATTGACACCCAAAATTGACCACAAGGAGTGTACTCCTTGTGGATTATCGCAAAGCCGTCCTGGGGGAGCTTGCCAAGGTAATGCGAAAGAGACGACTGCCATCCAAAAGCTTGGCGCCTACCATCTCCTCCCCGACCTGCATGCTCATCCAGCTCCACAACATTCTACAAAGAAATCAATAGGTAAATAAGATTTCAGAATGCAACAATGAAAATTAACGTAATCACAAAACAAAAATCAATTAATACCTCTTGTTTTTCGTCGTCTTCATCATTTATGCCTTTGCTGTCAAGAGAAATAGATGAATTGGGAGCCATAGAGACACTCTCAAGTTCATCTATATGAACAGGCATAGGAGTGCGTTGGGCTTCAAGCAATGCGCGTTATCGTGCTGTGACACGTACATAGTGGGAACGCATGCTACAAGAGTTATCTTGTAATTTTTTAGATACATAATTATCTTTCCTATAATATACATATGCATATTTAAGTATAATAATAAGCCTTCTATCTCATCCTATTATTTTTCTCAAGGGTAACCTATTCTTACTATGGGAAAATACTCAATAGCTCCGCCTCTTTAACTTGGAAAAAAAATCATTGATTCTTTATTTATACTATCTCATTATCATCTCACACCCTAGCTAGATCCTATATCTAGGGTAAACTCCAATATATATATATTCTATGTATTTTTTATACTTTTCTTATATTTCTTTTTAAATAGCTACTAGGAGGGAATCAAATCCTAGTGGGACACTAGGTGGCATGATTTCAAGATACACTTATTTTAATGCATTATTGCAAGCATGATTACAAAAAATTTTCAAGGAGCAATGTCATGCTTTCATATGGCATGAGGTGTCCTTTGGAATTAAATGAAAGTCTTGGCTAAGGGGACCACGAGAAGATTTTTGCTGCCAGAAATGGACCCTATTTTGATGAATTTTTTACACAAGGTTCCGTTTCGAATTGGAAAATGATTTTAAAATGAAAATCGTAGCTAATGAGCTGAAGTTTCTGCCCATATTTTTACTTTTTTATTTGGAGGCACGGTTGAGGAGATATGATCAAAATACTGGACCCCAGTCTGCCCACATCATGCAGGGACAACTCATTTTCAACTTTTTCAGTTTCTATTCACACTGACTCCTCTCTTCTTGTGTAAACCCTTGGGGGTTCCCTTCAACTATAAAAGGGAACCTCTTCTTCCTTGAAAAAAAAACTCAAGCATTCAAGCCATTGATGAGAGGAATTCTTGAGGGAGTGAGTAGTAATGTCTAATTGTACTTAGCCATTAACATAAGCCCAAGCCTACACTTTCTCCTAGAGGAAGACTAGCCATTTTGTATGCTATCCTTGGAAGATCAACTTTAATCAAAGAAGGTCTTGCACTTGGAGTATCAATCAAACTGGAGTTCTCCCCTCTTCTTCTCTTTCCATCAATAATGGTGCAAAGGGTTTGTCAAGTAAGATGTGTTCTACATTGATATTTTTTTGATTTCTTGTTGTTTTCTTTTTCATCTCTAATCCAACATATATATATATATATATCTAATATTATCTCCTTAACCAAATCTATCTCTCTCACTCTTAGTAATTCATCCTCTCTGCTACAGGTACATCTCTCCCCGCAGTATCCTTATTGCCTACAGGCAAGAATAGGGCTTGGGAGGGAAACTTCTCATCTCTTCACTTCTCTCATATCTACATTTCTCACATACTATCCTAGATGAATAACCCACATGATGATAATTTCTATCGCTTTCACTCTGTACAATCTATTAGAATTAACGTATGGATTAGCCGTAAAATACACTTTCAACAACGTATAGTGTTTCTCTTTGGCCCAGAAAGGCTCAATGAAATACTTCTATCACCGGATCCCATCATACTACCTCTCATAGACTATAATTTTTCTTTTGACGTAAGCGTAGTTATCTTGCTATGAACCAAGAAGATTTGTACACACAATTAATCCCAATCACTAGACAAAATATATATACTACGGTAAGCACAAAGCTACAATTCCAAAGAACAATTCGTAGCCTATTTGGTCAGCCAAGATTAAATGCCATTAACTCATCTATTAACCCTTTCATACTACCCATGATACGATATGACCATAGCCTTGATGTTTTCATCTTTGTGTTGTTTTGACATTCTCTTTTGTGTTCTTTCTTTGTGTGTGTGAGTGCAAGACAGAAAGAGTGGGTCTTCTTTGATTGCACTTCTTTCCAAACCCTAGTCTTCATGGAATCTATGGTTTAATTCCTTCTTATAGTTTTTGTTGAGTTCTCTCACAAACTCTCACAGCCATAAGCTCGGTGCTTTCCCGGCAAGACCGCTAATTTCTCGACACCATGTAGCTACAAACTCATCCTCCGACACAGATGAGTGCGGTGCATCTATCACCGCCACCATTGCCAACTCCACTGTATCTACCACACTCTCTCCAAGGGGAAGGAGGCTTCGATCCAAAGGATTGGAAGAGGGGTCAATGGCAGAGGACTCTATAGTGGCACAGAGGATGGAAAGACACTCATCCATGCGGATGTCAAAAGTATTTTCAAGATCATGTAAAAACAAATATTCCTCCCCATCTATCACAATTGGTGAGAGGTGTTCAAAAAAAAACCTCCGGAGTTAATGTCTCCTCCGGCGCATCTGCAACGGGCTTAAAGGATGCTTCTGCACCCTCATCACCCATGGATTTGGCAGCATCCATGACACCTCCTGGGTAGGTTAGGGAAAGAATATTGCCCTCTTTGCTTGCATCCCAGGGCGCGATAATGGGCTCCTTTGTGTCCTTGACGACACCCCCAAGGCGCAAATGAGACAAATTCACCTCAGATCTTTCAGACTCCTCCTCAAGAAGAAACACAAAAGTCGCCAAGCGACTTAGAAACTGGGTGCCGACCTTCTTCTTTTTCAAACGTGAATCTTCAATGTACTGACCTGCCTCACCCGCAATGTAAATACCAAGGGACTGCCATGCCTGGTCCATCCGCCCAGCCTCCCTTTAATAGGCTCCTAGCCCCTTTCGGACCCCTTCCCACTGGCAGCCGGCCCTTGTCCGAGTCCGTGACCCCTTGGTTTGGCCCTTGGCCTGACATTACTCCCCCCTTGGAGAAGCGTTTTCGTCCTCGAAAATAAAAGTGGGGAATTTCTTCTTAAGAACACTTATGTTTTCCCAAGTGGCACCCTCTTCAGGGCGATCTTTCCACTTGACTAAAGCTTGACTACGTACATGATGACGAGTACGGAGTTCATGAAAATCTAAAATGCGTTCAGGTTCATGCGGTTGAGTGGGAGGTTCAGTGAAATCAACCAATATCTGCTGGCCGATAACATTGTCTTCCCCATGCAAGCGTTTACGTAAACGACTTACATGAAATACCAGATGGACACGCGAGTGCACAGGTAACTCAAGTTTGTAGGCCCTATCACCAACTCGCTTGAGTATCTTGAATGGCCCACAATAACGGGGAGATAATTTGGGTGTCGGTCTAGTCTTCAGAGTTTCTGAATGCTCTGGCACACGCAAAAATACCTCTTCACCTTCCGTGAAGGCAACTTGCCGACGTTTCTCATCAGCATACTTCTTATACCGATCCTGTGCTTGTCGAACATTTTGACGAGCAAGTCTCAGCATTTCCATATGATCTTGGAGAAACGCCTTGACCTGTTGGAGCTTCTCAGTTGCCAACCCCACCGTCACTGGTGATCTAGGTTGAAAACCATACATAAGCATAAATGGGCTAAAACCAGTTGTAACATGCTTAGCACTATTATATGCAAACTCAAGAATAGGAAGATAATCTTCCCAATATGATTTCTTCTTGCTAACATATGCTCGTAGCATATCCTCTAGCACTTGGTTGACTCGTTCAGTCTGACCATCTGTTTCAAGGTGATCAGCCGTACTTAAATTAAGTTGTGTACCCAATCGTTTAAAAACAACCCTCCAAAAATGACTGTTAAACTTGGGATCATGATCACTGACTATGTTACTTGGCAATCCATACAACCGGTAAAGATTGTCCACAAATAACTTAGCTAATTCTGGATTCTTAATGGTTGACTTGGTTGGAATAAACCGACAAAGTTTAGTCAACCGGTCTACGACCACCCATACCGAGTCATGTCCTTGAATAGTGGTTGGTAAACCCACAATAAAATCCATGGAGATACTTTCCCATTTACCATTGGGAATCTCTAAAGGATGTAAGAGTCCTCCTGCTTTCAGGTGCTCTGCTTTATTAACTTGACATTTTTGGCAATGCAAGACATAGTCTTGAACATACCCATGCAAACCTGGCCGGTAAAACTTTCGTCTTACGAGTGCATAAGTTTTCTTAATTCTCGGGTGCCCTGCACTTGGAATATCGTGACATTCATAAAGAATTTGGCGCTGAATGTTCGCGTCCGTCAGTACACACACTCTCCCCTTGTGGAGTAGGTACCCATCATCTATGGAAAAATTCTTTCATCTCTACAGTTCATCACTCGAAAGAGGAGAACTGGGTGTGGAGGAAACAAAACCACTACCAACATTGGAGTGAGAAGGATCCCTCTCTCTAACATAGCTCCACACCTTGGAGTATGCAGTATCATGCTCGCACTTACCTTTGAGAGATTCCAAAAACTCACTCCGCAATTCCGTGAAAAGGAGAGAGTTGATCTCTGGCATTCGGCTGAGAGCATCAGCCACTACATTGTACCGCCCTTTACGATATCGTAGCTTGGCATCATACTCCTGAAGAATCTCAGCCCACCTGGCCTTGCGACCTTTCAAATCACTTTGTTGTGTAAACCACTTGATACTTTCATGGTCAAACACAATCTCGAACTATGCACCATACAAATAATGTCACCACGTCTTTAAAGCAGACACTATTGCATAGAGCTCTCATTCGTAAGCAGAGTAATTCTGTTGTGCTGAATCCAGCTTCTTGCTTTCAAATGCAATTGGCCTTCCCTCCTGCAGAAGGACTGCTCCAATCGCACGATTACTAGCATCCGTTTCCAAAACGAATGGCTTTAAGGGATCCACAATAGCCAAAATAGGAGTTGTGGCTAATGTGTCTTTAAGTTTGTCAAAACTTTGCTGTTGTTCTAATCCCCATTGAAAAGTCTTGCCCTTGGATTTCAGCTGATCTGTCATGGGAACAACAATATGGGCATAGTTTTTAATGAATCGTCGATAAAAACCTGCAAAGCCTAAAAAAATCTGGAGCTCTTCCAAATTTTTGGGAGAGGGCCACCTCCGAATGGCATCCACCTTGGATTGATCCATGTGTAACCCTACAGCCGAAATAACATGCCCCAAGTAGTGAATTTCCTCCTTGAGGAAATCACATTTGGATTCCTTGGCTTATAACTGATTTTGGCGTAATAAATGAAACACTTGTTTCAAATGTACTAAGTGCTCTTCCTCAGATGCACTATATTCAAGAATTTCATCGAGGAAAACGATAACAAACTTTTCCAAGTATGGTCTCAAGACACTATCCATGAGTGTCATGAACGTAGCTGGAGCATTGGTTAACCCAAAGGGCATTACCAAAAACTCATAATGTCCAAACCTTGTTCGGAACGCTGTTTGTGGTATATCCACAAGCCTGATGCGTACTTGATGATACCCAGATCTTAAATCAATCTTTGAAAATATACGAGCGTGGGTGAGCTTATCAAACAACTCATCTACTCGTGGCAATGGGTACTTGTTCTTAACAGTAACCACATTTAATCCACGGTAATCTACGCACATGCACATACTACCGTCCTTTTTCTTCACCAAGAGAATGGGAGAGGCCCATGGTGAAGAACTCGGTTGAATAAACCCTGTACTGAGATAGTCAGCAAGCTGACGTTCCACCTCAGCAGCCTCTGAATGACTCATTCGGTAAGGCGGTTTACTCACTGGCTTACTGCCTGCAACCACGTCTATGCCATGTTGCAAAGAACGTGGTGGCGGTAGCCCTGGTGGAAAATCATCTGTGAACACATCCTTGAATTTCCTTAAAAGTTCCTTCAATTCATTAGCAACATTTGCTTGTTTTGAATTAGTAGACATAGCTGGAAGAGGAGAGAGAGAAGAATGCAGCGTTGAGGAAGTTTGATTCAAAAAGACCATATTAGGTAAAGTGGGAAAATCCCAATTCCCAGGTTGGACAACTTTCAATATATCATGTACAAAATATAGAGATTTTGTCAAAAATTTGAGTTTTCTTAAGGTCTCATTCCACTTTATGCACATACAATACACAATGAAAACAACTAAAATACCATGGTCTCAATCAATTGGATTATTAGGAGACGAGTATATTGCATCCATTATCGTTGTCTATGTTCTACTGTCCTACCTACAACTTATCTCAACATGGAGAGCTTGGTTTCTAGGTCCACCACTTGTCCAAGTTAATGTAAAAGTTACTCAAGGTTCACAACTTGTGAAAGCAAGGATCCATTGAGGAATACAATCCACTTGGCTATTTTTCCATAATTTATTGCATGTGACATTCAAGAAAGGTCCACTTCTAATCTATAACTTCTTAATTTGAGGCATGGGGCATACATAAAATATGTAGCATATGCTCTATTGCCTCATAGGAAGGTTGGTTTCAAGGTGCACTTATCCATGCTAGCCTATCTTGGAGAAATGATGGAGCTTGCTTCTCTCCTTGTTTCAATGGAGACTAGCTTGGACAAGTGGTGGAACTTTGCTTCTCTCTATGTTTCAATCGAGTTAGCTTGGACAAGTGGTGATCTTGGAACAAAACCCCCATGTAAAACATATCATGGGTATTACAAGTGATTAGAAAGATTACCATTTAAGATATAACCTTATAGGTTGGACAAATGGAGCTTGGCTTGGAGAAATGGTGGACCTTTTATTCTCTCCATGTTTCAATGGAGCCTATCTTGGAAAAATGGTGGAGCTTGCTTCTGTCCATGTTTCAATGGAGCCTAGCTTGAACAGTTGGTGGACCTTTGCTTCTCTCTATGTTTCAATAGAGTTAGCTTAGACACGCGGCGGATCTTCAAACTAAGCCAACTACTATCAATGTTTCCTAGCTTGGACAAGTGGTGGAGTGTTTCTCTACTCCATGTTTCAATGGATCTTAGCTTGGACAAGTGTTGGACCTTAAAACAAAAACCCCATGTACAACATAGAATGGATTTTCTAGATTTCAATGGAGTCTAGATTTAATAAATGGTGGAGCTTGTCTTCATCCATGTTTCAATGAAACTAGCTTGGACAAGTGGTGGACCTTGTAACAAACCCCCCCATGTACAACATATCATTGGTTTTCAAAGTGATGGGAAGGAATACCATTCAAGATATAAACTTATAGCTTGGATAAGTAGTTGACTTTAAAACCAAATTCATCATAATATAATGAAATACAGGTTAGCCAATTCCTAAATCTTGATACCAAACCTCCCATGCTATTAGAGATAATATATTGGATAAGTGGTGGACCTTCTATTATTTTCCCATGCCTAGTTTAGACTACCGGTACACTTTGCAGCTATAAAGGTTGGACGAGTTGTGGAGCCTTGTTTCTATCCATGTTTTAATGGATCCTAGCCTGGACAAGTGGTGGACCTTGGAAAAAATCTTCCATGTACAACATATATGAGGTTTTCCATGTTTTAATGGAACCTATCTTGGACAAATGGTGAAGCTTGCTTCTCTCCATGTTGATTTTGGAACTACCTTAGACAAGTGGTTGAGCTTTGCTTTTCTACTCTTCATAATACAATGAAGTATAGGTTGGTTACATGGTGAATCTTAAGGCCAAACCTCCCATTTTACTAGAGATGATAGGTTGGACAAGTGGATCAACCTTCTATCATTTCTCCATGACTATATTGGACAATTAGTAGACCTAACATCTCTCTATGTTGTCTAGAGATAAGCTTGGACAAGTGATGGACCCCGCTTCTCTCTTCCCTTGGTTTACTAGTTTGAAGAATCACTATATATACTTTCTTAGATCTAGCTTGAACAAGTGGTGTACCTTGTATCCACAATCTTAATTCATTACAAAAAAGTATATGAAAAAATAACATAGGAATCTTGGTTTGAAGGTCAAGCAATTAGGTTCCAAATGCACATAATAATATATTTTCCACCCATAATAAAAGAAAGTTAAATATGTTATTACCAAATTGACAAAGGTAACGTCCAAGAATTCTAGCTTTGCATCTTGTCAGATCTAGATCTTCATCAAGGCGACATGCATGTATACATCAACTTTCAAGCCATTCAAGAATACATGCACTTAGATTCCATAGTTTTGTTTTCAAAGTCTTTTAGGTTCTAAAACTCTTTCACATAAAGTATGTAATGACAAAATTCTTGAAGCAAAAATTTGTGCCCAAGAAAAAGATCCCTCTCACAGATTTAAAGTCCATGAATTCTCTGATCCATACTTACAAGTTTTATTTTGACATCAAACATCAATTCTCTCATAGTTACAAATAAATGCAACCTCAATATGAATCGACAAAAAATGAATTTCTTTTACTATATGACCCAACATAGGCCCCAATCAAATAAAAAATGAGTCCCCAAAAATTTGGGTGCACTCTAGCAATACATTAGAGTCCCCTTACAATAGGATGCACTCCAATAGTACATTGAAGTCCCCTTAGTGTAGGGTGCACTCCATTCAAGTGTTCATAAAATTGACACACCTTTGTTTTTTTATAAAAAAGACTATATCAAATTATACAAATTTTGAAAGATACACACTAGAATAAAAAAAGCATCTTATGGCCATATTTATTCAATGCTTTCGTGTTGACAAGTACACACCAAGGACATAATTTGTCTCAGAATCACTATACTGATTTACAATTGTGTTGTATGTATAGACTCTCTTATGTCTTGCATACAACCATCCTACCAACCATGGAATTATGGTTCTCTGCAAGAAGTTTTGAAGTTGCTCGGAAGTTTGCCTCCACATCTTTGGAAATATAAGATATGTCCCTGGCATGTTCCACATCACCCTATATGGAGTGTCATAAAAACTTAAGGTATTGTTTGCATCCAAATCCTCAAATATCTTCCAAATATCACTCAATTTTTTGTGATAAACCCTTGTAAATCCTAACATGATATTTGGATTTTGGCAATTTTTATTACTCATAAACACCTTGAACTTGGTATACTGCTCAGGAAAACATTTTTGTGTGATGCGTTGCACCCTTGTTAAGTTATAGCAACTCCATATCCATAGCTCAAAGTATTCAGCACAAAAATCCAAAAAAATTTGTGTGTTTGGTCGCACCACATGATAAAATTCATCTTTATCCTCCACAAGTCGCATGTGTTGAGCCCAAGATGGCATAGAATCTCCATGTTTCATTTCAATTGTCTTGAGAAGTAACCCCTCTAGATCCAAGATAAGTACTCTTTTGATGTCCTTGAAAGCAAGTGGTAGGTGATAAGGAGGTGATTCATTCCTTGGACAAGGTCTTGGAGGAGGTTGGATGGGTAATTCAATAGTTTTCTTCAATTTAAGCCAGCATATAGTCAATCCATTTTTCTGTAATGGTTCTAAAATTAAAGAACAAGAACACTTAATGCAAACACAACAATAGACATGAGTTTTACATTGTCTACCCTAAGGTTTTATTAGATACCAAAATCCATCTATGATCTACTCATTAATAGAAAGAAAGTCAAATTAAAATCCTGACTCTTTTTTATGCTACACTCTCTCTTAGTCTCAATACCATGGAGTTCAACTAGACTTAAGTCAACTAATAACTACTACTTGTTGTTAAAGGTATGCTTGAAGTGCATAAGGCTTAACCAATGCTCTAGTGTAGAATGGGTATTTAGGTCTCAAGGTCTACCACTTATCCAAGCAAAGATCCATTTAGATATGGAAACCCAATTTTTCTTAATATAATGATATAGAGTGGACAAGTGGTGAATCCTAAGACCAAACCACTCATGCTACTAGGGATAATAGGTTGGACAAGTGGTGGACCTTGAATGTAAACCCCCCATGTACAAAGTATCAGGGGTTTTGGGTATTTCAATCGACTCTAGCATCTTCGAGACATGGTGGAGCTTACTTATCTCCATGTTTCAATGGAGTCTATCTTGGATAAATGGTGGAGCATCATTCTCTCCATGTTTCAATGGAGCCTAGCTTGGACAAGTGGTGGACGTTTGTTTCTCTCTATGTTTGAACAGATTTAGCTTGGACAAGTGGTGGACCTTGGAAAAAAATCCCCATGTAAAACATATCATGGACATTACAAGTGGTGAGAAAAAATACCATTCAATATATAACCTTATTGGTTGGACAAGTGGTGGACCTTAACACCCAATTATTATTAATATAATGACATAGAGTGGACAAGTGGTGAATCTTGCGACCAAACCTACTAGGAAAAGTAGGTTGGACAAGTGGTGGACCTTGAATGCAAACCCCCCATGTACAAAATATCACTCATGCTACTAGGAATAATTTGGTATTAAGGTCCATGTTTCAGTGGAGCCTAGCTTGAAAAAGTGGTGGACCTTTGTTTCTCTCTATGTTTCAATAGAATTAGCTTGGACAAGTGGTGAACCTTGGAACAAAACCCCCATGTAAAGCATGTCATGGGCATTACAAGTGGTGAGAAAAAATACCATTCAAGGTATAACCTTATAGGCTGGACAAGTGGTGGACCTTAGCACCCAATTCATCTTATTATAATGCCATAGAGTGGAAAAGTGGTGAATTGTGAGACCAAACCTACTAGGGATAATAGGGTGGACAAATGGTTGACCTTGAATGTAAATCACCCATGTACAAAATATCATGGGTTTTGCGTATTTCAATGGAGCCTAACATCTAGGAGACATGGTGGAACTTACTTATGTCCATGTTTTAATGGAGCGTGTCTAGGAGAAATGGTG
Organism: Adiantum capillus-veneris; assembly: GCF_014529385.1. Taxonomy (NCBI): domain Eukaryota; kingdom Viridiplantae; phylum Streptophyta; class Polypodiopsida; order Polypodiales; family Pteridaceae; genus Adiantum; species Adiantum capillus-veneris. Next base: position 32,824,204 of record NC_140941.1, read on the forward strand.
GAGATTCCTTCTCTCCATGTTTCAATGGAGCCTAGCTTGGACAAGTCGTGGACCTTTGTTTCTCTCTATGTTTAAATATGGTTAGCTTGGACAAGTGGTGGATCTTGGAATGAAACTCCCATGTAAAACATATCATGGGCATTTCAAGTGGCGAGAAAGGATACCATTTAAGATATAACCTTATAGGTTGGACAAGTAGTGGACCTTAACACAATATAATGACATAGAGTGTACAAGTGGTGAATCTTGAAACCAAACCACTCATGCTACTAGGGATAATAGGTTAAACAAGTGGTGGGCCTTGAAATAAAACCCCCTAGAGTGTTTCAATGGAGCCTAGCTTGGAAACATGGTAAAGCTTGCTTCTCTCCATGTTTCAATGCAGCCTTTCTTGGATAAATGGTGGAGCATCATTCTCTCCATGTTTCAATGGAGCCTAGCTTGGACAAGTGGTGGACCTTTGTTTCTCTCTATGTTTGAATAGAGTTATCTTGGAAAAGTGGTGGACCTTGGAACAAAACCCCCATGTAAAACATATCATGGGCATTACAAGTGGTGAGAAAAAATACCATTTAATATATAACCTTATAGGTTGGACAAGTGGTGGACCTTAACACCCAATTATTCTTAATATAATGACATAGAGTGGATAAGTGGTGAACTTGGGACCAAACCTACTAGAGAAAAAGGTTCGACAAGTGGTGGACCTTGAATGTAAACCCCCCATGTACAAAATATCACTCATGCTACTAGGAATAATTTGGTATTAAGGTCCATGTTTCAATGCATCCTAGCTTGGAAAAGTGGTGGACCTTTGTTTCTCTCTATGTTTCAATAGATTTAGCTTGGACAAGTGGTGGACCTTGGAACAAAACCCCCATGTAAATCATGTCATGGGCATTACAAGTGGTGAGAAAAAATACCATTCAAGCTATAACATTATAGGTTGGACAAGTGGTGGACCTTAACACCCAATTCCTCTTAATATAATGACATAGAGTGGACAAGTGGTGAATCATGAGACCAAACCTACTAGGGATAATAGGTTGGACAAGTGGTGAACCTTGAATGTAAACCCCCCATGTACAAAATATTATGGGTATTGGGTATTTCAATGGAGCCTAGAAACTTGGAGACATGGTGGAGCTTATTTCTCTCCATGTTTCAATGGAGCCTATCTAGGAGAAACAGTGGAGGTTCCTTCTCTCCATGTTTCAATGAGCCTAGCTTGGACAAGTGGTGGACCTTTCTTTCTCTATATGTTTTAATAGAGTTAGCTTGGACAAGTGGTGGACCTTGGAATGAAACCCCCATGTAAAACATATCATGGGCATTTCAAGTGGTGAGAAAGGATACCATTTAAAATATAACCTTATAGGTTGGACAAGTGGTGGACCTTAACACATAGTTCTTCTTACTATAATGACATAGAGTGTACAAGTGGTGAATCTTGAGACCAAACCACTCGTGCTACTAGGGATAATAGGTTGGACAAGTGGTGGACCTTGAATGTAAACACCTCATGTACAAAATTATGGGTTTAGGGTATTTCAATGGAGCCTAGCTTGGAGACATGGTGGAGATTGCTTCTCTCAATGTTTCAATGGAACCTATCTTGGAGAAATGGTGGATCATCCTTCTCTCCATGTTTCAATGGAGCCTACCTTGGACAAGTGGTGGACCTTTGCTTCTCTCTATGTTTCAGTAGAGTTAGCTTGGACAAGTGGTGGGTCTTGGAACAAAACCCCTTTGTAAAACATAGCATGGACATTACAAGTGATGAGGAAAAATATCATTCAAGATATAACCTTACAGGTTGGAAAAGTGGTGATGGACCTTGACAAGTGGTGAAGGATATCATTTAAGATATACCCTTATAGGTTGGACAAGTGGTGGACCTTAACACCCAGTTATTCTTAATATAATGACATAGAGTGGATAAGTGGTCTTGGAAAAGTGGTGGACCTTTGCTTCTCTCTATGTTTGAATAGAGTTAGCTTGGACAAGTGGTGGACCTTGGAATGAAACCCCCATGTAAAACATATCATGGGCATTTCAAGTGGTGAGAAAGGATACCATTTAAGATATAACCTTATAGGTTGGACAAGTGGTGGACCTTAATACATAGTTCTTCCTAATATAATGACATAGAGTGTACAAGTGGTGTATCTTGAGACCAAACCACTCATGCTACTAGGGATAATAGGTTAGACAAGTGGTGGGCCTTGAAATAAAACCCCCCATGTACAAAATAAAATGGGTTTAGGGCATTTAAATGGATCCTAGCTTGGAGACATGGTGGAGCTTTATTCTCTCCATGTTTCAATGAAGCCTATCTTGGAGAAATGGTGGAGCATCCTTCTCTCCATGTTTCAATATAGCTTAGCTTGGACAAGTGGTGGATCTTTGGTTCTCTCTATGTTTCAATAGCGTTAGCTTGGACAAGTGGCGGACATTGAAACAAAACTCCCATGTAAAACATATCATGGGTAGTTCAAGTTGTGAGAAAAAAAACCATTTAAAATATAACCTTATAGGTTGGACAATTGGTGGACCTTAACAAGTGGTGAATCTTGAGACCAAAGCTATCAAGCTACTAGGGATACTAGGTTGGACAAGTGGTGGATCTTGAATGTACATCCCCTATGTACAAAATATTATGGGTTTAGGCTGTTTCAATGGAGTCTAGCATATTGGAGACATGGTGGAGCTTTCTTCGCTCCATGTTTCAAGTGGTGGACCTTCAATTATTTTCCCATACCTAGTTTAGACAACCCATACACTTTGCAACTCTAAAGGTTGGACGAGTGGTGGAGCTTTGTTTATTTCCATGTTTTAATGGATCCTATCTTGGACAAGTGGTGGACCTTGGAAAAAAGTCCCCCCTATACAACATAGCTGAGTTTTTTCATGTTTTAATGGAAGAGAGATTTGACAAATGGTGGAGCTTGCTTATCTCCATGTGGATTTTAGAACTAGCTTGGACAAGTGGTGGAGCTTTGCTTTTCTACTCTTCATAATACAATGATGTATAGGTTGGTTACATGGTGAATCTTAAGGCCAAACCTCCCATCTTACTAGAGATGATAGGTTGGACAAGTGGTCAACCTTCTATCATTTCTCCATGCCTATAATTAGACAATTAGTAGAACTAGCATCTTTCTATGTTGTCTAGAGCTGAGCTTGGACAAGTAGTGGACCTTGCTACTCTCTTCCCTTGGTTTATTAGTTTGAAGACTCATTATATATACTTGCTTAGATCTATATAATTACTCATTAGTTAGGTTACAAGTAGGTATGTAATTTGTTAGCCTCAAGGGACTTTGAATATTGAATAGTAAGAAAGTCAAGTGCTGGTTTGAAGATCTTTTGCTTATCTAAACTAGACTCTAACTCAATAATAAGTCTCTTAAGTTCCACGAATTGTCCTATCTAGGCTCCAAAAGAGTCTTAATTGGTTTGTGCTAGATTCTAACTTCCTTGATGGGGTAGAATCCTAGAAAAATGAGGCACTATAAGTTTTACCTTAGCTCAAATGGATTTTCACTTAAACTAGACTGCAATTTGGCACTCTAGTATCTTTGTCTTGATGGAGTTTAACACTAGATACATAGTAGTGATATTTAAGCTTCATGTCTCTTCACTTGATCGAGATATGAGACCATACTTTCAAGGTCACCACTTGTCTTACCTAAAGACCAATGTGAGACATGGGAGCAAGAAAGCCATCCGATATTGTTTTAAGGACTATTACATAGACAATCAATAACTTAAGTAAAGCAAAAAGACTTGGATCTTTCACAATTAATAACTTAAGTAAAGCCAAAAAGACTTGGATCTTTGACAGTTTTTTTCAAACTAAAAAAGCACAATCTCATGCTAACAAAACTATAAATCACAATTGAAAGTTTTGAACGAGAAAAAGATCAACAATCTTATAAGAAGGATACTTTTCATTTCATTTGATGATTACAAACTAAAAGAAAGTCTCTCAAGAAATTGATAAACAAAAAATGTAGGTGACTGCTTCATTATTTTGAGCAAACATATCAAAATCTCTATTGATTGAGCTCCATCTAGTAGTATCCTTTGTAAGATCCTGCAGGAAGGAATAAAAAGAAAGATTTGTTAGATACCATGCACATGAGTGTTCAAGTATGTGTATCAAGAATATATGACATGTCACTAGTACCTTAGGGTTGCTTTCTATCCAGCCTTAGAAGATTGTTCTCAGCTTTCACCTTATTTATATAAGCCTTTGCTGTGGTTGCCTTCAAAACTCCTTTTGTGTTACAACCCAATTGCCTAGCTAAAGTGGTCAATTGTGACGCCTTCATGCTTTCAATGGGTGTACGCTCCTTTGCAAGATCTCTTGTATTTGGGCTCTTCTCATTTCATTGCGGTGGCTTGTGTCACTTGCATTTTCAATGATAGTTTCATCCCTGTCACCTTTTGCAGGTGGTATTCTTCTTGTAAAGAACACCTTAGCTGACCAAACATCATTTTTTTGCTTCCAATACTCCATGATTTGTTTGTATTCACTATCATTTGTCACTATAGGTTGTCCATAACGATTAGAAGCAATTAAATCACGCACATCCCTTCTCTCATCAAGCTGAATCAAGTATGGCAGTAGCTCCTCCAAGAGCATATTGTCAACCATCTTCTCAGCATCAAATTGTGGTGGAAAAATGCAATTGTTTGCTGGTGAAATACATCCCTTGTAAGGAGAGTCATCAATAAGCACTGTTCTTTGTGGATCACATTCAAACCCCATGGCAATTTTGGCTAGAGGCTTGAACATTGCCTCAACGTTTGGATTGTCGGGTCTAAACAATTTTTGAGTTTGAGCGGTGTAGCAAACATCTTGCGACCAAATTGCAAAGAAAGGCAATGTATCCTCAGCTAAGTTGTTTAGTGCTGCAAGGATTTGATACACATTATTCCTAGTAGCTGTCGACCAAATTGCAACATTAAACCTCTGTAAAATAGTCTTCAAGAATTGGATGCAACCTGGCCTGAGTATAATATATCTTTTTGAATCCATTTGCACTGAGTTGTGGTGTGAGGATGGTTGAGGGGAACGTTTCAACAATAGACCATTTAAATCCAATATAATTGTAAGCATGGATTTCTCAACATCTACGCTACATGACGTAGTACCAATTGGCAATAGCTCGTGAGTGGACTTTTCAGTCTCTTTTGATGTATGTTGCATTTTTGAAGCATCGATTTCTTGGTTCTCATTATTGGAAGCTTGCTCAAGTTGCACAACACTAGACTCTAGTATAGAAATATCATCCATCTTGGGCACTTTAGAAACCATAGAATCTATGGATTCTATAGTTGTTGACTGAACCATAGGAGCATTATCCATCCCAGTTTGTGAATCTAAGAAAACACACACACAAATGGTATCTCAAAACCACTAGAATTTTATTCACCATATTTATATGTAGAACTCCTAGTAAGAAATTTATTTAAGGTAAAGTCGTTGTTAGAATCCTTGCAACCATTTTCAGCATTCGTACACCAAACACCACTTGTCTAAAATACAATCTACTAACTCAACATTTTCCATCCTACACTTTATTAAAGATGAGTACTTAAAGTGAAAACTAAAAGCCACCCTTGTTGAGGAAACATGGATACAAGGTCCACCAAATGTCCAACCTAGACTACAAGAAAACAATTAGAGATTTGGCTTAGATTTGGATTCAAAGGCCACCACTTATTCAAGTAAGATAACTCCACTTGTTTAAGACAGTAATGTTTGAAGCCCCACCACTTGTCCAACCTAGACATTGATTAAATTTTGGTAAGATTTATCACAAATCTAGAGTAGAATCAAGATTCTATGGCCAAGGTAGTCAAATAAGTTAGACAACACACAAAGCATAAGAGCACTCTAGATTCTCGTTGAGCATAAACTAAACAATAATCAAATGTTATATTCACTTGAGATTTCATCCATGAAAAATGAAAATGATGCATGTACTTGAGATTTCCATCCATGTACAATACTTTACAATGTCAAGTAAAGTTATAGTCAGCAAACAACTCTTCTCCTGCTTCAACTTGACAAATAGTCTCAATGCATACATGGCCATATTCTTCTGACTTGATGTGTGAAGAGGTGCATTTATGCCAAGGTGGAAAATTTGGATCAAATGTATAGCGTACGTTGGGACAGACATTTGTACTGTGAGAACTATTTATATAGCCCGACACGTTTCCTTCTTCTACACAACCAATAATGTATGATTGATCTTCCTCTTCTTCTATGTTTGGATCCTCTAGAAGAGAATATTTATAAGCTCTTGGAAATATTTTGCATATCTTTTTCCAGTCTTGAAATCTATACTTATGCCCTCCATAGTTTAGAATAGTCAAACCACTTTCCAGGGTAGTATGCACAAATAGCCCATAACCAGCTCCTTCAATACATGAAAGTCGCACTTCAAAATCCACACCGTTAATATGGAAAATTACATCTTTGGGAATAGGAAAAGTTGGTGTCCCAAAAGGATCTTCATGCCAATCATAGTGTGAAATACATCTAGTTTTTATATCACTTAACTCCTTTGTGTCTGCAAAAAGAAGAAAATATTATGCATAAAATAATGACAATATCAAAGAAAGATATCATTATTTTATAGTCCAATAGGTCCATTGTATGGAAGACTTAGAGTGCCTCTTACATGGTGCCTCCAAGGTTTCCAAAAAATAAAATCATTGGAAAAAAAAGGCCACTGTGTCTCCAATCTATTGCCCATTTGAAGCATAGAGAGAACCAAGGTCCACCACTTGTCCAAGCTAGACATGGAGCATTGACACAAGATCCAACACTTATCCAAGAACCCTATAGTATATGTGGTAACATGGGATGCATTGATGCAACAAAAGTAGTCTAGCCTCCTCATCCATCTCTTTTTTCTTGTAGCCTAGAGGGATTAGTTTCAAGGTCTATCACTAGTCAAAAACTACACATAGAACATTGATACAAGGTTCCACCACATGTGAAACCTATCATCTCTAGTAGCATGGATGGTTTGATATCAAGGTTCACTGCGTGTCCTACCTATACTCTATTGTAGCATAGAGATTCTGGTTTGGTGGTACTACACTTGTCCAAACTTGGCTTGTTGTTGATATCTGGAGGTAATCAAGGGTCCTCCACTTGTCCAAGTTAGGCATATAAAACAATTGCAAGGTCCACCATGTGTACAACATATGATTGATTATAGCATGCATGGTCTTATTTCATGGGCAACCATCTTCTCTCCAACATGTGTCCAACCTCGGCTCCATTGAAGCATGGAGAGAAGCAAGGTCCACCACTTATCAAAGCTATTATTTTCTCCCAGTGCTTTCAAAACCCATAATACGTTGTACATGGGGGGGGGGGGGGGATTCTTGTTTCAAGGTCCACCACTTGGCTAAGATTGGATCCATTGAAACATAAAGAGAAGCAAGCTCTACCATTTGTCCAAGCTAGGTGCCATTGAAACATGAAAACCCCATAATATGTTGTATACGGGGGTTTTTTCACGGTCTACCACTTGTCTAAGCTATGGTCCATTGGAACATGGAGAGTCAAAGCTCCACCACTTTTCTAAGCTAGGATCCATTGAAACATGGAGAGAAGCAAGCTCCATTGTTTGTCTAAGCTAGGCTCCATTGGAACATGGAGAAAACAAGCTCCACCACTTGCCTATTATTGCATAGAGATTCTGGTTTGAAGGTCCACCACTTGTCCAACCTTGCCTTCATGTATGGAGATAATAAAGAGTGCAATGCTTCTCTAAGCTAGGGACATAAAAGAGTTTCAAGGTCCACTACATATACGATCTATGATGGGTTGTAGCATGGGAGGTTTCATTTTAAGGTTGACCACTTCTCCAGCTCCGCTTGTCCAACCTTAGATCCATTGAAGAATGGAGAATAAAGGTGTACCAACTCTCCAAAATAGGCAAGAAAATCTCTATAAAACCCATGAATTGTTAATATATGCTATGCTGTGGAGTTTTGTTTGAAGGTCCACTCCTTATCCAAGATACAATCCATTGAAGCATGGAAATAAGTAAGATATATCTATAGTCCAAGATAGGATGCATTGAAACATAGAGAGAATGAAGGTCCACCACTTGTCCAAGCTATGCATGGGTAATTGATATAAGGACCACTACGTTTTCACCTATACTATGCTCTATCATGGATGGTTTCATATACCACCAATTTTCCAACCTATTTAGTAGGTTGTATTATGGGGGTTTGGTTTCAAGGTACTTCACTTTTCTAAGGTGGGTTCCATTGAACCATGGAGAGAAACAATGTCTACCACTTGTCCAAGATAATGTTTCTCTCCATTGAAGCATGGAGAGAAACAAAGTCTACCACCTGTCCAAAATATGCTCCATTGAAACATAAAAGCAAGGTCCACCACTTGTCCAAGCTAATATAACAAATGGGTGCTGGTTACAAGGTGTACCGCACTTGTCTAAACTAGTCTCCATGCAAGGTCCACCAATGTCCAAGCTATATGATCTTGGTTTGAAGTCTACCACACCTCTTGAAATTAGGATCCATGTAAGGTCCACCTTTTCAAGCTATGCCTTTAGTGAGTACTAAAACTAAGTAAATTGCAGTACTTAAATACCTTTCCAAGCTCATTAAGATTTTGTCTCTAAGGCCACCACCACATGTCTAATCTATGCTCTAATTGATTACTTATGCTAGTTCTCAAAGTCCAAACATAAGCTCCCTTCTAGCAAGGTTAGTTTAAATTTAGGCTCCAGCACCTGTCTAAGCTAGGTTCAATTTATGAAGCATCACCATTTAACCATGCTACGATCTAATGTATCATATCAAGGGGGTATTGATAAAAGGTCCAAAACTTATTGAGTTCAAGCTCTTAAGTAATTAAGTCTTTGTGAGTATTAAATGTTATGTTTTAGTCTAAAGATCCACCATTCAAAAACTCAAGTAATTTATTATTTACATTCAAACCTTGAATGCTTGAGATAAAAAATACAAACTCAATCAATACTATATAAACAAAATCTAACATTAAGAGTATCAAATCAGTAACAAGAAACACTAACATGCACAAGAAACTCAAAACATACGTGTCTCCATTTCCAAAAAGTCCTCCATTGACAGAGAGTGTTGTTGTTCTTCTTCTTCTCTTTGTGGAGAGCACTCCTCTGTAACAGGCACAATGTCATCTGATTGCGAAGTGGATTGTTGAAGTCCACCCATTTTTCTATATCTTCATGAGACTTAGCAAAGTCTAGCAGCATGGTCTCCACGTTTTTGCCTCCTCCACACTATCAATTAAGCATATAACTTCTTTTTTCTGTTGTATTCCTTCTTGTGCAACCAAGGAGCCATCACCAAAAACATCAACAAGCTTGCGGTCTTCAAAACAATATGTACGAATGTAGTGCTTGACCAAAGCTCTTTTTTTGGCCTCCAAATATTGCAAATCTGACATATCGTTATCTGCTACTTAAAGAAGAGAACAATCAATTGGCATGGGATGTTCCTCTGATCTTCTTCTCAGGTCTTCAAATGCATTGCCTTGTCCCAAGAAGGCAATAACTGTTAGGAATTGAATTCTCCTTTGCAAGGAGCTGATGGAAAGTGATGCAATGCACCACAACAATGGTAGCTCAGATTATCTCCCATGGCGTGAAAGGCACATTGCAATTTTGTGAAGTTAGTGAAATCCACAAATGCAAGAAAGACAAATCCAGGATCTGTTGACCCTCCACAATATCCAAGATCCCATCCAAAGCATTGTTAAATGTCTCCTCACTCCACTTCAAATTGCCTCCAACGTTTTTTGTCATATCTAAAACACATAAGCAATAGGCACTTTATTATTGAAGTGGCGCATCAAGTAGAGATTGCCTTCCATTTGTAGCTCACCACATAGATTGACCATGGCAAATCTCTAGGCTCAGTTTTCTCCTTTTGAAGGTGAATTCCATTGCATGTATTTTATTGCTCCATCTGGAAAAGCCATTTTCTTTGTTCCACACGTCAAACTAGATTTGATCCATTCCTCGCATAGCATTAAAATTGTTTTATAAACAACATCATTGATGTTATACATTTTGACCACCTCCTCCCAGTCTTTACATGGTGAAGACTCATTCAAATTGTTGAAGCTTCAAGAAGTGCATCTTGAATCAATTTGTCTTGCTTCAACTGCTTGATTCGATCATACATGTCAGTTGCATCACCATCCTTTGCACTCTTTGACAGTAAAATCTCTCATCTCTAATCTCTTCTTGAATAGTCTTTACCTCTGATTCCTCAAGGCCACAAAGGTATCTAAATACAGTTGTTGGGGGTTTCTTATTCTCCTCTTCTAGATTTTCAATGATTTCTATCCAGCAATCATAAACTAAATCAGAGTACGTGACCATGTGTGCTGTTTAGCAATCCAACTTGCTGCTGCACTCATTCTTGCCAATCAAAGAAAAGCTAAAAGAAATAGAGAAATAATTAAACTATTGAGCAAGATTTGTTAATTAAACACTATCAAAAAGACAAAGAAAATAACTTACACCATCCGGCACGAGATGCATGTCCCTCTGCAATTCCACTTGTTGCCTTTGGTGGTCGTCCTGAGAAGATCCATTGACTCCGTAAATGTCTCAATATTTGGCTGTAAGGTTGCTTGACATACAATGCCTGAGCCTCCTCATTTGCAATGGCAGATATAGCAGTTGCAACAAATGGAGGAGCATTCACAACAATGCGAGCCTTTCTAAATTTATACACGCTAATCAGTCTTTCAAATATCTCTTTGTTGTTTTGTTCATTGTGAAGCAAAACTTTTGCAGCATAGATTGAATGCTGCCCATCAAGAATCCAATAATGATAATCTTTAATTTTTTGCTCCTCTACCTCTTTACTGCCAAAGGAGTCCCCTTCTTTGATTTTGCATTTCGAACAGGCATCAAATATGCACATGCTGCAGCTTGGTCGTACTCCGTGAAAATCCAAATAACACACTTTCAGCGTGTTTTTTATCCATAATACGTGCATTATAGTGATCAGGAGCAAGCCAACAATTTTGAATAGGGATATCAAATTCCCTATATTGGAAAGGAAAATAATTTTGTACTTATTCATTCCACCTGTATCTTTTCTTGTCCTTTCATGGCCTCAGCTTCTAAAACATCTGGATCCACAATTCTCATCTTTGACATTGAACCCTCTGTTGATGAGGATGCCAAAGATGCCTTGTCTACATCCAAAATGGACTAGTTCGCTTAGCTCTACTTTTTGCACTTTTGCTTGCTTCTTTGTGGATGGTGGTCGTGAAGCTTTCACCTTTTTCGTTGTAGTGTGGCAATGATGGAGCTTTGAAGTTGATCTGTTGTGATTTTGGATTTGATTCTGCAAACTTCCATCCTCGAGAAAACATTGTCTCTTCTTTGTTTCTAGACATGTGCTCCAATGCATATGCTCCTGGAGATAGTTGAAATTCTAGATTCATTGGAACTAGAATGTCAATGCATTCCACCTCCGGATGACTATCAACTACAGAGACAGATGCTTCCACAACTTGTCCAACATCTTCAAAAAGCTGTCATTCTCCTTTTTGGCAATAAATAGATGCACCTTATGAAATTGTGCACCCTCTATACCATGTATGTCCAAATACCATTTCCTAAGATCATTGCAAGTATAGTCAACTGAGACAGCAACCCTTGCAACCTGTTTTTTTGGAGCCATCTTTCCTGAAAAAAAAAAACCAAATGTTATTTTAGCATATACTTTTTTGTAATGAATTAAGTTTGTGTGAATACAAGGTCACCACTTGTTCAAGTTAGATCTAAGCAAGTATACATAGTAATCTTTAAGCTAGTAAACTAAGGGAAGGGAGAAGTAAGGTCCACCACTTGTCAAGCTAGCTCTAGACAACATGGAGAGATTCGAGGTCTACTAATTGTCTAATATAGGCTAACTATATTGAAACATAGAGAGAAGCAAAGGTCCACCACTTGTCCAATCTAGGGTCCATTGAAACATGGAGAGAAGATGCTCCACCATTGTCCAAAATAGGCTCCATTGAAACATGAAGAGAAGCAATATGCACCATGTCTTCGAGATGTAGGCTCATTGAAATACCTTAAACCACGATATTTTGTATATGTGGGGTTTAAATTCAAGGTCCACCACTTGTCCAACCTATTCTCCTAGTAGCATGAGTGGTTTGTCTCAAGATTCACCACTTTTCCACTCTATTCATTATATAAGAAGATCTCGGTGTTAAGGTCCACCACTTGTCCAACCTATAAGGCTATATCTAAAATGGTATATTTACCACCACTTGGAATGCACATGATAGGTTTTACATAGGGGTCTGGTTCCAAGGTCCACACTTGTCCAAGCTAACTCTATTGAAACATAGAGAGAATCAAAGGTCCACCACTTGTCCAAGCTAGGCTCCATTGAAACATGAGAGAAGGATGCTCCACCATTTGTCCAAGCCAGGTTCGATTGAAACATGAAGAGAAGCAAGCTGCACCATGTCTCCAAAATGCTAGGCTCCATTGAAATATCTTAAACCATGATATTTCGTACATGGGGGGTTTACATTCAAGGTCCACCATTGTCCAACTATTATCCAGTAGCACTTGGTCTCAAGATTCACCACTTTTCCACTCTATGTCATTATATTACATCTGGGTGTTAAGTGTTAAGTCCACCACTTGTCCAACCTATTAATCACTAGTAGCATGAGTGGTTTGGTCTCAAGTTCACCACTTTTCCACTCTATGTCATTATATTAAGAATCACTGGGTGTTAAGGTCCACCACTTGTCCAACCTATAAGGCTTATTTCTTAAAGGTTATTCTTTCTGACCACTTGGAATGACCATGATAGGTTTTACATGGGGGTTTGGTTCCAAGGTCCACCACTTGTCCAAGCTAACTCTATTGAAACATAGAGAGAAGCAAAGGTCCACCACTTGTCCAAGCTAGGGTCCATTGAAACATGGAGAGAAGGATGCTCCACCATTGTCCAAGATAGGCTCATCGAAAACATGAAGAGAAGCAAGCTGCACCATGTCTCCAAGATGCTAAGATCCATTGAATACCTTAAACCCGATATTTTGTACATGGGGGGTTTACATTCAAGGTCCACCACTTGTCCAACCTTTATCTCTAGTAGCATGAGTGGTTTGGTCTCAAGATTCACCACTTTTCCACTCTATGTCATTAATGTTAAGAATTTTGCTGTGTGTAAGGTCGACCACTTGTCCAACCTATAAGGTATATCTTAAGGGTATTCTTTCTCACCACTTGAAATGTCCATGATATGTTTTACATGGGGGTTTGGTTCCAAGGTCCACCACTTGTCCAAGCTAACTCTATTGAAACATAGAGAGAAACAAAGGTCCACCACTTGTCCAAGCTAGGCTCCATTGAAACATGGAGAGAAGGATGCTCTACCATTTGTCGAAGCTAACACTATTGAAACATGGGGGGGTTTACATTCAAGTCCACCACTTGTCCAACCTTAACGCTAGTAGCATGAGTGGTTTAGTCTCAAGATTCACCACTTTTCACTCTATGTCATTATATTAAGAATATCTGGGTGTTAAGGTCCACCACTTGTCCAACCTATAAGGCTATATCTTAAGGTTATTCTTTCTCACCACTTGAGTGACCATGATAGGTTTTACATGGGGTTTTGGTTCCAAGGTCCACCACTTGTCCAAGATAACTCTATTGAAACATAGAGAGAAGCAAAGGTCCACCACTTGTCCAAGCTAGGGTCCATTGAAACATGGAGAGAAGGATGCTCCACCATTTGTCCAAGATAACGCTCCATTGAAACATGAAGAGAAGCAAGCTGACCATGTCTCCAAGATGCTAGGCTCCATTGAAATACCTTAAACCCATGATATTTTGTACATGGGGGTTTACATTCAAGGTCCACACTTGTCCAAGCTATTATCTCTAGTAGCATGAGTGGTTTGGTCTCAAGATTCACCACTTTTCCACTCTATGTCATTATATTACGATATCTGGGTGTAAAGGTCCACCACTTGTCCAAGCCTATAAGGCTATACTCACACTTTGGTTACCATGATAGGTTTTACATGGGGTTTTGGTTCCAAGCCCACCACTTGTCCAAGCTAACTCTATTGAAACATAGAGAGAAGCAAAGGTCCACCACTTGTCCAAGCTAGGCTCCATTGAAACATGGAGAGAAGGATGCTCCACCATTTGTCAAAGATAGGCTCCATTGAAACATAAAGAGAAGCAAGCTGCACCATGTCTCCAAGATGCTAGGCTCCATTGAAATACCTTAAACCCATGATATTTCGTACATGGGGGGTAATACATCAAGGTCCACCACTTGTCCAACCTATTATCCTTAGTAGCATGAGTGTTTTGGTCTCAAGATTCACCACTTTTCCACTCTATGTCATTATATTAAGAAGATCTGGGTTTTAAGGTCCACCACTTGTCCAACCTATAAGGCTATATCTTAAAGGGTATTATTTCTCACCACTTGGAATGACCATGATATGTTTTACATGGGGTTTGGTTCCAAGGTCCACCACTTGTCCAAGCTAACTATTGAAACATAGAGAGAAGCAAAGGTCCACCACTTGTCCAAGCTAGGCTCCATTGAAACATGGAGAGAAGGATGATCCCCCATTTGTCCAAGATAGGCTCCATTGAAACATGAAGAGAACAAGTTGCACCATGTCTCCAAGATGCTAGGCTCCATCGAAATACCTTAAACCCATGATATTTCGTACATGGGGGTTTACATTCAAGGTCCACCACTTGTCCAAGCTATTATCGCTAGTAGCATGAGTGGTTTTGGTCTCAAGATTCACCACTTTTTCCACTCTATGTCATTATATTAAGAATATGTGGGTGTTAAGGTCCACCACTTGTCCAACCTATAAGGCTATATCTTAAAGGTTATTCTTTCTTACCACTTGGAGTGACCATGATAGGTTTTACATGGGGTTTGGTTCCAAGTCCACCACTTGTCCAAGCTAACTCTATTGAAACATAGAGAGAACAAAGGTCCACCACTTGTCCAAGCTAGGCTCCATTGAAACAATGAGAGAAGGATGCTCCACCATTTGTCCAAGATAGGCTCCATTGAAACATGAAGAGAAGCAAGCTTCACCATGTCTCCAAGATACTAGGCTCCATCGAAATACCTTAAACCCATGATATTTCGTAGATGGGGTTTACATTCAAGGTCCACCACTTGTCCAACCTATTATCGCTAGTAGCCTGAGTGTTTGGTCTCAAGATTCACCACTTTTTCCACTCTATGTCATTATATATTAAGAATCTGGGTTTAAGGTCCACCACTTGTCCAACCTATAAGGAAACAAAGGTACTTTCTACCATGGAGTGACCATGATAGTTTTACATGGGGACATACGTTCAAGGTCCACACTTGTCCAAGCTATGATCGCTAGTAGCATGAGTGGTTTTGTCTCAAGATTCACCACTTTTTCACTCTATGTCATTATATTAAGAATATTTGGGTGTTAAGGTCCACCACTTGTCCAACCTATAAGGCTATATCTTAAAGGTTATTCTTTCTCACCACTTGGAGTGACCATGATAGATTTTACATGGGGGTTTGGTTCCAAGGTCCAGCACTTGTCCAAGCTAACTATATTGAATCATAGAGAGAAGCAAAGGTCCACCACTTGTCCAAGCTAGGGTCCATTGAAACCTGGAGAGAAGGATGCTCCACCGTTAGTCCAAGATAGGATTCATCGAAAAATGAAGAGAAGCAAGCTGCACCATGTGTCGAAGATGTTAGGATTCATTGAAATACCTTAAACCGAGGATATTTTGTACATGGGGGGTTTACATTCAAGGGCCACCACTTGTCCAAGCTATTATCGCTAGTAGCATGAGTGGTTTTATCTTAAGATTCACCACTTTTCCACTCTATGTCATTATATTAAGAATATGTGGGTGTTAAGGTGCACCACTTGTCAAACCTACAAGTCTATATCTTAAAGGTTATTCTTTCTTACCACTTGGAGTGACCATGATAGGTATTACATGGGGGTTTAGTTCCAAGCTCCACCACTTATCCAAGCTAACTCTATTGAAACAGAGAGAGAGGCAAAGGTCCACCACTTGTCCAAGCTAGGCTCCATTGAAACATGGAGAGAAGGATGCTCCACCATTTGTCCACGATAGGCTCCAATGAAACATGAAGAGAAGCAAGCTGCACCATGTCTCCCAGATGCTAGGCTCCATCGAATAACTTAAACCACTCGATTATGTCGTAGATGAGGGGGTTTACCTGTCAAGGTCCAACACTTGTCCAAGCTTCAATTATGTGGTAGTAGCCTGAGTGGTTGTGTCAAGATTCACCATTTTCCACTTATGCCATTATATTAGGAATATCTGGGTGTTAAGGTCCACCACTTGTCCAACCTATAAGGATATATCATTAAGGTTATTCTTTTCCAACCACTTGGAGTGACCATGATAGGTTTTACATGGGGGTTTGGTTCCAAGGTCCACCACTTGTCCAAGCTAACTCTATTGAAAACATAGAGAGAAACAAAGGTCCACCACTTGTCCAGCTAGGGCTCCATTGAAATGGAGACAACGATGCTCCACCATTTGTCGAAGCTAAGTCTATTAAAACATGGGGGGTTTACGTTCAAGGTCCACCACTTGTCCAAGCTATTATCGCTAGTAGCATGATTGGTTTTGTCTCAAGATTCACCACTTTTTCACTCTATGTCATTATATTAGGAATATTTGGTTGTTAATGTCCACCACTTGTCCAACCTATAAGTCTATATCTTAAACGTTATTCTTTCTCATGACTTGGAGTGACCATGATAGGTTTTACATTGGGGTTTGGTTCCAAGGTCCACCACTTGTCCAAGCTAACTCTATTGCAACATAGAGAAGAGAAAAGGTCCAGCACTTGTCCAAGCTAGGGTCCATTGAAACATGGAGAGAAGGATGCTCCACCATTACTCAAAGATAGGCTTCATTGAAACATGAAGAGAAGCAAGGTGCACCATGTCGCCAAGTTACTAGGCTCCATCTAAATACGTTAAACCCACGATATTTCGTAGATGGGGGGTTTACATTCAAGGTCCACCACTTGTCCAACCTATTATCGCTAGTAGTATAAGTGGTTTGCTCTCAAGATTCACCACTTTTCCACTCTATGCCATTATATTAGGAATATCTGGGTGTTAAGGTCCACCACTTGTCCAACCTATAAGGATATATCATTAAGGTTATTCTTTCCAACCACTTGGAGTGACCATGATAGGTTTTACATGGGGGTTTGGTTCCAAGGTCCACCACTTGTCCAAGCTAACTCTATTGAAACATAGAGAGAAACAAAGGTCCACCACTTGTCCAAGCTAGGCTCCATTGAAACATGGAGACAACGATGCTCCACCATTTGTCGAAGCTAAGTCTATTAAAACATGGGGGGTTTACGTTCAAGGTCCACCACTTGTCCAAGCTATTATCGCTAGTAGCATGATTGGTTTTGTCTCAAGATTCACCACTTTTTCACTCTATGTCATTATATTAGGAATATTTGGGTGTTAATGTCCACCACTTGTCCAACCTATAAGTCTATATCTTAAAGGTTATTCTTTCTTATCACTTGGAGTGACCACGATAGGTTTTACATGGGGGTTTGGTTCCAAGCTCCACCACTTGTCCAAGCTAACTCTATTGAAAAAGAGAGAGAAGCAAAGGTCCACCACTTGTCCAAGCTAGGCTCCATTGAAACATAAAGAGAAGGATGGTCCACCATTTGTCCAACATAGGCTCCATTGAAACATGACGAGAAGCAAGCTCCACCATGTCTCCAAGATGCTAGGCTCCATCGAAAAACATTAAACTCACGATATGTCGTAGATGAGGGGTTTACATTCAAGGTGTAACACTTGTCCAAGCTATTATTGGTAGTAGCCTGAGTGGTTTGGTCTCAAGATTCACCACTTTTCCACTCTATGTCATTATATTAAGAATATGTGGGTGTTAAGGTCCACCACTTGTCCAACCTATAAGGCTACATCTTAAATGTTATTCTTTCGTACCACTTGGAGTGACCATGATAGGTTTTACATGGGGGTTTGGTTTCAAGGTCCACCACTTGTCCAAGCTAACTCTATTGAATCATAGAGAGAAACAAAGGTCCACCACTTGTCCAAGCTAACTCTATTGAATCATAGAGAGAAACAAAGGTCCACCACTTGTCCAAGCTGGGCTCCATTGAAACATGGAGAGAAGGATGGTCCACCATTTGTCCAAGATAGGCTCCATTGAAACATAACAAGAAAGAAGCTGCACCATGTCTCCAAGATGCTAGGCTCCATCGAGATACATTAAACCCACGATATTTCGTAGATGAGGGGTTTACTTTCAAGGTCCACCACTTGTCCAACCTATTATTGCTAGTAGCCTAAGTGGTTTGGTCTCAAGATTCACCACTTTTATTAAGAATATGTGGTTGTTAAGGTCCACCACTTGTCCAACATATAAGGCTACATCTTAAAGGTTATTCCTTCTTACCACTTGGAGTGACCATGATAGGTTTTACATGGGGGTTTGGTTATAAGGTACACCACTTGTCCAAGCTAACTCTATTGAAACATAGAAAGAAACAAAGTTCCACCACTTGTCCAAGATAGGGTCCATTGAAACATGGAGAGAAGGATGCTCCACCATTTGTCCAAGATAGGCTTAATTGAAACATGACGAGAAGCAAGCTGCACCATGTCTCCAAGATGCTAGGCTCCATCGAAATCCATTAAACCCACGATATTTTGTAGATGAGGGGTTTACATTCAAGGTCCACCACTTGTCTAAGCTATTATTGCTAGTAGCGTGAGTGGTTTGCTCTCAAGATTCACCACTTTTATTAAGAATATGTGGGTGTTAAGGTCCACCTCATGTCCAACCTATAAGGCTACATTTTAAAGGTTATTCTTTCTTCCCACTTGGAGTGACCATGATAGGTTTTACATGGGGGTTTGGTTCCAAGGTCCACCACTTGTCCAAGCTAACTCTATTGAATTATAGAGAGAAGCAAAGGTCCACCACTTGTCTAAGCTAGGCTCCATTGAAACATGGAGAGAAGGATGCTCCATCATTTGTCAAAGCTAACTCTATTGAAACATGGGGGGTTTACGTTCAAGGTCCACCACTTGTCCAAGCTATTACCGCTAGTACCAAGAGTGGTTTTGTCTTAAGATTCACTACTTTATCACTCTATGTCTTTATATTAAGGATATCTGGGTGTTAACGTCCACCACTTGTCCAACCTATAAGGCTATATCTTAAAGGTTATTCTTTCTCACGACTTGGAGTGACCATGATAGCTTTTACATTGGGGTTTGGTTCCAAGGTCCACCACTTGTCCACGCTAAATCTATTGAAACATAGAGAGAAGCAAAGGTCCACCACTTGTGCAAGCTAGGGTCCATTGAAACATGGAGAGAAGGATGCTCCACCATTTGTCCAAGATAGGCTCCATTGAAACATAAAGAGAAGCAAGGTGCACCATGTCTCCAAGATGCTAGTCTCCATTTAAATACCTTAAACCCACGATATTTCGTAGATGGGGGGGT
Organism: Adiantum capillus-veneris; assembly: GCF_014529385.1. Classification (NCBI taxonomy): domain Eukaryota; kingdom Viridiplantae; phylum Streptophyta; class Polypodiopsida; order Polypodiales; family Pteridaceae; genus Adiantum; species Adiantum capillus-veneris. The sequence goes on from NC_140941.1 coordinate 32,843,849, forward strand.
TTACATTCGAGGTCCACCAGGTGTCCAACCTATTATCACTAGTAGCATCAGTGGTTTGCTCTCAAGATTCACCACTTTTCCACTCTATGCCATTATATTAAGAATATTTGGGTGTTAAGGTCCACCACTTTTCCAACCTATAAGGATATATCATTAAGGTTATTCTTTCTCACCACTTGGAGTGAACATGATAGGTTTTACATGGGGGTTTGGTTCCAAGGTCCAGCACTTGTCCAAGCTAACTCTATTGAATCATGGAGAGAAGCAAAGGTCCACCACTTGTCCAAGCCAGGGTTCATTGAAGCATGGAGAGAAGGATGCTCCACCATTTGTCCAACATAGGCTCCATCGAAAAATGAAGAGAAGCTAGCTGCACCATGTCTCCAAGATGATAGGATTCATCGAAATACCTTAAACCCAGCATATTTTGTACATGGGGGGTTTTGATTCAAGGGCCACCACTTGTCCAAGCTATTATTGCTAGTAGCATGAGTGGTTTTATCTCAAGATTCACGAGTTTTCCACTCTATGTCATTATATTAAGAATATGTGGGTGTTAAGGTCCACCACTTGTCAAACCTATAAGTCTATATCTTAAAGGTTATTCTTTCTTACCACTTGGAGTGACCATGATGGGTTTTACAAGGGGGTTTGGTTCCAAGGTCCACCACTTGTCCAAGCTAACTCTATTGAATCATAGAGAGAAGCAAAGGTCCACCACTTGTGCAAGCTAGGCTCCATTGAAACATGGAGAGAAGGATGCTCCATCATTTGTCGAAGCTAACTCTATTGAAACATGGAGGGTTTACGTTCAAGGTCCACCACTTGGCCAAGCTATTACCGCTAGTAGAATGAGTGGTTTTGTCTTAAGATTCACCCCTTTTTTCACTCTATGTCATTATATTAAGGATATCTGGGTGTTAACGTCCACCACTTGTCCAACCTATAAGGCTATATCTTAAAGGTTATTCTTTCTCACGAGTTGAAGTGACCATGATAGGTTTTACATTGGGGTTTTGCTCCAAGGTCCACCACTTGTCCAAGCTAACTCTATTGAAACATGGAGAGAAGCAAAGGTCCACCACTTGTCCAAGCTAGGGTCCATTGAAACATGGAGAAAAGGATACTCCACCATTTGTCCAAGATAGGCTCCATTGAAACATGAAGAGAAGCAAGGTGCACCATGTCGCCAAGATTCTAGGCTCCATCTAAATACGTTATTTGTCCAAGACAGGCTCCATTGAAACATGAAGAGAAGCAAGGTACACCATGTCGCCAAGATGCTAGGCTCCATCTAAATGCGTTAAACCCATGACATTTCATAGATGGGGGGTTTACATTCAAGGTCCACCACTTGTCCAACCTATTATCGCTAGAAGCATGAGTGGTTTGATCTCAAGATTCTTCACTTTTCCACTCTATGCCATTATATTAGGAATATCTGGGTGTTAAGGTCCACCACTTGTCCAACCTGTAAGGATATATCATTAAGGTTATTCTTTCTCACCACTTGGAGTGACCATGATAGGTTTTACATGGGGGTTTGGTTCCAAGGTCCACCACTTGTCCAAGCTAACTCTATTGATACATAGAGAGAAACAAAGGTCCACCACTTGTCCAAGCTAGGATCCATTGAAACATGGAGAGAACGATGCTCCACCATTTGTCGAAGCTAAGTCTATTGAAACATGGGGGGTTTACGTTCAAGGTCCACCACTTGTCCAAGCTATTATCGCTAGTAGCATGAGTGGTTTTGTCTCAAGATTCACCACTTTTTCACTCTATGTCATTATATTAAGCATATTTGGATGTTAAGGTCCACCACTTGTCCAACCTATAAGGCTATATCTTAAAGGTTATTCTTTCTCACGAGTTGAAGTGACCATGATAGGTTTTACATGGGGGTTTGGTTGCAAGGTCCACCACTTGTCCAAGCTAACTCTATTGAAACATAAAGAGAAACAAAGGTCCACCACTTGTCCAAGCTAGGGTCCATTGAAACATGGACAGAAGGATGCTCCACCGTTTGTCCAAGATAGGCTCCATCCAAAAATGAAGAGAAGCAAGCTGCACCATGTCTCCAAGATGCTAGGCTTCATCGAAATATCTTAAACCCAGGATATTTTGTACATGGAAGGTTTACATTCAAGGGCAAATACTTGTCCAAGCTATTATCGCTAGTAGCATGAGTGGCTTTGTTTCAGGATTCACCACTTTTCCACTCTATGTCATTATATTAAGAATATGTGGGTGTTAAGGTCCACCACTTGTCCAACCTATAAGTCTATATCTTAAAGGTTATTCTTTTTTACCACTTGGAGTGACCATGGTAGGTTTTACATGGGGGTTTGGTTACAAGGTCCACCACTTGTCCAAGCTAACTCTATTGAAACATAGAGAGAAACAAAGGTCCACCACTTGTCCAAGCTAGGCTCCATTGAAACATGGAGAGAAGGATGGTCCACCATTTGTCCAAGATAGGCTCCATTGAAACATGACAAGAAAGAAGCTGCACGATGTCTCCAAGATGCTAGGCTCCATCGAAATACATTAAACCCACGATATTTCGTAGATGAGGGGTTTACATTCAAGGTCCACCACTTGTCCAAGCTATTATTGCTAGTAGCCTGAGTAGATTGGTCTCAAGATTCACCACTTTTATTAAGAATATGTGGTTGTTAAGGTCCACCATTGTCCAACCTATAACGCTACATCTTAAAGGTTATTCTTTCTTACCACTTGGAGTGACCAAGATAGGTTTTACATGGGGGTTTGGTTCCAAGGTCCACCACTTTTCCAAGCTAACTCTATCGAAACATAGAGAGAAGCAAAGGTCCACCACTTGTCCCAGCTAGGGTCCATTGAAACATGGAGAGAAGGATGCTCCACCATTTGTCCAAGATAGGCTCCATTGAAACATGAAGAGAAGCAAGGTGCACCATGTCGCCAAGATGCTAGGCTCCATCTAAATACGTTAAACCCACGATATTTCGTAGATGGGGGGTTTAAATTCAAGGTCCACCATTTGTCCAACCTATTATCGCTAGTAGCATGAGTGGTTTGCTCTCAAGATTCACCACTTTTCCACTCTATGCCATTATATTAGGAATATCTGGGTGTTAAGGTCCACCACTTGTCCAACCTATAAAGCTACATCTTAAAGGTTATTCTTTCTTACCACTTGGAGTGACCAAGATAGGTTTTACATCGGGGTTTGGTTCCAAGATCCACCACTTGTCCAAGTTAACTCTATTGAAACATTGAGAGAAGCAAAGGTCCACCACTTGTCCAAGCTAGGGTCCATTGAACCATGGAGAGAAGGATGCTCCACCATTTGTCCAAGATAGGCTCCATTGAAACATTAAGAGAAGCAAGGTGCACCATGTCGCCAAGATGCTAGGCTCCATCTAAATACGTTAAACCCACGATATTTCCTAGATGGGGGGTTTACATTCAAGGTCCACCACTTGTCCAACCTATTATCGCTAGTAGCATGAGTGGTTTGCTCTCAAGATTCATCAGTTTTCCACTCTATGCCATTATATTAGGAATATCTGGGTGTTAAGGGCCACCACTTGTCCAACCTATAAGGATATATCATTAAGGTTATTCTTTCTCAGCACTTGGAGTGACCATGATAGGTTTTACATGGGGGTTTGGTTCCAAGGACCACCACTTGTCCAAGCTAACTCTATTGAAACATAGAGAGAAACAAAGGTCCACCACTTGTCCAAGCTAGGTTCCATTGAAACATGGAGAGAACGATGCTCCACCCATTGTCGAGGCTAGGTCTATTGAAAAATGGGGGGTTTACGTTCAAGGTCCACCACTTGTCCAAGCTATTATTGCTAGTAGCATGAGTGGTTTTGTCTCAAGATTCACCACTTTTTCACTCTATGTCATTATATTAAACATATTTGGGTGTTAAGGTCCACCACTTGTCCAACCTATAAGGCTATATCCTAAAGGTTATTCTTTCTCACCACTTGGAGTGACCATGATAGGTTCTACATGGGGTTTTGGTTCCAAGGTCCACCACTTGTCTAAGAAAACGCCATTGAATCATAGAGAGAAACAAAGGCCCACTACTTGTCCAAGCTAGTGTCCATTGAAACATGGAGAGAAGGATGCTCCACCATTTGTCCAAGATAGGCTCCATCGAAAAATGAAGAGAAGCAAGCCTCACCATGTCTCCAAGATGCTAGGCTTCATCGAAATATCTTAAACCCAGGATATTTTGTACATGGGGGGTTTACATTCAAGGGCCAATACTTGTCCAAGCTATTATCGCTAGTAGCATGAGTGGCTTTGTCTCAGGATTCACCACTTTTCCACCCTATGTCATTATATTAAGAATATGTGGGTGTTAAGGTCCACCACTTGTCCAACCTATAAGTCTATATCTTAAAGGTTATTCTTTCTTACCACATGGAGTGACCATGATAGGTTCTACATGGGGGTTTAGTTCGAAGGTCCACCACTTGTCCAAGCTTACTCTATTGAAACATAGAGAGAAACAAAGGTCCACCACTAGTCCAAGCTAGGCTCCATTGAAACATGGAGAGAAGGATGGTCCACCATTTGTTCAAGATAGGCTCCATTGAAACATGACAACAAAGAAGCTGCACCATGTCTCCAAGATGCTAGGCTCCATCGAAATACATTAAACCCACGATATTTCGTAGTTAAGGGGTTTACATTCAAGGTCCACCACTTGTCCAAGCTATTATTGCTAGTAGCCTGAGTGGATTGGTCTCAAGATTCACCACTTTTATTAAGAATGTGTGGTTGCTAAGGTGCACGACTTGTCCAACCTATAAAGCTACATCTTAAAGGGTATTCTTTCTTACCACTTGGAGTGACCAAGATAGGTTTTACATTGGGGTTTGGTTCCAAGGTCCACCACTTGTCCAAGCTAGGGTCCATTGAAACATGGAGAGAAGGATGCTCCACCATTTGTCCAAGATAGGCTCCATTGAAACATGAAGAGAAGCAAGGTGCACCTTGTCGCTAAGATGCTAGGCTCCATCTAAATACGTTAAACCCACGATATTTTGTAGATGGGGGGTTTACATTCAAGGTCCACCACTTGTTCAACCTATTATCGCTAGTAGCATGAGTGGTTTGCTCTCAAGATTCATCAGTTTTCCACTCTATGCCATTATATTAGGAGTATCTGGGTGTTAAGGTCCACCACTTGTCCAACCTGTAAGGATATATCATTAAGGTTATTCTTTCTCACCACTTGGAGTGACCATGATAGGTTTTACATGGGGGTTTGGTTCCAAGGACCACCACTTGTCCAAGCTAACTCTATTGAAACATAGAGAGAAACAAAGGTCCACCACTTGTCCAAGCTAGGCTCCATTGAAACATGGAGAGAACGATGCTCCACCCTTTGTCGAGGCTAAGTCTATTGAAACATGGGGGGTTTACGTTCAAGGTCCACCTCTTGTCCAATCTATTATTGCTAGTAGCATGAGTGGTTTTGTCTCAAGATTCACCACTTTTTCACTCTATGTCATTATATTAAGCATATTTGGGTGTTAAGGTCCACCACTTGTCCAACCTATAAGGCTATATCTTAACGGTTATTCTTTCTCACCACTTGCAGTGACCATAATAGGTTTTACATGGGGTTTTGGTTCCAAGGTCCACCACTTGTCTAAGAAAACACCATTGAATCATAGAGAGAATCAAAGGTCCACTACTTGTCCAAGCTAGTGTCCATTGAAACAAGGAGAGAAGGATGCTCCACCATTTGTCCAAGATAGGCTCCATCGAAAAATGAAGAGAAGCAAGCTGCACCATGTCTCCAAGGTGCTAGGCTTCATCGAAATATCTTAAACCCAGGATCTTTTGTACATGGGGGGTTTACATTCAAGGGCCAATACTTGTCCAAGCTATTATCGTTAGTAGCATGAGTGGCTTTGTCTCAGGATTCACCACTTTTCCACTCTTTGTCATTATATTAAGAATATGTGGGTGTGAAGGTCCACCACTTGTCCAACCTATAAGTCTATATCTTAAAGGTTATTCTTTCTTACCACATGGAGTGACCATGATAGGTTTTACATGGGGGTTTGGTTCCAAGGTCCACCACTTGTCCAAGCTAACTCTATTGAAACATAGAGAGAAACAAAGGTCCACCAGTTGTCCAAGCTAGGCTCTATTGAAACATGGAGAGAAGGATGGTCCACCATTTGTCCAAGATAGGCTCCATTGAAACATGACAAGAAAGAAGCTGCACCATGTCTCCAAGATGCTAGGCTCCATCGAAATACATGAAACCCACGATATTTCGTAGATGAGGGGTTTACATTCAAGGTCCACCACTTGTTCAAGCTATTATTGCTAGAAGCCTGAGTGGATTGGTCTCAAGATTCACCACTTTTATTAAGAATATGTGGTTGTTAAGGTCCACCACTTGTCCAACCTATAAGGCTACATCTTAAAGGTTATTCTTTCTTACCACTTGGAGTGACCAAGATAGGTTTTACATGGGGGTTTGGTTCCAAGGTCGACCACTTGTCCAAGCTAGTCTCCATTGAAACATGGAGAGAACGATGCTCCACCATTTGTCGAAGCTAAGTCTATTGAAACATGGGGGATTTACGTTCAAGGTCCACGACTTGTCCAAGCTATTAGCGCTAGTAGAATGAGTGGTTTTATCTCAAGATTCATCACTTTTTCACTCTATGTCATTATATTTAGAATATTTGGGTGTTAAGGTCCACCACTTGTCCAACCTATAAGGCTATATCTTAAAGGTTATTCTTTCTCACCACTTGATGTGACCATGATAGGTTTTACATAGGGGTTTGGTTCCAAGGTCCACCAATTTTACAAGCTAACTCTATTGAATCATAGAGAAAAGAAAATGTCCACCACTTGCCCAAGCTAGGGTCCATTGAAACATGGAGAGAAGGATGCTCCACTATTTATCCCAGATAGACTCCATTGAAACATGAAGAGAAGCAAGCTGCACCATGTCTCCAAGATGCTAGGCTTCATCGAAATACCTTAAACCCACGATATTTTGTACATGGGTGGTTTACATAAAAGGGCCACCACTTGTCCAAGCTATTATCGCTAGTAGCATGAGTGGTTTTGTATCAAGATTCACCACTTTTACACTCTATGTCATTATATTAAGAATATGTGGGTGTTAAGGTCCACCACTTGTCCAACCTATAAGTCTATATCTTAAAGGTTATTCTTTCTTACCACTTGGAGTGACCATGATAAGTTTTACATGGGGATTTGGTTCCAAGGTCCACCACTTGTCCAAGCTAACTCTATTGAAACGGAGAGAGAAGCAAAGGTCCAGCACTTGTCCAAGATAGGCTCCATATAAACATGGAGAGAAGGATGCTCCACCATTTGTCCAAGATAGGCTCCATTGAAACATGACGAGAAGCAATCTGCGCCATGTCTCCAAGATGCTAGGCTCCATCGAAAAACATTAAACCCAAGATATGTCGTAGATGAGGGGTTTACATTCAAGGTCCAACACTTGTCGAAGCTATTATTGGTAGTAGCCTGAGTGGTTTGGTCTCAAGATTCACCACTTTTCCACTCTATGCCATTATATTAAGAATATCTTGATGTTAAGGTCCACCACTTGTCCAACCTATAAGGATATATCATTAAGGTTATTCTTTCTCACCACTTGGAGTGACCATGATAGGTTTTACGGGGGGGTTTGGTTCCAAGGTCCACCACTTGTCCAAGCTAACTCTTTTGAAACATAGAGAGAAACAAAGGTCCACCACTTGTATAAGCTAGGCTCCATTGAAACATGGAGAGAACGATGCTCCACCATTTGTTGAAGCTAAATCTATTGAAACATGGGGGGTTTACTTTCAAGGTCGACCAGTTGTCCAAGCTATTATCGCTAGTAGAATGAGTGGTTTTGTCTCAAGATTCACTTCTTTTTCACTCTATGTCATTATATTAAGAATATTTTGGTGTTAATGTCCACCACTTGTCCAACCTATAAGGCTATATCTTAAAGGTTATTCTTTCTCACCACTTGGAGTGAGCATGATAGGTTTTACATGGGGGTTTGGTTCCAAGGTCCACCACCTGAATCATAGATAGAAGCAAAGGTCCACCACTTGTCCAAGCTAGGGTCCATTGAAACATGGAGAGAAGGATGCTCCACCATTTCTCCAAGATAAAATCCATTGAAACATGAAGAGAAGCAAGGTGCACCATGTCGCCAAGATGCTAGGCTCCATCTAAATACGTTAAAACCACGATATTTTGTAGATGGGGGATTTACATTCAAGGTCCACCACTTGTCCAACCTATTATCGCTAGTAGCATGAGTGGTTTGCTCTCAAGATTCATCAGTTTTCCACTCTATGCCATTATATTAGGAATATCTGGGTGTTAAGGGCCACCACTTGTCCAACCTATAAGGATATATCATTAAGGTTATTCTTTCTCACCACTTGGAGTGACCATGATAGGTTTTACATGGGGGTTTGGTTCCAAGGTCCACCACTTGTCCAAGCTAACTCTATTGAAACATAGAGAGAAACAAAGGTCCACCACTTGTCCAAGATAGGCTCCATTGACACATGGAGAGAACGATGCTCCACCCTTTGTCGAGGCTAAGTCTATTGAAACATGGGGGGTTTACGTTCAAGGTCCACCACTTGTCCAAGCTAGTACTGCTAGTAGCATGAGTGGTTTTGTCTCAAGATTCACCACTTTTTCACTCTATGTCATTATATTAAACATATTTGGGTGTTAAGGTCCACCACTTGTCCAACCTATAAGGCTATATCTTAAAGGTTATTCTTTCTCACCACTTGGAGTGACCTTGATAGGTTCTACATGGGGTTTTGGTTCCAAGGTCCACCACTTGTCTAAGAAAACGCCATTGAATCATAGAGAGAAACAAAGGTCCACTACTTGTCCAAGATAGGGTCCATTGAAACATGGAGAGAAGGATGCTCCACCATTTGTCCAAGATAGGCTCCATTGAAACATGAAGAGAAGCAAGCTGCATCATGTCTCCAAGATGCTAGGCTCCATCAAAATACCTTAAACCCACGATATTTCGTAGATGGGGGGATTACTTTCAAGGTCCACCACTTGTCCAAGATATTATTGTTAGTAGCATGGTTTGGTCTCAAGATTCACCAATTTTCCACTCTATGTCATTACATTAAGAATATCTTGGTGTTAAGGTCCACCACTTGTCCAACCTATAAGGCTATATCTTAAATGATATTTTTTTTCACCACTTGGAATGTGCATGATATGTTCTACATGGGGTTTTGTTCCAAGGTCCACCACTTGTCCAAGTTAGATCTATTACATATATATTATACATACAATATTCAACTAGATTCCCTACCTATCATGTCTAGTAGCATGGATGCTCTAGCTTTAAGGTCCACCACTTGTCCAACCTATACTCTCTTATGTAAGGGAGATCTCGCTTTAAATTCAAAACATTCCCTCCTAAAGTTAAAATTCAAAATTTGATAGTGTAAATTTAAAATATCCCTCCCAAATTTTAAATATGCCGCCTAAATTTTAAAATATCCCGCCCAAATTTTAAAATTCAAACTTTTTTATAAAAATTTAAATTTTACCACTTAAATTTAAAATATTTCATGCGAAATTGATTTTAAATTCAAGTTTACTACAAAAAGATATCATTATACCACCTAAATTCAAATATGCAAACCTCAAATCTTTATATTATACATAAATTCAAACAAATTCAAATTAACAAGCCTAAACTGATATTAGTTTGCATAGATATGAATTTATCACACCTAAATTATGTCACCATGTTAGAGAGAGTGGTTAGAGAATTTGAACAAGGTCCACCACTTGTCCAACCTAGATACCAAGAAGGATTGAGTGTACAAGGTATTGTTTGGAGGTCCGTATAGTCCACTGGTCTCAAGGTCCACCACTTGTGGTAAGGGTCACCAAAAAGTGTATATATTCATCCAAAGAAATACACGTATTTTTGGTCTACATGTCCTAGTTTCAACCATTTATGTCCATTAGGTGTCTCACTAGACAACACTACTATTTTTGAGAAACAGAAGTTACAATCATATCTACAAATGGATTAGAGGAAAATCAGCTCAGCATACATCCAGAACTGGCTACAAGAATCGACTTTAACAGATCACGCAAGTAAGTCTTCCATTCAAGTTTACTAGTATTACAATGTGTTAGTTATGTATGTATATATACTATGTGTGCATATCGTAATTAAGTGTAATTGTGTATCTGCATTATGTATGAGTATTACAATGAAATAACACAAATATACATACATATACATATATAACACAGACTCACACATACATGAGCATGTATTTTCAAGAGAGAGATAGCAAGATACAGAGATAGATAGATAGAGAGAGAGAGAGAGAGAGAAATACCTATTTTCTAGAGAGAGGAGAGAGAGAAAGATAACAGATTTCACTGTGTTTATGTATGTGGAAGAGAGGAAGATGATGTATGGGAATATGTGCACGTATTTTCAAGAGAGAGACAACAAGATAACAGATTTCACTGTGGTTATGTATGTGGAAGTGAGGAAGACGATGTGTGGGAATATGTGCATGTATTTTCAAGAGAGAGACAACAAGATAACAGATTTCACTGTGGTTATGTATGTGGAAGAGAGGAAGACGATGTGTGGGAATATGTGTATGTGTGCGGGGATATTTTTAAACTACGTATCTCTGTCTTTTGACGAGAGAGTGTGTGTGCAAGAAGAGTTACAGAGAACCATCTTCTCTATATGGAGAAAGACAGAGAGTGAGTGAGAGAGAAATACCTGTTTTTTCTCTATTCGTGAGGTGTGCAATGTCTCTTGAGAAGAAGCTATGCCCGATCCTGCCCTTCTGGAAAGCGTTGCATATGCTGCTGTTTCTTTATCTTGTGCGTGAACTTTCAATCCTGTGCGCTCCACCTGTGTGTTGTGTGCGATGTCGGGCTTGCTCCTCTACGTGCGCGTATACTCCAGCTGTGTGCGATCCGTGTGCGCTTTCTGTGTGTTTGCTGCTCGCCTGCTTTCTCTGTGTGCGTTGCTCGTGCGCTCTCTCTGTGCCTAATCTTGATAGGGTTTATTAGAATGCCACGTATGCTACAAGTCCATGTTTTATCATAGGATTAAAAAAAACAAAAGCAATATAAAACATTAACCAATTCACACGGCCAAAATTAAAGAAATCATGGTTGAAAATATGCAAAACATGCGTAACTCTACCTTGACCCCGCCCGGAACAATATCCCAAAATCAACCTCCCAAGCCCCGCCATCGAGAGCGCTATATTCCATATCCCCATCAAGAGCGCTACCCCCAAACCTCACGTGGAAGCGCTGCCTTGTCACCCCATTGTGGCATTGCCCTAAGACCCCGCAGCTGGAGTGCTAAATGGAAACATTCTTCATTAGTGAAATTTTGAACATAAATTATATTTAGCATATACTTAAATATAATACAAATATTAACATATTAACTATACTACTAATTTACTATAGCAGTTCTAGATTATGTCCCATACTATATTTAAGGTGCCAAAGGTTTGGCCTTATGGTCCTAGATTTAGCCAAGTGGTCAACACATATAGGACCAAGTGCACACTGTGCCACAAAACTTGGCCACCACTTCACTTGCCAAAGTTTAGGCCACATGGTCAATCCTAAGTTTCCAATGTTCTTATTATGTCACCTTTTGCCTAGTGGAAAACCTAGGCTTGTTTTCACATACTTAGGCACTTCAAGCCATAATAAATTTTCATTACTCTTCGGCAATCCTTTTGTTCAAGTCTTTGAAAAAACGTTGTTTAAGGCCACCCTAAACCATTTTCATTTAGGGGTGTCTAAAACTAGCTTTTTGGCAATTCGAGAAGAAAATGGTCAAAGTTTTATACTTAGTTTTAACCACTTGACCAATTCAAATATTGGAAAGCAAGGTCTTGTAATACTTTTCTTTGCACATCACACATTAAAACTAGGTCCCTCACTTGTCCAAGCTATTCTCTAATACAATAAAGGGATTTTGGTTTCAAGATGCACCACTTTCCCAACCTTGATTCCATTAAAGAAGCTATCTCTACTTAGACATTTAATAGCAAGGTCCTGTAGCAGTTCACATTGAACATTTTCCATGGCAGCTAGGTCCACCACTTATCTAAGCTATGCTCTAATACAGTAAGGGGGTTTTGGTTTCAAGATCCACCACTTGTCCAAACTTGATTTGGGAAGCAAGGTCCTATAATAGTTTGCTTTGGACATTCACCATTACAACTAAGTCCACCACTTCTCCAAGCTATGTTCTAATACACTAAGGAGGTTTTGGTTTGAAGGAGAACCACTTGGACGACTTTGTTTTTGGAAGTAAGGTCTTTACATAGTTCACCTTGGACCTTGGACATTGGATACTACAACTAAGCCCACCACTTGTCCAAGATATCCTCTATATATAGACAAAGGGTTTGGGTTTCAAGATTCACCACTTTTCCAACCTTTCTTCCATTAAAGAAAGGAGAGGAATTATAACTAGGTCCACCAATTTTCCAAGCTATGCTCTGATATAGAAAGGGGATTTTGGTTTTAATAATCCACCACGTGTTCAACCTTGCAAGACTCAAGGGATACTTGGACATTGGAAAGCATAGTCCTATAGTAGTTGATAGGTGGCAGTGGGTATAACAACTAGTTCCAACCTATGCTCTCATATAGCAAAGAGGATTTGGTTTCAAGGTCCACCACTTGTCCAACCTTGCTTCCATTAAAGAAATGAGGGGCTACGTAAACATTGGCAAACAAGGTAGAAAGGTCCTAAGGTATTTCACCTTGGATATTGGGCATTATAACTAGGTCCAACACTTGTCCAAGCTATGCTCTGATATAGAAAGGGGATTTCCGTTTCAAGGTCCACCACGTGTTCAACCTTGCAAGACTCAAGGGATACTTGGACATTGGAAAGCATAGTCCTATAGTAGTTGATAGGTGGCAGTGGGTATTACAACTAGGTCCAACCTATGCTCTCATATAGCAAAGAGGCTTTGGTTTCAAGGTCCACCACTTGTCCAACCTTGCTTCCATTAAAGAAATGAGGGGCTACGTAAACATTGGCAAGCAAGGTAGCAAGGTCCTAAGGTGTTTCACCTTGGATATTGGGCATTATAACTAGGTCCACCACTTGTCCAAGATATGCTCTGATATAGAAAGGGGATTTTCGTTTCAAGGTCCACCACGTGTTCAACCTTGAAAGACTCAAGGGATACTTGGACATTGGAAAGTATAGTCCTATAGTAGTTGATAGGTGGCAGTGGGTATTACAAGTAGGTCCAACCTATGCTCTCATATAGCAAAGAGGCTTTGGTTTCAAGGTCCACTACTTATCCAACCTTACTTCCATTAAATAAATGAGGGGCTACGTAAACATTGGCAAGCAAGGTAGCAAGGTCCTAAGGTATTTCACCTTGGATATTGGGCATTACAACTAGGTCCACCACTTGTCCAAGCTATGCTCTGATATAGAAAGGGGATTTTCGTTTCAAGGTCCACCACGTGTTCAACCTTGAAAGTCTCAAGGGATACTTGGACATTGGAAAGCATAGTCCTATAGTAGTTGATAGGTGGCAGTGGGTATTACAACTAGGTCCACCACTTGTCCAACCTATGCTCTAATATAGCAAGGATGCTTTGGTTTCAAGATCCACCATAATTTCCAACCTTGCTTCCATTAATATAGCAAGGAGGATTTGGTCTCAAGGTTTACCACTTGTCCAACCTATGCAAACATTTTCCATGTTGTAGCATGATTTTTTGTTTGAAGAGTATTTTTCTCTAACTATGGATTTAACAATGTAATCTTTTTCACTTACAGGATGGACTTTGAATCTGGGGAGAAAGTACATATGATACTTGACAATGAAATTGTTGGTATTGGCTGTGTGTGTAGAACAGATCCAAATTCCACTTGTGGTGGTACAAAGATAGGGTAAGGAAATGTCTCCATACTAGTGGAGGAATGCTTGAAGGATGTGGTCCTACCTTTTCCTACTATGGATACTTCATCTCTCCAAGGCTCATTATGGAGTGCTGTTCGATGGTCAAAGCTTCTTTTGCAATCTTTTGTATTAAATGGGAACTTAATTGATCCACAGGAAAGCTACAATGGTGATGAAGAACATGATCATTCTGATCCTCTAGTTACAGATGCAATACCTATGACAAGCCCAGAATTCGAGAGTCTTGGAGAAATCAGAGGGTCCTTTTAAAAGATGACACAATGATGCAAACCATGAATGAAGGGACCATCTTATATGTATTTCCACATGATTATGTCAACTTTCAGGAACTTGGTCCTGATTGTGTGGGTGTGGGTATTGAAAGAGAAAATGCAAGCATTGATGATGTGGTTGAAGTGGGTAGCATCACTTTGATAAAGTGGACCATCAAGCAGACAACAATGTTAAATGGGAGCCCATTACAACGATTTGTTCCTGTTGATGGCATGCATGCTACATATGAGGATGTATCCAACGATGACAATGTTGGAAAAAAACTTGATGGGAGTAATGTTGTCCAGTTGTCAAGGAAGAGACGATACACTTTCATGAACAGGACTCAAAAATCAAAAGCAGCACCAGCTTCGACTTTTTACCTTTCAAACAAATCAATTCAAAGGGTATCATGCATTGATTGTTGTGCACAAAAATTTTGCCAGTTTGCAGATCGTGATATGGTGACAAGGTTACGAAAACAGTTTTGGGGAGAGTCTCAAAAATCATGCACTAATTATGTTTATGATGTTCTTTCTATATGTTATCAGAAAGATGAGAAGTCACGATACCAATTCACGCTAAATGGATCTATTGTTTGTTGTAAAGCATGGTATGAGCTACATGGAATACCAAAGACATCATTTTATCGATACAAGGAGAACTTTGAAAATGGTGTGCACCAATATGTACATGGGAACACATGTACATTGAGAAGGGGAATTCAACATCCTAGTTTAGCAAGAGCACTACTAAATGAGTTTGTGGAAAACAACTCTGAGAAGATGCCACATAGAAGTAGAACACTGCTAGATGGCTCAAGAGAGACTCAATTGGTGATTCCATCAACATACAAACAAGTGGATATTTTATGTGAAATCAACACGACACTTCACCAAATGGGCTATGAGAAGAATCTATCCCAATCTTCTTTTGGTAGAATTTGGAACAAAGAGTACCCACATGTCACTTTAACAAAGACGAGTGAGTTCTCTAAGTGCAATATTTGTAGCTCAATCAAGGCAAAGTTAGAAGCTAAACCTTCTCTTGAAGAGAGAGCTCTTCTCTTGAGGGAGAGAGAAGTTCACATGGCACAACAAAGAGTTGCAGAAGCCTATATTATGCATGGAGCACGTATTCAGAAGCTCAACCACAAAAATATGTATGCATAATCTATGATAAGATGGATCAAAAGAAGACTGCCATTCCTAGATTACGCATTGTTCCCAAGGGTGTGGATTCAGGATATAATCTGCAGGTGGCATTGATTGGCATGATCACTCATGGACATGGAGAAGGTCATTACGGACACTTTGTCTTGAATGGTTTGTGGCCAACTGATCCAAATCTTACAATTGGCTCAATTTCTAATTGTTTACATAACCTAGAGAGGATAGATAAGCATCCTCTTGGTGATCTAGTAACAAATGGACTTCCAAGGAGCAATATTTCACTACTACATGCTTTGAACTCAAGGGATGCTTTGGACTACCATAACTTGAGTGATGGAAAAGAGCCCATTGTGCAGTCGTCAGAAATTGCAGAAGAGGAATTGGGGTCAATATTTCACAGATTGCTAGAGAACTTGTTGCTACAATTGGATAATTTTGCAGGGGAAAACAAAAATAGATACTTATTTGCCTATTTGTCAATGCTTGTTGCAAGGGGTGTTTTCAAAATCATCCAGCTGGGATTTTTAATGGTTGGGCATACACATGAGGACATAGACGCCATGTTTAGTAGGTTTTTAGAGAAGCTGAGAGTTACACAAACCTATACTTTGCCACATTTGATGGATACATTACGAAACAGCTCATCTTCATCTCTAGCTCCATTTTTTCTCACAAAGATCCCCGATTTCAAGCAGTATTGTGATGGCTATCTTTGTGATGGACAAGACATACTTGTTGGACATTCCAAACCGCTTCAGTTCAGGTTCTTTATGCAGGATGAGACACCAATGATGCAATATAAGGCACATGTAGGTGTATCAAGTTGGAGTGGAAGTATTCGCCTTTGGAAAACAGACACAGTAGGCAAGCCAATGTTACCACATGGAGATCCACCTCTAGTACAAATGGCGGAGTATGTCAAGGCCCACGAAGAAGTCATTTTGGGGCTAAAGAACTATATAAAATTTTGGAAAAATTTAGGGAATGGTTCAAGTATTCCGCGATATTATAGACCCATGATAGATTATTGGAGTAAGGTAATTGAAGAGATTGGAAAAGAAATCATATCAGAGGGAGTCTTGTATGAAATGTTTTGGCAAAAAACTCAAGAATATTCTCACCTACAAAGCACTACAATGAATTTGCAACAAGGAGCAGAAAGATTCCTAGGCCTTGAAGAGTTGAACGATCATTTTTGTGGGCCTCAACGAGATAGGCCAAGGGAAGAGTTTGACCCTATGTCTGATGTGCACCAAGGTGACTTTCTTATGCTTGTTCCGAGTGACACAGAAATCTATCCAGTGTGGCTTGCAATGGCTTTATCTGACATTGATAATGAGCCTACATCACCAAACTACAGAAAACTCTTGATTCAATATTGGGCACCTTGCGCGAGAAAAAGTGGTATGACAGATACTCAAGCTTACAGTAATTGTTGGAAGGGTTATTGGGCTGTCAACTATAAGGACCCACAAGTGTGGGAAACTGTAGATGCAATTGTTTGGTCCTGGAGACCCAACAAACAAGGACCATTTTTTAGAATAAAGATTCCAGAAAGGCATGCTCTAAAATCCAAAGAAGGCCTCACTCGTGCACATCAACCACACTTGGATCAAAGTTCAGATATGGTATCAAATGTGGAGTAGAATTATGTGGAGATTCTATTGTGACTATACTAGTCAGTTTGTAAACAAAATCTTTTTTGTATCTTCCTTTGTTTTATGTAATTTATAGTTATTATTCAAATCCATGTGTTGTACATCCTCTTGACTTTTGGTGTTTATCAACACCACAATCCTATGAGATTTTCACTTTATTTACTAACCACACACCTCAATTTTTCCCACTTTAAGTGGAAAATTCCCAAATTACATGAATTTAGTCGATTTGGAGATTCCCATAATGTGAGATTTTTACCAAAATACCTAATATGGTCTTCAAAACTTTAGCATCATTAAAAACATCATCCACATTGGAAATAAAATGGCACAGTGAGTAACACAAAAAGAGTTCTTCTATTGCATCATCAGAAGCGAGCTTCATAAGCTCAGATGTACAAATAAGTGGTGAGGAAGGTACATCCTTCTCCCCCAACAGCAGCACGTGCACACCATTGGATTCGAACATTAGACTATTATGCTCATAGCTACGTCTAAGGGATGATCCTAAACTATGCAACCATTCACGACTCAGAACCACATCCGCCCTCTCCATATTCATGAATTGGAAATCCAAAGAGGTACGATATCCTTGAATTTCCAGAGGTACATCTTTAACCTGAGTTTCCCATATCTCAGCATCATGGCCGTTAATCATTGCTACCTTGTAGCGATGGGAACTCGGGGTTTGGGGCAATTTGAGTCATTTCACCAATTTATAATTGATGAAATTGTGCGATGCACTGTCGTCTACCAAGATCCGCACCCTGTGCCCTTGGATAGATCCATGCATACGCACCAACTCATGTGGTCTGAAAGTCTGCTACCACATCACTCATGCACCGCCTCGGTGTGTGTTACTTCCACATTAGCAAACTGGGAAGAGGATTCAAGAGGTAAAAGCTGCACCATGTGTACTGCTTTTTCCTTCCCCTTGTCTTGAGCAGCAGATTTCCCATTGGGACAATCCTTTTTGCTATGTCCAGTTCCCAAACATTTAAAGCACAACTTTTTTTTTTTGGCTTTCTCAAACTCTTTCGTTGAGACAGGACCTCTAAACCCCTTGGGCTTTTTGGAGGTCTCTGATGCAGTAGAGACATTTTTTCTTTTATGATGCAGATGCTGTGGACGTGTTGAAACAGGTGTAGTGCCATGCACATGCGAACTATGCAGTGCCCGATCATTGGGATCATCATGGATGTGAGCTTGCACTATTGCGTCCTCAAGTGTTGGTGGATCCTAGGTTTTAACGTGCTTCTTAAGCTCGGGAGTTAACCCACGGATGAACCCACGCACCTCCTGAAAGGTATCCATCCCTTCGAGCTTGAGGATCACATCCCGATAATGGGAAATATATTCCAATAATGTTTTATGCTGGCGCATTGAACATTCGTCCCAGGCGGTCCAATTTCTATTCTTCTCATTGGTAGGTAGAAATTCCTTCCTGAAGACAGTCTCAAAAGATGCCCAAGTCTGTGGTAGCATGTCCTTCTCCTTGAGAGACATCCACCATTTGTAGGCCTTGCTGTCCAAATTCTGACTTGTCTGCAACGCCTTGGCTGCGTCCGGGGTACGTCTAAGGGCATGAATACCATCCCACTTACTGAGAAAAATATTCACGGTGTCCTTGTTTCGCTCACGCTCTTCTCCCCGAAAAATTGGTGGTTTTGTATTTTTCAACAAATCTTCCACCTCTTTTTGGGTCAGAGAGTGCAGCGGTCCCGGAGGAGGGCCTTGCCCAGCAGCCGGCCCTTGGCCTGGTGTGGAGCCGTGCTCCTGAAATGGCTGACTAGCAGGGCCCGTGGCTTGCTGCCGCATATGCAACTTAATCAAATCGGATAATGCTGTGACATTCTGATTTAATTGTGCAAAATTCGTTTCAAGCACAGTCATACGTGTTTGCAATGCACGGAAATATTGCATGTCTAGCAACTCATACGCATCGTCTGTTGCCATTGGGGCACGTGGTATTAAGTCACTTGGATTAGAAGGGGTGGTGGCCTTCTAATCAAAATGATACATATGTAAAAATCTATTGAAGGTCTATTAAAAATTGGGTTCTATAGAAACCATACATAGAATAACTACCATATTCCAAGGGGTTATGGCCTTTTTTACTAGCTTTAAAGAATTTACTACAAAATTAAAATACATTTACACTTTGGATATTTGTTTAAATTATAAAAAGTTGACATGGATAACAAGTGATATAATCCGTTGACACTTGTAACACGCATTCAAGACTAGCATATTTGTTGTCTTGATTGAATGGATGCAGGTGAGGACTCTATCCTTTATTGGATTTTTTTGTCTTGAAGCAAATGTCTGTCCATGATTACACTGGATCCTACTACTTGGGAAGTAGTTCTTTAATCAGTCATTATCATTGTAAATTACTAGAATGAGGACTCATTCTTATATTCCATGTACAAAGATAATTCTAAGATTAAGTTGTTTATGTACGAATCATTGCCTTTTCTCTAAAGCTAGCTGTCTTTTGAATGTTAAAGTTCATTTATGTCTTATTATTTAAGTACAAACAGCTACATACACACTGACATGGATAAAGATAGAAACAAGAAGTGCACATACCTTATTCATTTGACCGATTATGCAATAGAGATTTTTTATTGTAGCTTGATTAGTGAAGTAAATAAATCTTCTTGCCTGTCTTTGTAAACTTGTTTTCTTTGTTTGCAAATGGATACTCGAAAAGCTTTGTTTACAAATGAATGTAAGAAATAGGTTAAAGTAAATAAAAGAGGAAAAAACTTGAGTAATGAAAGAGGGTGAGTAGAGAAAGAAATAGAGTTTGAAAAAGATAGATAAAAAATAGTAAAATGGAAAGAGAAAAGTAGAGGGAGAGAGGGGGAGAGAGATTAAGGAGATATGGAAGAGTTATGAAACATAAATCATCTTTGGTTTATATAGATATAGTAAAGAGGGAAAAAGAAATAGAGAGAAAAATAAAAAAAACTTGGAGATAGAAAGAGAGAGAGAGAGAGAGAGAGAGAGAGAGAGAGAGAGAGAGAGAGAGAGAGAGAGAAAGAGATAGATAGATAGATAGTTCTATTATCGTCCTAGGAGGTCAAATATGACCTATGGGACCAAATGAACATGTCACGTGGTGTGAGGGGAGTTCATAAGTGACTCTCGATGCTCAAAAATGGCTGAAATGAGCATCGCAATAGAGAGTCCACATCGTGGTTGGGAGAGGAAGGTATGTAGGGAGAGATCATGGCTGAATATATGGGGAAAAGAGGACCTAATGCGGTCAAAAGCTGAGCACTCAAGTAGTGTGTGGTACTCACTCTCTCGTACTTGACGAGGGCATAAGGTGCAAAGTCGATGACACTCCTCGCCAGTGCCCCAATGTCCTGTCTCGCAGCATAGAGAATGGGAGCTAAGACGAATGGAGGCAATGGTGCGGATCGCACTCAACGGGATGGGCTCAAGGATGTAGGAATGGGTTCGGTTACCTCGTTCCGAGAAGAAGAGAGATTTGTAGTTTGGGGCAACGTGTGTGGTGTAATGGTTGAAGCGAGAACCTCCGGATTTCTCCCAAGCCGTGATACATTGGCGTTGTAAGAAGGCCTCATTAACTTGGGAGTCGATCGACGCATCCTTGACCAAGTGACATGCATCCCATCTTCCAAACCATTTCTTGATATCAAGCATCCACCCCGAACTTAGTATTTTGCTCTTGCATGTCTTTTGAACCATTTGACTTGCTTCATATGCGATTCTAGGAAGTCGATGCAAAGGGCTACGTTGTGTCTTACGCATGTACTCCACAACCCTTTGCATGCCCAAGACCTCAATGGGAAGCAATCCGGACTCAAGAAGTAAGAGCATGTAGGGTGTTTGTGTCTTGACTTGGAGAAAGTTGGTGAGAAAACGCTTTTGGACATTCTCAAACTCTTTCCAAGTAGACTTCCCGATGCTTCCACCCCACACCTCCACTCCATAAAGAAGCACCGGTGTCACCAATGTGTCAAAGAGGTACTTTTTGAGAGCCCAACACTTGATCTCTCCCGCATTGCACATGTTCTCAAATGCATAATAGGCCCTCTTTCCGGCTTCCAAGCGACGCATTGCACAATCCTTCCATTTATGATTGGATGGAACCTCAAGGCCAAGGTACTTGAAGTGATCTACCACTTCAAGTTTCTCATTGTTATATACAATGCATGGATTTTCATCATTGAGGGTCTTTACAAGCATAACCTTGGTTTTGGATCCATTCATGATCAGCCCGCTATGTAGGCAAAAGTGTTCCAAGACACTCATAAGCTTTTGTGCATCTTCTAAGGTATGTGCCAAGAGCACTACATCATCGGCATAAAGCAAAAGCATGATCACCGCATTTCCGATCTTAACCTCTTCTATGCCTTCTTGCTGCATAAAGTCAAGAACCATGCATTCCAATTCATCAATGAGTAGCCCAAAGAGGGTTGGGGAAAGTGGGCATCCTTGTTTGACACCAATAGTGCTTGCAAAAAATTCTGAAATTCCATCTCCCATACGTAATCGACATATCACTTTTTGGTAGATGCGAAAGACTGCATGCATAAATTCTCTCGGCACTTGAAGGCTTTGCATACGTCTCCAAAGATTTCCTCGCGGTACCATGTCAAAAGCTTTCTTGAAATCCACAAAGCAACAATACAACTTTTTTCCTTTCAATCAAGATGCTTCCATAAGAACTCGAAGAGTGACAAGGTGATCAATAGTGCTATGATGCTTTCGAAAACCTGCTTGGCCAAGTGCACGTTTGCCATTCTTTTCAGCCCATTCACTTATCTTCATCTCCATGATACATCCAAATAACTTTGCCATTAAAGAGAGAGAGAGGTGGGGGGAGAGAGATAGAGAGAGAGGGAGAGAGATAGAGATATAGAAAGAGGGAAAGAGAGACGGAGGGAGAGATAGAGAAAGAGAGGGAGAGAGAGATTAGAGATAGAGAAGGAGAGGGAGAGAGAGAATAGCGATAGAGATAAAGAGATAGAGAAAAGGGCAAAGAGAGATGGAGGGAGAGATTGAGAAACAGAGGCAGAGGGAGAGAATCGAAATAGAGAGAGAGATATATAAAGAGAGAGGGAGAGAGATAGAGATAGAGATAGAGAAAGAGAGGTAGAGGTAGAGGCAGAGGCAGAGGTAGAGAGAGAGAGAGAGAGATAGAGAGAGAGAGAGAGGTACAGAAAAAGTGGGAGAGAGATAATAGAGATAGAGAGGGGGGAGAGAGAGAGAGAGGGAGGGAGAGACAGAGAAAAAGAGGGAGAGAGAGAGAGAGAGGTAGGGAGAGACAGAGAAAAAGAGGGAGAGAGAGAATAGAGATAAAGATAGAGAAATAGGGAAAGAGAGAGATAGAGGGAGAGGGAAAGAGAGGGAGGGAGATATAGAGAAAGAGATGGAGAGGGAGATATAGAGAAAGATATGGAGAGGGAGATAGAAAATAGGGAGAGGGAAAGATAGACGAAGATAGGAAGAGAGAATAGAGATAGGGAGAGGGGGGGGGAGAGAGGGGGGAGAGAGAGAGAGAGAGAGAGAGAGGGGGGGGGGGGGGGGGGGAAGAGGGAGGAAGAGATATAGAAATAGAGGGAGAGAGAGAATAGAGAGAGAGAGAGATATAAATAAAGAGTTAAAGAGAGAGTTAGAGAAAGAGAGGGAGAGGGAGGGAGAGATATAGAAAGATGGAGAGGGAGATAGAAAGAGAGGTAGTAAAAAATTAATAAACTATTTTTTTTTTGAAAAGTATTAGAAAAATTAAAAGGCTATACATAGCATATCATACAGCCTAAAGGTAGAGGAGGTGGTTTGTTAAACCCCCCCCCCCCCCCCTCCCCCGGCCTAGGTTTCTTTCCTCTTTACCTAAGAAGGGATGCATTCCTCTATTTGTGAAATTTTGGAGTTGTTCATTGCAATAGGGTAAGTGGGACTAGGATTTATTATCTCAATTTTCATACCTTTTTACAGAGTGTGCGGGACACGTCGGGAACTATGGTCTTAATAATGGAGTCTTTTTAGACTTTCATATGGTCTAACCATTATTGAGCTATTAGCAATCTTGATAGGAATCGATGCTAACTTAGCACTATTAAACTCACTCCACTACTCTTTGCAATAAAGAGTATTCTGAACCACGTGTGTAGTTACTTGGGTGTATTTTTTTGAAGGCTAAGAGAAGTAAAAACCAATGCTTTAATCTCTATCTTTCTCTACCCCCTCTATACATTAGATAGATAGAGAGAGAGAGAGAGAGAGATGATATACAAAGGATTAGGTCCTAATACTTATCAGCCTTTAATGTAGATGTCAGACCAGAGACCATTTGGTGGGAAGCAACCATCACATTCTTCTTTTGGTTCCTTTTCACGTCCCACATGGGCTCCCATCCAGGGTGGACATCACCTCCAATGGACCCGAGTCTTGAGGCAGTTAGCCCAAACAATGAATTAAGCCTGTTTGTAGCTAGTTTTTTGGGAGGATGAGTGTAGATTACTCTTTGTCCTTTGCAGGCATGGCCCTCCTATGCCTATGGAGGTGCCGATACTCCATCTACTTAGGTTCCTCCATTGGTGGTAGATCCAAACCTCCAATGTGCTCTCTCTTTGTGAAACAAGTACCTTCATTCAACGAAGGGATTGTTTTATCGCTGCACTCCACCAGCAGCTTGCAGCGTATAGTCTTTCTCACCAGACCACGCCATGGGGGAGGCAGGGAGGGACTCCCTCCCAGGGCAGTCACTTATCAAAAGCTTCCTATATCACGTGCGTTCAAGAGGCTATTAATAATACCTCAATATACATACTATATTTACACTATGTGCCTATTTTAAAAACCCCCAACCCCCTCTAATGTATACATAAAAGTATGCATTTTGATCTTTTAATAATCCTCTCTAGTTAACTCACGTGATAGCATACACATTCTAAAAAGTGACCGCCTCGGGGACTCCCTTCATCCAGAGTCTTACACTAGCGGCACCTCCATCTACGGTCTCTTTTTACTGACCTACTCCCCTTCCATCGCATGGACCCACTCCCCTTCCATCATAGGCTCCTAGGCCACTCCATTCCACTCCAATTTCACACAAGCATTGTCGACAGTCCATAGTGGGGGGCGGGGGAGCCCCCTATTTTAGAGCTTGCCACCCTAGATGCAGAGGACGAGATACTGATGCACCCATGCTAGACATGCATGGGTGCTACTACAGAGAAAAGTATGGCGGAAAAGTGGATTTTGGTACTGCACAAGGCAGGGCATTTTGACTTCATCTTCATATTCTTATACATTTGACGTATAAGAATTTTTTTGCAAATCTTAGAGACCAGCTACCCGATCATGCATGCTACATCAAGAAAGCACCCAAATGCCCCCAATGAGCATTTTTCAACACAATAACTGGAGGGCTACATTGAAAAGTTTTTGAAATACATGCAATCAAGTGTACTACATGCAGTAGCCAACCAGATAGGAGCTATGGTGGAGGCAACATGGCAGATGCAAAGTGGAGGTGCGCCATGCAAGAAAAGGGAAAACAAGCTACAACATACTCATCCTTTAGACAACAACGCAAAGCTAGGGCAAGACAAACTCCCACACACTATGGTTCGGGAGGCAAAGCAGCTTGAAAGGATAATTATGTAAGTTTTTTTTGAAATTCAGCCCTAAACCGATTCAAAAAGGTTTTCGATTATGAATTTCTCTTGTTATTGCATCTTTAGAAAAATATCACTCTGAGTCTCTTGACCAGAGAGATGGTCAAGTATCGAGAGTGTCACATAGAATTTGATACTTGGCGATGGTTGTTGGAGAACCATCATATCTCTCATAAGCAGTTTGACTGAGGTATCGGGTCACTACATGTGGTAGGTTTAAACAAACCATATTGTATTAATTGTTTTGAGTTGCTAATTTTTTTAGTTTTGTTTTGGTTAATGTAGAGTCAAAGTGATCAAACATATGAACCTATGGATGATGAAGAGGATGAGGAGGAAGAGGGCTTGGATGGATTTTTTTTTTTTAGTCCTCTTTTACAAGTTCAAATGTGACACAAAGAACCCTATGGTCACATGTATATAAAACTAAACTAGAATTTTAATCTTATTTGTAACTTTTTTAAATTATTGGGTTTTGCACTTCAATTGTCAAGTAATGTATTTTTTAACTCTAATGTTTATTTTTTGGTACATTTTCTCACAAAAAAATTGATGCTTTATATATTTTATGCATGTAAAAGATAAAGTTGCTCATTTGGGCCATCCAATTCCAGGTGGCCCCAAAGAGCACCTTTATTTTTGTATAGGCGCATAGCAGTAATGTGAGCGGTAATAGCAGCGACAATAGACGTGACAATACTTTCGGCCATGTTGCCGCACCTATTACTGTGGATATTGCTGTTGAACCATTTCCACGGAAATTACTGCTCCTATTATCGCTCATGCATTTTTTTACCTCTCCATTTTTACGTGTTATTGACTATAATAGAAGCGGTTCTCAATCTTTCCTCTTCGAGTTGTTACCATATACATGTGCTAGTGATGTGTGTGAGCACACTAGGACCGCCAAGGCATTTTTTCCCTCTTTATGAGGTTTTTTCCCTTGTGCATTGTACCTACGCCCATGACTCTAGGGCTGTCTATCTTTCCATTGCACACTAAGTAACATACTCTCTATTATGTGCCTTGAGCTTCCTTCATCTTCTACAAGCTGTGTGTGTTTCTCTGCAACCATAATTCCAACAATTGGTATCAGAGAAGGTTGCATCCTCTCCGGCTTAGTCGCCAGCTGCTCCAGCACACGCCTGCTCACTTTCTACGATTTCAGTGAGCTGTGGCAAGCATTGCAGGTCAACAAAAAATTTGGGAGAGCTCTCAAGTTTCTGATTCGGGCTCGTTTCGGCCTCTGTTTTCACTACAAGCAGTACTGTGCAGGATATTTTGTCATTTTGTGCAGAATTTTTGTCAGTGTCGTTTTCTACATAACAGGTTCCTTATAGTCTTCTACTGTTTGTGCTATATAGCACGTGTTGTTCCTAATTTGTTTCTCCTCTTTTCGGGTAGTTTTCACATCAGGTGCAACATTTACCATGGTTGAAAACAACATAGATGTGTTCAAGATGTTTCTTGCTGAGGACAAATTGGATGTGAACAATTACCCTATGTGGGCTTACATGATGCGACATGTTCTTGTGTCAAAGGGAGTCAAGAATATTGTGCAGGGCATTGATGTACGTCCTAGTTCTAAGGATTCTAGCGATGTTGAGGATGTTGAAGGTCTTGCTGAAAGGATTGCTTCTATTAGAGTTGTTTTGCCTACGGCAGAACAATCTCGTTGGGATGTAAAGGATGCGCATGCTCATCCTTTACATGTTGCAGGTCTTCCTAGAAGGATTGCTTCTATTAGAGTTGTTTTGCCTATGGCAGAACAATCTCATTGGGATGTAAAGGATGCGCATGCTCATGCATTGATTGTGTTGTCTGTGAAGCGCACCATTGTTCCTCACATTCTCTCAATAAAACTGCAAAACAGGCTTGGGATATTTTGGCTGGTCTTTATGCAAGTCGCAATGAGGTGGAGTCGAAGATTATGCATGAGGAAGATATGGACACTTTTCTCTCTGGTGTTAAGGAAATCAATGAGCAACTTATTTTTGCAGGTGAAGTCATTTCAGATAGTTCCCTTGTGCAGATTTTTCTTGATGCCTTACCAGACTTTTGCTAGTACTTGGAGACTTATGACCCAAGGAAATTGTGAAGTTGTCAAGTTTGATTATTATACACATTGCTGTTGCAAGAGTCACTTTCCAAAAAACACAAGACTAGACAGTGTGTAGTTGAACAGGCTTTTATTGCTTCTCAAAGAAAGGGTGGTAACAACAATGCAGCCACTTCTTATGGTTCTGCTGCAAGTGGAAAAACTTCTGCTCCCAATGCTTCTACTGGCAACACTTTGTCTGGAAATTCTGGTGATAAGGGGAAAAAGAAGATGTGTTGCCATTATTGTAAAGCTAATGATCACTTGATCAAGCAGTGTCCTAAGTTGAAGGCCAAAGAGGCTAAGAAGAAAGTGGGTAGTTCCACTGCAAATGTTGGTTCCACTACAAATGCAACCATTGTTGAGTCTTCTATGAAAGCAGACTGTGATGCTAATGTTGATGCAGAATGGGCTTTTAATGCAGAGTGAACTTACACTCCTGCTGTCCATGATGCATGCATGTCAGCTGCTGTAGATTCATATGTGTGGTATCTCAATAGTGGTGCTACAAAGCACATTACCTCAAATCGTGAATTTTTTACCTCTCTCGAGTCTATCCCTCATGGAAATTCAGTCACTTGTGTTAACAATGCCTCTTATCTGGTTCAGAGAGTTGGAAAGATTGTGTTTACTACTGCAAATGGTAGTTCTTTCACACTTGTTGATGCACTTGATGTACCTGGGATCAAGAAAAAGCTTTTGTCTGTATCTGCACTTGCTAGACTTGGACTTGTAGTCAAATTTGTGGATGAGAGATGTACAATTCATGATCTCAATTTTGGTGATGAAATTGTTGCATCTAGGCTTTTCTGCCGTGGGTTGTGTAAGCTCACTTTGTATCAAAAGTGGGGACAAAATTTTGCAAATGCAGTTGCAAATTCAAGGGCTATTTCAGATGCATAACTTTGGCATGCATGTTTTGGTCATTTGAATTTTGCCAGTTTGCTACATTTGCAGAAATTTAATATGGTTGCTTCTTTTTCTCCTTTTGAAGCACCTATCAAACATGTTTGTGAAGGCTGTATTTTGGGTAAAATGCAGCATTCTAAGTTTCCAAAGGATGGTTCAGTTAGGGTCACATGTAAGTTGCAACTTGTGCATATTGATGTTTGTGGGCCCATGCAAATTCCGTCCTTGGGAAATTTCCTTTAGTTTGTGAATTTCATTGATGATTACTCCAAGCATGCATGTGAATTTCCTCTTAAAGGAAAGTCCAAAGTTTTTATGTGCTTCAAAAAATTTCTGGCTATGGTTGAAAATGTATCGAAATGTACTATGGGCACCCTCCGTTCCGATCGAGGGGGGGGGGGGGGAGTTTATGTCTCATGAATTTAATGCATTTTTGGCTAGTCGTAGGATAAAACACCAATGTACAGTGCCTTATACGCCTCAACAAAATGGTGTTGCTGAAAGGAAAAACAGGTCACTTACCGAAATGGCAGGATGTATGGTCAAAAGTCAAGCTTTGCCGCATTCTTTTTGTCTTGAGGCCATCATGTGTGCAACTTATGTACTTAACAAGTGTCCTATGAAAGCTCTGAAGTCTATTACTTCCATATGAAGCATGGCATGATAGAAAGCCTTCTATTGAGTACATGCGTGTTTTTGGTTGTTTGGCATATGCTTTAGTTCCACAAACACAACGCAGAAAATTGGATGATAAGGCTTTCAAATGCATTTTTGTTGGTTATAGTACTGAAAGAAAAGGTTACAGGTTGTATCATCCGCAAACAAAGCGTTGTCAAAAAATTTGTGGTCTTGCCAGGAAAGCACCGGGCTTATGGTTGTGAGAGTTTGTGAGAGAACTCAACAAAAACTATATGAAGGAGTTAAACCATAGATGCCATGAAGAATAGGGCTTGGAAAGAAGTGCAATCAAAGAAGACACACTCTTTCTCTCTTGCACTCACACACACAAAGAAAGAACACAAAAGAGAGTTTCAAAACAACACAAAGATGAAAACATCAAGGCTATGGTCATATCGTATCATGGGTAGTATGAAAGGGTTAATAGATGAGTTAATGGCATTCAATCTTGGCTGACCAAATAGGCTACGAATTGTTCTTTGGAATTGTAGTTTTATGCTTACCATAATATATATATTTTGTCTAGTGATTGGGATTAATTGTGTGTACAAATCCTCTTAGTTCATAGCAAGATAACTACGTTTACATCAAAATAAAAACTATAGTCTATGAGAGGTAGTATGATGGGATACGGTGATAGAAGTATTTCATTGAGACTTTTAGGGCCGAAGAGAAACACTATACGTTGTTGAAAGTTTATTTTACGGCTAATCCATACGTTAACTCTAATAGATCGTACAGAGTGAAAGCGATAGAAATGATCATCATGTGGGTTATTCATCTAGGATAGTATGTGATAAATGTAGATATGAGAGAAGTGAAGAGATGAGAAGTTTCCCTCCCAAGCCCTATTCTTGCCCGTAGGCAATAAGGATACTGCAGGGAGAGATGTACCTGTAGCAAGGAGAACCTAAAATTTGTAGAGAGGATGAATTACTAAGAGTGAGAGAGATAGGTTTGGTTAAGCAGATGAGATTAGATACATATATATATATATATATATATATATATATATTGGATTAGAGATGAAAATGAAAACAACAAGAAATCAAGAAAACATCAATGTAGAGCACATCTTACTTGACAAACCCTTCGGCACCATTATTGATGGAGAAAGAAGAAGAGTGGATAATTCCACTTTGATTGATACATCAAGTGCAAGACCTTCTTTGATTAGAGTTGATCTTCCAAGGTTAGCTTGTTGCAAGAATGGCTAGTCTTCTTCTAGGAGAAAGTGTAGGCTTAGGCTTATGTTAATGGCTAAGTACAATTAGGCATTACTACTCACTCCCTCAAGAATTCCTCTCATCAATGGCTTGAATGCTTGAGTCCCCCTTTTCAAGGAAGAAAGGTCCCCTTTTATAGGTGAAGGGAACCCCCAAGGGTTTACACAAGAAGAGAGGAGCCAGTGTGAACAGGAAGGAAAAGTTGGAAATGAGTTGTCCATGCATGATGTGGACAGACTGGGGTCCAGTATTTTGATCATATCTCCTCAACCGTGGCTCCAAATAAAAAAGTAAAAAATATGGGCATAAAATTCAGCTCATTAGCTACGATTTTCATTTAAAAATCGTTTTCCAATTCGGATTGGAACCTTGTGTAAAAAATTCATCAAAATAGGGTCCATTTCTGGCAGCAAAAGTCTCCTGTGGTCCCCTTAGCCTAGACTTTCATTTGATTCCAAAGGACACCTCATGCCATATGAAAGCATGACATTGCTCCTTGACAAAGTTTTGTAATCATGCTTGCAATAATGCATTAAAATAAGTGTATCTTTGAAATCATGCCACCTAGTGTCCCACTAGGATTTGATTCCCTCCTAGTAGCTATTTAAAAAGAAATATAAGAAAAATATGAAAAATACATAGAATATATATATATTGGAGTTTACCTTAGATGTAGGATCTAACTAGGGTGTGAGATGATAATGAGATAGTAGAAATAAAGAATCAATGCTTTTTGCCCCAAGTTAAAGAGGCGGAGCTATTGATGATTTTCCCATAGTATTTTCTGATGGTGGTAAAGTAAGAATAGGTTACCCTTGAGAAAAATAATAGGATGAGATAGAAGGCTTATTATTATACTTAAATATGCATATGTACATTATAGGAAAGATAATTATGTATCTAAAAAATTACAAGATAGATCTTGTAGCATGTGTTCCCACTATGTACGTGTCACAACACGACATCCACCCCCTGTAAACCTGCACATCCTCCGGTATGTGCCACATTATTTCTTTGGAAGATCAGCCCTCTTGTACATCTTCCTTGCTTTGTTCTTCATTGGATGATTCTAAAGCTTCATCTTCACTTTGATCTTTACCTATGGTTTGCTCTTCCTCCTCATCAACATCTTCTGGATCATAGTCTCCTCTTCTCTTAAACATTTTGATCCTTTTTCCTGCAATGGGAATCTTTACTTCTGCACCATCTAGTTCAGACAAGCTGTAAGTAGCATTTTCATGCACATGCTTTACAACATACGGTCCAAACCATCTTTTTGAAAACTTACGCATGACTGTGTGTTGGTTATCAAGGCTACTATCATACACCAAAACCCAGTCACCTTTGTCAATTGCTTTGCTCCTGAGTCGATGTCGCTTATCAGAGTAGTCCTTGTTTTTCAACCTTGCATTTTTGAGTCATTCTTTTGCAGCTTCAATGTCTCCAGCTCTTCTCTCTAGCTGCCTTATACGGAGTGCAAGGAGATCTTCCCTGCTAAGCCCCTCTTGCCAAGGTAGTACATTCCATGTGGGAATTGTTTCTTCAATCGGCATCACTGGCATTTGACCATACATTAGCTCCGTAGGCATGTAGACAATTACTGAGCTATGTGTTGTACGATCAGCCCATAAAGCATATGGTAACAGTTTTGGCCACTCACCAACTCTTCCTTCACAAGCCTTGGCCAAATCTTTGATGATAGGAGGATGCCCTCTTTCACTCTTTCCATTGCCTTCAGGGTTGTAAGCTGTAGTAAGAGAAAGCTTGATTCCTAATCTAGAAAAGAACTCCCTTGCTTCTTCGGCATCTAGTTCACCTCTATCTGCAGTGATTTTTCCCACACAACCATAACGGAAAATCACCTCATCAAGAAGGAATTTGCACACAGCTTCTGTGGTTTTAGCTCTTAATGCTCTTCCTTCAACCTGATTAGTTAGGTCCTCTCGTGCAAGAACCAAGTATCTCATTTGCCAGAGTCCTAAAGGCATTGTGACTAGATCCACAACCCATTTATAGTGCATGGCTAGTGGATATGTAGGGTGCAATCCATCACGATGTCGGACATTTGAATACATTTGACAAGTTACACATGACTCTACAAATTGAGATACATCTTTATACATACCCTTCCACCAATATTTTTCTTTCAACTTGGAGAAGGTTGCCCACACACCCCTATGTCCAACCCATAGACTCTCATGAAACTCTTGCATGAGCTTTACTTGAGTCTCTTTTTTACATATAACCCGTTGTGGTGTAGCACCCTTTTTTTTTAGGATGCTTCCACAAGTAACCATCCTTCAAAAAGTACCCATATGCTTTCCTACGTATCCTCTTGAATTCTTCTGCAGACCAATCATCCTGTTTTGTTAGAGTACTCAAGTAGCTTCCAATAAGAAGCCAATCACCTTCATAAAGCTCTTTCAAGAATGATTCAAATAGATTAGTCATGCAGACATTGTTACCTTTGACATGAGAGATAGAATAGAACTTTGTGCCTACATCATCTCCCTTGCCAATCATTTGTGACTCATCTTCATACCTTGCCCTTGATAGCATATCTGCCACTGTATTGTCTTTACCTGCAATGTGCTTAAACTCAGGATTTAAAGACTTAATGAAGGCAATCCACCGCAACATCGCAATGTCTGGTGTTGAGTAGCTTGTAATCATACCAAGAAGTGGTAGACAATCCGTTTCTACAACCACACATGCACCAATTAGGTACTCTTTCCCACTTTTCAAGGCTGTAACCATACCCCATAACTCTCTCTTTATCTGTGGATAGTTTCTTTGGCGAGCACTTAGCACCTTTGCTCCAAATATTACCACATACCTGTGTCCTTCTTTGTCATCTTGCCCTATTGCCCATCCAATCCCTATAGGACTGGTGTCTATTGTCACAATTACTGGCCTTTGACACTCATAGTCTACCTTTCTCAAAGTTGTTGCTGACTGGAGCAACTCCTTTAGCTTTTTCATGGATTTTACATGTGCTTCTGTCCATTTAAACTTCTGATTCTTTCTAAGCAGCTGATAAATAGGATCAGCTACATGTGCATAATGTGGAATCCAAATAACATAGAAGACATATGCTCCCAGAAACCTTCTAACCTCAGTGATGCTAGTGCATGTTTCTTTCATTCTTTGGATGGCATCTACCTTTGATGGACAAGGTTTCCTACCATATGGCCCACACATGTGCCCCACAATAAGCACTTCATTGACACCGAACATTGACTTTTTCCCTAACAATGTAAGATTCACTTCTTCCAACCTAGACAAAATTTTATCACAATCATTTATGTGATTTACCACAAACCTGCGGCATCCCTTGAGATCCAAAGCTTCATCTTTGTCACTTTATTCACATCCTTTGATAGGCAAATCATCAATGAAAGGCATTGTGATTTGAGGAATAAAGTCACGTAAGACCTTATTCATCCCATTCATCATATGTGCAACCGAGTTGGTTGCTCCTTGTGCAAGGTACACATCCTTACCAAACCCAAAGGTGTCCTCATGGTTGTCAAGTCTCTGCTTTTGATTGCAAGCTGAAATTGATCATACCCTGAGTAGAGATCCCCATTGAGTAGATTGCCCTCCCTGCAAACACCTCTGCAAACTCATCCACAATTGGACCTGTACCTACATTTCTAATTGTCACCTTGTTCACTGGTTGCATATCTTGGATGAAGCGTAAAGAACCACTCTTCTTTGGAACTGTGAACCACATGTTTGTGTATGGAGCACAAGAAGGCTCCAAGATTCCCATTTTGATTTTCTCATTCAGTAGCTCTACTAACTTTGGCAAATGAGCCTTTGGAACCGAATAGGCCGTAGATTGCAAGGCACATGAGGTATTGTGAAAATTACCATAGGAGCTACAATAGAAGGATCAACACATCCTATCTCATGTGGCTCAAATGCAAAAGCCTTAACATGCTTTGGAAGCATTTCTTTGAAGCACTTTATCTCCTCCTGTGTTAGAAACTCCTCGCGACCAATCTACAACTCTTGGAAAGACTCCTTCGTGAAGGTATGCCCAATCTTTTTAGGATCCCTCAAACTTGGTTGTAAAGAAGCCTGCTCGATCTTTTCCCTGTTGTTAGGTGGTAAGGGTGAAGCTACTGGTTTCACCTTCTTTGCTACACTCTTGTACTTAGTTTCAACATGGACTTCTGGGCCAATTGTTTGGCTTTCTTTAAAGGCTTCTATTACTTCATACATTTCCACAAAGCATACTTCCACAACTTCATTTTCAAGATGCAAACTAGACTCCATTATAGCATCAAGCTCACCCATAGTATCACTGTATTTACACCCATAGTATCATGCTATAATCTACATTTTCTTTTTGTACCACTGCAATCCCGCTTTACAATGGTACTTGGCCAAAACCCATCATTTCCCTATGGTCATGAAACTCTTTGCTCACCTTTGGTAGAGGATGTTCTCTGAGGTTTTCACGATTTCTTTCATGGTTCACACAAACTGTGAGAAATTGGACCGCTCGTTTACCATCTTTGCTACGTATCCTAGTATATGCTGAACCATCATCCATTACCTTTGTTTCCATGCGAACTCCCACAATGTAGGGTTGTCAAAGGATGAGATGATATAAAGATGTATCCTGTACAAATAAGTTTTGGTCAATCTTTACATCACCTATTCTTACCTTCACACCTGGACATGCTGCATACAATTCACCGGATGAATTGTTTGCCACTTTTACCATCCATCCATGATCTGTGTCCATCGGCCATCTCCACTTGTTGTAGAGACTCTTTGACATTATGTTTATTTCTGAACCATGGTCAATCAAGGCAACAAATGGCTCTTCAAGATCACATACCTTGACCAAAGTTTCTGTAGTAGCACTTGCCCAATGACTTCGTGAATAGTAACTCATAGGAATATCTTCAACTTCTTCATCATCATTTGAGAAATTCACTTGCTTCACTAGATTGGTAGCATGCTACCACAGCTCCATCATTCTCCTTATTTTGCACCTACATCCCTTGTGTTTTTGAGGTTTCCCCTTCAACCTGTGTACGAGAAACTTCAGCAAGGGTTTTCCTCTTCCTCTTGATGATGTCAATGATCTCCTCATGGAATTCACGCTTTGCAATGCCAAGAACTTCTCCTAGAGTAAACTCAATCTTGCTATTCAAGATCCTTTCCTCCAAGACTTTCTTTAAATATGTAGCAACCTCAATATCAGATTGTAGTTTATAAGTTGGGCCTTTTGTTGGCTCTTTCTTCTTTCCTGTTGTAGACTCCTCCATGAGTACTTCAGGTGGAGATGCTCCTTGTGTTGAGGGTGTTGGAGAAGGCATTGAGTCGCTTTTTCCCCCACTTCTAGAATCTCTTTTTGATGGTACTTCATCAGCATTCTCACGTCTGCGCTTCTCTTCTACAATCGCGTCATTTTGTTGGCATTTTGTAATGTAGGCATGCACTGACAATGAGTCCACTGGATCATTCCATACTGTTTCTAGACGTATGCAATCACCTGCTTCATGTAGAATCTCTTTTGTAAGCTTTCCCTTTTTAGCTAATTGCATGACATTTGGCCAAATTTGACCATGATGGTCACTCACCTCTTCATCACAAAAATGCTCAATTTTTACTCCATAAGTAGCTGCCTCAACTGAAGAGGTGGCATGCTTGGTTGCCATATCTTCAACTAAGGTTTGCATTCCCCCCTTCCCAAAGTTATTTCTCAAGGGTAGACCTGTCTCTCTTAAGTGGATTTTACCATCTTTAAAAAAGACAACATCTTTTGACAAAGCATCACTAAAATCATCACAATCCCTTCTACAGGGTCTGTACTATCACACCAAATACATCTATTAACAAACCCTTCTTTGGGCTGTTGTCTTTGCCTAGGAAGTGGCCCTAATGGTTGGCCTTTTTCTTCAAGCTTTGCAAATCTCACCTTCAAGTCACGCATTCCCTTCACAAGCTCATCTACCATGGACTCATCAAACTTAGGAGCGATAAAAGTAGGTTTTACCATTTTGTCAGAAGTTGAGGTGGAAGGACTTGTAGTGTTTACTACCATCTTGTCCCTTCTTATTTGTCGTTTGGCAAGCAGTGAGACAGCACCTTCAACCTCATTCCAGTCGGTCTTTAGTCCTTGCTCAGCATCTTTATCTTCAAGAAGAAGCTGCAAATTTTCTTGAAACTCTTTACCTACAGCTTGTAAGAAAAGATCTGTCTTCTCTGCATCTAGTGTGGCCCTTTCTGTCCTAGTGAGTTGTTCATAGCGCCGCTCAAATTCCCTAAGTAGCTCTGTTATTGATAGTCCTTGCTTTGGCTTGACTACCCATTCTAAGAATGTCCTTTTGGTCACTCTCTCCGAGTCCTCCATGAAATATTCCTCCTTTAAAGCTACTTTGAGTTCTTCCCAATTTCTCCCATGCCCATATTTAATTGCCCTAACATGCTCCCTAATTTCTGGAGCAACAACTAGCTCAAAGCTTTGAATCATCTCACCTTCTGACACGCGATGCAGCTCCATCTCCTTCACATACTCGCGTAAGTACTTGGTTACATCTTTGCCATTGAACTGATCCATTCTGTTGACGACCGCTGGTATGGCCTTCGTTGCTGAAATCTCCCTTCTTTCAGTAGCATGTTGTGGTTGCATGAACATTGCAAATGCTTGAAACATTTTCATTGTTTCTAGGTTAAAATGCATACCCTATTGCTCAACATGATCACCCATGGTTATCCACAAACTCTCACCGTAGCAAATTCGCGTCGGTTTCACCAAAAATATGTCAAAAAATTTGCGGTCTTGCCAAGAAAGAACCGGGCTTATGGCTGTGAGATTTTCTGAGAGAACTCAACAAAAACTATATGAAGGAGTTAAACCATAGATGCCATGAAGAATAGGGTTTGGAAAGAAGTGCAATCAAAGAAGACACACTCTTTCTCTCTTGCACTCACACACACAAAGAAAGAACACAAAAGAGAGTGTCAAAACAACACAAGGATGAAAACATCAAGGCTATGGTCATATCGTATCATGGGTAGTATGAAAGGGTTAATAGATGAGTTAATGGCATTCAATCTTGGCTGACCAAATAGGCTACGAATTGTAGTTTTGTGCTTACCATAATATAAATATTTTGTCCAGTGATTGAGATTAATTGTGTGTACAAATCCTCTTGGTTCATAGCAAGATAACTACCCTTACATCAAAAGAAAAATTATAGTCTATGAGAGGTACTATGATGGGATCCGGTGATAGAAGTATTTCATTGAGCCTTTCAGGGCCGAAGAGAAACACTATACGTTGTTGAAAGTGTATTTTACGGCTAATCCATACGTTAATTCTAATAGATCCTACAGAGTGAAACCGATAGAAATGATCATCATGTGGTTTATTCATCTAGGATAGTATGTGAGAAATGTAGATATGAGATAAGTGAAGAGATGAGAAGTTTCCCTCCCAAGCCCTATTCTTGCCCGTAGGCAATAAGGATACTGCAGGGAGAGATGTACCTGTAGCAAGGAGAACCTAAAATTTGTAGAGAGGATGAATTACTAAGAGTGAGAGAGATAGGTTTGGTTAAGCAGATGAGATTAGATACATATATATATATATATATATATATATATTGGATTAGAGATGAAAATGAAAACAACAAGAAATCAAGAAAACATCAATGTAGAACACATCTTACTTGACAAACCCTTCGGCACCATTATTGATGGAGAGAGAAGAAGAGTGGATAATTCCACTTTGATTGATACATCAAGTGCAAGACCTTCTTTGATTAGAGTTGATCTTCGAAGGCTAGCTTGTTGCAAGAATGGCTAGTCTTCTTCTAGGAGAAAGTGTAGGCTTAGGCTTATGTTAATGGCTAAGTACAATTAGGCATTACTACTCACTCCCTCAAGAATTCCTCTCATCAATGGCTTGAATGCTTGAGTCCCCCTTTTCAAGGAAGAAAAGGTCCCCTTTTATAGGTGAAGGGAACCCCCAAGGGTTTACACAAGAAGAGAGGAGCCAGTGTGAACAGGAAGGAAAAGTTGGAAATGAGATGTCCATGCATGATGTGGGCAGACTGGGGTCCAGTATTTTGATCATATCTCCTCAACCGTGGCTCCAAATAAAAAAGTAAAAAATATGGGCAGAAAATTCAGCTCATTAGCTACGATTTTCATTTTAAAATCGTTTTCCATTTCGGATTGGAACCTTGTGTAAAAAATTCATCAAAATAGGGTCCATTTCTGGCAGCAAAAGTCTTCCTGTGGTCCCCTTAGCCTAGACTTTCATTTGATTCCAAAGGACACCTCATGCCATATGAAAGCATGACATTGCTCTTTGACAAAGTTTTGTAATCATGCTTGCAATAATGCATTAAAATTAGTGTATCTTTGAAATCATGCCACCTAGTGTCCCACTAGGATTTGATTCCCTCCTAGTAGCTATTTAAAAAGAAATATAAGAAAAATATGAAAAATACATAGAATATATATATATTGGATTTTACCTTAGATATAGGATCTAACTAGGGTGTGAGATGATAATGAGATAGTAGAAATAAAGAATCAATGCTTTTTGCCCCAAGTTAAAGAGGCGGAGCTATTGATGATTTTCCCATAGTATTTTCTGATGGTGTTAAAGTAAGAATAGGTTACCCTTGAGAAAAATAATAGGATGAGATAGAAGGCTTATTATTATACTTAAATATGCATATGTACATTATAGGAAAGATAATTATGTATCTAAAAAATTACAAGATAGATCTTGTAGCATGTGTTCCCGCTATGTACGTGTCACAACACGACAACGTATTTTGGTTTCACAGGATGTAGTGTTTGTGGAAGATTTTGTTCAGCCCTTGTTGTCATGTACTAGAGACAGTAATGTAAGCTCACAAGACATTTATGACACTTTGTTGCCTCTTTTTAGCGGTGGAAGTTCAAATATAAATTCCAATGAGGAAAATGTACAGCCGATGGGGGGCTCTAAAAATGTTGCACATTAGCTAATTACTGATGCAGATGTACATGAGGTACCTGATGAGGAAAGGGCGGAAAATGAGCAGGTAGAGGTATGACAAAATGGTTGGTGCATACATTGTGTGATAGTAAATTGGATGCACCTTTGTCTAGTCATACTCGTTCAGGGACTCACCATGCATCTTGTGCATCAGATTGTTATACTTTGGCTGTGTCTAGTTTACATGATGTTGAGAAACCCCTATCTTTTGATGAAGCACAGAATTCAAAAGAACGAATGGCTACCATGCAATCAGAATATGATACATTTATATAAAATGGCACATGGACTCTATGTGATTTTCCTCTTGGAAAAAAGGCCATTGGTACGAAGTGGGTTTACAAGTTGAAACGCAAACTGGATGGTGAGATCGATTGCCATCCGGCTCGACTTGTTGCAAAGGGTTATGCACAGGAAAAAGACAAAGATTGTGAAGAGACTTTTGCTCCCACTTGTCGTATGACTATTGTATGTTTTCTATGTGCATTGGCAGCTCATTTTGGTTGGGATGTACATCAATAAGATACTCGACTTGTTGCAAAGGGTTATGCACAGGAAAAAGACAAAGATTGTGAAGAGACTTTTTCTCCCACTTGTCGTATGACTATTGTATGTTTTCTATGTGCATTGGCAGCTCATTTTGGTTGGGATGTACATTAATAAGATATTCTTACTACTTTCTTAAATGGCGACATATTTGAGGAACTTTATGTAACTCAGCCTCGTGGTTTTGTCAAGAAAGGACAAGAGGACAAAGTGTGCAGATGTAAGAAGGTTTTGTATGGGTTGAAGCAATCTCCTCGTGCTTGGTGTGAGAAAGCTGACACTCATTTGGGCAAACAAGGCTTTCGTAACAATCCAACAGAAAGCACATTGTATGTAAAGTGTGAGGTTGATGTACTTCTCATGTGGTTCTTTATGTCAATGATTTGTTGATCACTGGACCAAATGAGAGACATATTGCAAAATTTAAAGCTAATTTGAATGCTACTTTCAAGATGAAAGATTTGGGATTGTTGCATCATTACTTGGGTATACAGTTTAAGCAGTGTGATGGTGGTATTGCCTTGTGTCAGAAAAGTTACATAGAGACATTGCTATGTAAGTTTGGACTTGAGGATTGAAAACCTATTGCCACTCCCATGGAAATAGGTTTGAAGTTGAGTCTACATGATGCTGGTGATCCTACTGATGTCACTCTTTACCAGACAGCTGTTGGCTGCCTCATTTATGTATGCAACACGAGGCTAGATATTCAGTTTGCAGTCTCACAGGTCATCAGATTTATGCATAGCACAGGGTCTAACCATTGGCAGGCTTCCAAGAGGATTTTTTACTACCTTAGTGGCACTCTACATCTTGGCTTGTTTTATCCCAAGGGGGGATCATTTCCGCCAGCCTTACATGCTTTTTCGGAGTCAAATGGGCTGGTTGTTTTGACACGAGAGTGTTCACTAGTGGTTTTTGTTTCATGCTTGGCAGTTCATGTATATCATGGTTAAGCAAGAAGAAACCTACTGTGGCCACTTCTAGTTGTGAGGCTGAGTACGGGGCAGTCTTCACAGCTACGGTTGAGTGTGTATGGTTCAGACGCCTTATGGCTCATTTGGGTGTTGGACACGACACTGCCAACACTATCTAAACTGATACTCAGAGTGCATTGGAAGTTGCAAGGAACCCAATTTTTCATGCTTGCACAAAGCACATTGAGGTGCATTACGAGTATGTCATGGAGAGGCTCTCATCAGGAGAGATCAACTTGGTTTATGTACCAACATACTTGTGACAACCTTGCAGATTTTTTCACAAAGGCATTGTCTTGTGAAGCTCAAATCTTTTGCAAATTATCTTTGGGCTTGCTCTCCTTTGTGGACTGATTATTTCCTCTGGGCATGGCACTTCCCGTTACTCATTTGCCAGCTCTCGTTCACCGTATCACTCAACGGGGAGTTGTTACCATATACATGTGGTAGTGATGTGTGTGAACACAATAGGACCGCCGGGTCACTTTTTCCCTCTTAAGGAGGTTTTTTTCCCTGTGCATTGTAAATGTTCCCATCACTCTAGGGCTATCTATCTTTCCATTGCACACTAAGTAACATCATACTCTCTATTGTGTGCCTTGAGCTTCCTTCATCTTCTCCAAGCTGTGTGCATTTCTATACAACCCTAATTCCAACAATAGTGAGAGTGGAACATTCATGGCATGGTGCATATAACTATCAAAGAGTGCACGATCCATGAAATGTATTATTTTAGTAGAAGGGCTAAAATAAATTGAATTAACTCAAAAGCACCTAGCCACCATATATGTGCTTGTGACTGGACATTGAAGTATAAAGAATCATTGGCAAGTCATTTCAAAAGTTGCCCTCTTCATTAGTGTTGTTGTAACTTGCTCTAGCTTCTTCTCTTTTAGAATCTCACACTTGTCTAGCTTCAAAACAAAATGTAGCACACCGCCAACCTCTTTACATGTGACATTGTAGAACTCTATCATTATGATCTACAACATAGTAAGGTTCATAAAGATATTCTTGTGCTCATCATAAGTTGTAGCTATTCCTTGGCCTCTGCAAGTACTTTGAATGTGAACGGGACAACCAAGGAAGTCATTCTATGCATTGTTGAGCTGAATTCTCCCTCTTCAAACACTTGATGATGTTGGTAGCAGCTTGGATTTTATTCTCTTCTTCACAAATATTGTCATAAAAACCTAATATCTACTTTCCCAGATGATTTTCTCATATTAAACTGGTCATTTAATATGGGAGATAGCAAGGGGAGCAAAGGCTAGATATTAAAAAGGTTGTCAGGCCTTTCTCAATAGGGGATCCAAAGCAGGGGAAATAGGGATCCAGATGGGGATTTTCTACTAAAGAGCAAAGTGCACCAGAGGAGTTTAAAAGACCCTTAGGTTTAACTCCATTAAGGACTTACAAAGGCTAAAGTTCCAAATTTTTACTCCAAAAGTCATAGGTCATGGGAACTTCTCTTAGTAATTAAAGTGCTGAATGCTAAAGTCAGCAAAGTCATGGCTACAGGGGAAGGACAAAAGAGTGAGCAAGCTGGGAAAGAGACAGCACACTCTCACACACACGCACACACACACACACACATCAGTTTACCTTTCCACAAATCAAATAGGACACATGTCACGCATGCAGAAAAACCCCCCAATTCTTGCATGAATCCTATTGGATGGACATAGAGGTGGCCACACCAATGAGGGCTCAGCTAGTGTAAACTAAATTTCTAATTTAATAAATTCTTTAAAAAACAATCAATAAGAATTAGTCTCTCTAAAATACTATTGGACAGCCAAAAGGTCCAATGAGAATTAAGCAGCGCATAAATTTTGCTATTTCCGATTGGCCAGAAGACTAAAAGGTCCAATAGGA
Organism: Adiantum capillus-veneris; assembly: GCF_014529385.1. Taxonomy (NCBI): domain Eukaryota; kingdom Viridiplantae; phylum Streptophyta; class Polypodiopsida; order Polypodiales; family Pteridaceae; genus Adiantum; species Adiantum capillus-veneris. The sequence goes on from NC_140941.1 coordinate 32,885,959, forward strand.
ATTCAAATATTTAAATTAACTATCTGCGCTTTCACAAAAAGGGGAAAAGGATGGACACTTGTCACAAGGCTCTTGACTAATCCTCTCAAATGCTATTGGCTAGCCTTTTCACAGGCGAATAGGAAGCCAGCAAGAGTAAAAAGCTTGCTCAAATGCTATTGGCTAAGCTTTTCAAGGGCCAATAGGAAGGCAGCATGAGAAAATTGCAATAGGGGTCGACCAAGATGAGAGAGGAGGTTGATTTGTGAAGGCATTATTCCACACACACTCACACAAGCTCATGTGTGAAGTAAAGAAAGTATATATCCTTCTCAAGCTTTAACGGAAATCTCTTCATCTCCTCCAAGCTTGTGAGAAGGGAGGCCTACACCAACAAACTCTTGGCTTGGGATGAAAATCCAACCAAGAGACAAGCTCCAATGCATGCTCATCTCCTCTACCATGCTAATTACTAAGCTATACTAAGCTATTATGAGTGATTATGTGAGGAGAAATACTTCTTTCTCGTAAGAATACTCCTTCCTCTAGATCTACTCTCATACCCTGGTAGCTCTCACCATCTTTGAAGGTGTGTGAGGTCTTGGGTTTGAGACCGTGAGGGAATTGATGTTATGTGTTATCATGGGTATGTTTTGTGCATGGAGCTTTTATCTTCAGTGTACCAACATGTTTTTACCAAGGAACACAAAGAATGGTATTGTACAAAGTCTCTCTTAATGGGAGAAGCTATAATACAAATGCCTAATGGAGGGGGAACCGGTCCATGTAAATCCGGTCGTCAATAGTTGTCAATTGTTCTATTTCTCTCCCTCTTTCAAGTATTGTTATGCCACACTAATTAGGTGTTATGGTAATGTTGTTATCTCCAACTAAGAACTCTTCTATGATCATTAGGAACTTGCTCTTAATGAAATGCTCACTATGTTAAGTTATTTTCCGCTATTTACAATCTATTTATACCATTAGATGTTACATTGGTATCAAAGCTATCTATTTCTCTTTTCTTTCTCAAGAAGTGAGGTCCTCAAGATTGCTACAAACATTTGGTATTATTAATTGCATGAGGGTAAGTAGAATAGGGATTTATTATCCTTGAGGTGCACCTGCTTTGTGCAGTTAATGGGGTAGCACCGTCGAGAGCTATGGTCTTAATATTGGATCCCCAAGGGGCTTGCCTATGGCTTAACTGATTATTGAGCTATTAGAAGCTTGACAGGAACCGGTGCCGACTGAGCTATGATAAACCCTCTCTTGTATTCCTTGCAATTAATGATATTTTGAGCCACAAGTATAGATGCTTGAGTGCTTATCTTTTAAAGTAAAGCGGAGTATCAACTATGGCTTGAAGTTCCAAACTACAAGTAAAAATCTTCACCTAAAACCTAGTTAGAATGGTTGTGTGAAATTAATGTTGATGGCTTTGATTTTGGTAATTATCAAGCTACTAATGATGCTCCTATGTGTTGACCGCTGGGTCAACAACACAACATAATTCAAGTTTCGTACCAAAGTATTATCTTTTGCGAGTTATGAAATGCTACGGATTATGGCTATAAACGTCATTTGTAATGAGTAGTTATTCTAGTTTCAGAAGCCGGGGTGCAATGGCACTTCCAGATTGTAAATACAAAGCCATTTGACCCTTTCAACCCCATTTTTGGTTAAACCTAAGGTAGCCTTAGTATATAAGGTACCTAGGTCATTTTGTAAAAGGAGACTTTAATCATAATCAAAACTTTAGCGCCGCCATCTAGTGTGTGTGAGAGAGAAAAAGAGTGAGCGTGAGCTTTATCCTCTAGCTACACCCGGCTCGCTCAACACATTGGAGATCCGACTGCACCATTGCTGTAGGCTCGAGGAGAACTACGCGACAACGCCAAGCATTCCACGCGAGACGAAGCGCACACACCGACGCATCTACGAGCTATTCGTGGCCGTAAGTGTATCAAACGATGTCTGTTTTCTGTGTGCTAGTAGTCTATAGAATCGTGGCAACATAAGCTACGCATAGGTACTCATAAATTTCAGTTTTGTGCCCTTTCAAAATTTTGCTCTGTCATCCTACGCGTTTTCCACAGATGTGTTTAGAGTGAGGGTTTTGAGTGTAGAAGCTTAGGGATAGGTGTATCCTAGTGAGGGGATGGTGTTCCTTAAGTTTCGTACGAATCTGGCATGATTAGGTGAGTTACCTTCCGTATGTGTGTATGTGGCTAGGTGGTGTAGTTGAGAGCAGTGAGGTTCTTGATTGTGGTTTAGTTGGCCTTCCAGAGTGTTTTATGTGTAGGATGGTCTCAACCTGACAAGCTAAAGAGATTTCCTCCGTGTGCCTATCGTGTCATCTGTGTCCTCGATTGACATTATGTTGATCTAGGTAGTGTTTGCATGCACTTCATGGGTGTGTGAGTCGCTCCCGCAACATTGGCGCCGCTGCCGGGGACACAAGGACCTAAGTAGGTTTCCTACTAACACTCATGTGATGGTTGCTTGATTTAGTTTCGTCTAAAGAAAGCGTTTTTCTTAAGTGGATCCGGAAGAGGATATTCCGCGATTGAGTGGATAGCCAGGAAGCGTGTGTCTTGCCGAGGGTCTACGACTAGATAGGTTTAGTTAGGATCTGTGGATTAGAGTAGTTGTTGGTGGTTGAGTGATTTGTGAGGTGATAAAATCATTTACTAGTCCGTGTGTGGTAGTGAAGCTTTTTTCTACTCATAGATGCCAAACCCCATATGATTTGTAGGAGTAGCTTTGCGTAAGTGATCCGATTCTGATCTAGAGCTATTCAGCACTGAATTATTTGCTAAAGTGCTTGATTGCATTTGAAATCACGTAAAAGTGTGCTTTTGAGGGTAAAAATGCATTAAACAAGCTTTTGTGGATATTTTTGTATGACTGATTGATGCTATGCATATAAAAGAGCATTTGCAAAGGTTCTGTGAAGAAAACCTGCAATTCTGTAAACATAGACATCCTACGTGTAGGATGTCTTAAGGGGGTTCTGGAGACCAAATTTGAAAATTTTGATTGCACCAGTGTGTTCAGAAGGGGGGGTTTACCCTAAGTAAACATTGAAACTAGAGTTTTGACCAACTCTTGACACCCAAAAGACCAAAGACGGAGTGTCAAAAACGTGCAAACAAGAAACTTAAGATTCTGAGAACAATTTTGCATAAAAACTGGTAGGAATGCTTGAAAAGTAGTGCTCAAGACTTAGGGATGCCTGTGGATGAATTCTGCCAAAAATTTCATCAGTAGACATCCTACGCGTAGTATGTCTAGAGAGTGATTCTGGAAGCGAAAATTAGGTTTTGACATCATACCCATATTCTGCATGTTGTGTTGGACACACACACCAAAGCTCATGTCATTTGGACATATAGACTGAGAGTTAAGGGGATGTTACTCTTTTAGAGAAATATTTTCCCAAAAGTGGTGATTTTGAGCAATTTTGACATCCAAAATTTGTTGCGATCACATATTCTTGTTATATGCATCAAGAAGCACCTTGGGTAGAAACAGAAGTCCATTCTGAGAAAAAAGACATCCTATGCGTAGGATGTCTCCAGAGCACTTTTGGCAGGGAATTTGGGAAAACTGAGGTTACCAGTGGGTTCAAAGGGTAGGTTTTACCCTTGTAACATATTGACTTGGGTGTTTTTCCCTATTTTTGTTGACCAAAAGCCAAAAGGCGGAGTCAAAAAATGTAAAATTTTAGAAAAGTCTTAAATTGAGTGATTTTTGCATGTTTTTGCAATTGTGAAGCATACTTGCACTTGCTGAGAGCATAAGGAAGCATCAGGGACACTTCAGTCTGGAAAAAAAAGTAGTAGACATCCTACGCGTAGGATGTCTACAGGGTGATTTGGACTTTTTTTTTAAAATCTGAGCTTACCAGTGTGTTTAGAAGGTAGGTTTTACCCTATTTTCACCTGGAAAGTGGAAATTTGACCAAATTTTGACAGATCAAAGCCAAAAGACAAGAATTGCCAGACATCCTACCCAAATTGTGTCCAAGGCCTAATTTTGAGACCAAACCATAGGATGACTCCATAGGCATGTTCTAAATGTTGTATTGAGTGCATGTGATAAATGTCATCTCATTTGGGTCAGTGGAAGGAAGATTGAACAGACTTTAGCATTTTTGACTGAAAAAGGCCAGAATAGCTAGTTTTGAGGTCTTTTGACATCCAAAACTCAAATCTAAGCATACCAGTGGGTTGCTGAAGACTAGGGGAATCTTTGATCCAAGTTTGGGTTCATTCTAGGAAAAAATACATCCTACGTATAGGATGTCTACTCCATGATTCTGAGACCAAAATTCTCATGTGACCATACCATGTTGTCATATAGCCTTAGATAAGCCTCCTAGGCAAATTTGGTTCAATTTGGAGTTGATTTGACTTGGGAATTCATCAGAACAGACATCATGCTTTTGGAACAGATTCTTGATCATTTGACCAACCTATAGGTGTCAGAATCAAAAAGTAAAAATAGCTGTGAGCTTAGCACATCAAGGGGAAGCTACAGTGCAAGTTTGAGCTGAAACGGAGCAAAAAGACATCCTACGCGTAGGATGTCTCCAGGGTCATAAAGTGGTCAAAATTCTAATGTAGAAATATAGGGAGGTCCTAAGTGTCTCAAGAATTCCAGATATTTTTTCAAAAGGGAATTTGGACCTTGTTTGGACTATTTACCAAGCAAAGACAAGAATTGTCAGACATCCTACTCTTGGAGTGCACTAGAAGCTCTTGCAGCCTAAATCTTGACCTATTGGCATCCAAATTCAATTTTGAGTATACCATTGGGTTGCTGAGCACTAGGAGAATCTTGGGATCAAGTTTGGACAAAATCTGAGCAGTTAGACATCCTACGCGTAGGATGTCTCCAGCTTGATTTAGGACTCCAAACCAACCTATGAGCACACCACTGTGATCAGCACATCAAGGAGAATTTGGGGTGAAAATTTCAAGTCATTCTGAGCAAAAATACATCCTACACGTAGGATGTCTCAAGGCCATTTTTAGGTCCAAATGAAATTCTAAGCATACCGTTGTGTTGCTGGACTTAAGGGGAGTCTCTGGACCAAATATTGTTAAATTCTGAGCATATAGACATCCTACGTGTAGGATGTCTCTAGGCCAGTTTTAGGGTCCAACTGTAATTTTGACCATACAGAAGTGTTCACAGTGTCACAGAGATCCAAATCTTCTTTTAAAATTGAATTTGGACTCATTTTGACCATTCTAAACTACATTTCATTGTTTTGGCCATAACTTTCACAAACAGTATCGGATCGGAAAAGCTTTTATATCAAAACGTAGCCTGAGAGCGGCTCTACAGATCTTAGAGAAAAACTTGAACTAAATGCATGCCCACGGCAACCACCATTTAGTTCAACTTTGAAAAAAACGTCGTTTGAGGCCTCAAAGTTCATCTGCAAGTTAGGGGTGTCTGAAAGAGACAATTTGCGAGAATTGTGACGAAACGGTTGCGGTTTTGGACATAGTTTCGACTTTTCCCTAACCAAAGAACTTGAACACAGTGGACTAAGTCTACTTGAACCAAGAAAAATCTCTTAATCCCGAAAATTATGTCTACCCTAGATTCAAACGCAGATTACACAAGCTTGGAGATCCCTACGATAGAGGAATATCCTCCCACAATGGATCTTCCAAACTTGCAATTGATAAAGATCCATCTTGTTAAGAGAGTTTGGATGATTGGTCATGAGAGTGAAGGACTATATAGATACATTGATGACAATGAGGTCAATATTTATAGGTGCTCAGATCCATACCTAGAAGAGATAACGTATTACAAGCTCTTATATGTCTACACATACGGAGTCGACTGTCAATGGAGATCTATAGTTGTCGACAAGTATGGACGAGAATACAGAGTTATAGAAAGCACAAATCCACAGACTGTACTAGAAAGAGGTGGATATTTGGTCAATGAAGGACCACAAATGCCTCCACCAAACACGAGAATTCCTATAGGAATTCCAAGAAGAGAGCCACCAGGATTCCCTTCAAGAGTGATAACGAGAGAAGGATTGGGAGAGTCTCTGGTTAGACTTGTAGACAGTCGACGAGTTAGACCATCCCAAGTCTAGAAATGGGTAAACACAAAATACTCCGGAGATAAAGATCCGAGAGATCACGTAACAGCTTTTAGAAGAGTGATTAGAGCAGAGGAAGTTTCAGATTTTGCGACAGAATTTGTGGGATTCAGATTGACTCTAGAAGATGATGCAGCTACATGGTTCAACTCGGTGGAAAAATGGGATTTTGAGACCCTACATGAGCTGTTTTAGGAGTTTATTGAAGAATTCTCGCCAAAAGGCATTGCTCACAACACGGTCTCGCAAATCCATAGATTCAAACAGAAAGAGAATGAATCAGTACGCAAAGCATCATTACGGCTCAAGAGATATGTTAAGCTCTGTCCGAGAGCAGAATTACCTACGCAAGCACGACTGATGCTGATCTTTATCCAGGGAATGAGACATGCGGGCCTTCAGAAGGATATGCATATGATAAGGAGGATGACGCTAAACGAGTTGATCAAAGGAGCTCTTTATCTAGTGGATAATTGTGAGGCATACAAAGAAAAGGACTTAAAGAGTCAAGGAGATGACACATCCTCTCAGCACAGTGTTTCACAGATAAGTGAGTCCATCTCCAAGCCAACGGCACGTATTGATCAAGAAAAGCTTGTCGACGACTTGGTCAAGAGGTTGATTCCTCTTGTAAGGTCTGATTCGGGAGAGCCGAAGTGGTGTGAAATTGAGAGAAAATGGACAAACCATACGGGGGAAGAGTGATGTTATAGCATGGAAAATTCTAGGGAGAGGTATGTACAACCTATTCCAGAAGCACCTACTCCACCTAGATACATTACGGGGAATGCGCCAAGACCAGTAGGAGTTTTAAGGCCATAGCTTGTCTTAGGACAACAACTTCCGCTGCCATGTGCTAGAATGCAGGTAGACATGAGATACATGCCAATGATGGAAGCATCAAATAAACCAACGCCAGTACCAGCTACAATGTGGTATAGCAACCAAAGTGAGTACTACCCTTCGGAGGAACAAAATGTGAGAGAAACACATGGAGTGGTGAGGCCGGTACAACCTCCACCTCCTGGGTTTTAGTCGAAAGAAAGAAGGTATGAAATGGATGAAAGGACATTGAGATTCATTGCAAATAGCGGCTTATCTAGGTCAAAGCTTGCTTATAGCCAAGAGGAAATGCTAAAAGAATCTCCTCAACCAGAGACAGATTGTCACAAAAGTCGTGACAACCACTTGGTCAAACAATGTCCTCATACGGAGATCACTGAAGTAAATGCCTATTTTCTTGAGTGTGGCATCACTCACTTGATCCCCGATTGCCCAAAAAACCCAACCAAATCAGAAAAATCACGACAAATGTATTAGGGATTGTTCAGCTACCTAGTAGCTCAGAAAATGAAAATGTCGTACTAGTTCAAGTAGTTAAGAGAGCACAAGCTCAAAAGAAAGCTTATGAGAATCCAAAGACAAAGAACACGGAAAGTGATATGAGTCCAAAGAAAGATGATGGACCAAAGACAGACGCACTTAGTCAGAAAACCAAGAGCAAACAAAATAGTTGGAAAGCTAGAAAGACTAGGATTAAAGCACGCAGGGAACGATAACAAAAATCCCTAGCTAAGAAGGAGGAGAAGATAAAACAACATGAGGAAAAGGAGGCTCCTTCTCTTACACAGATGGTTAAACCTCTAAAAGAACCATCCACGGATGAGAAACAGAGAAGTGCTAGTTCAGGAGGATCTGTGTTGGAAGAGAAGGTTAATGAGACATTAGATGCCCTCTTGAAAGCCTATGATGTGAGACTCAAAAACAACCAAACCCAAGAACACAGGTGGATGACATATCCCTATGGGGAACTAGAAAATCAAAGGTTTGAAATGTGCCAGAAAACGATTCAAACAACCCAAGATTTACTAGAACCACCAGTTGCAAAACCTGAGGATGTGATCCATGTCCTGCCTACACAAGTAATCCCACCAAACCAGGAACTAAAAGAGCCAAATCCTAGTCAAGAGTAGAGACCAAACCTCAAAGACCCAGCATTAGAACCAAGGATAGTACTGAATACCACGGATAACTCTTCCGAGGGATTTCACCAAGCTATACCTGAGGATTGTAAAGAGATAGATGGTCTTGACGAATTGTGGAAACAAGTCAGAGAGGCCAATGAAGCCGATGACCTAAGAAGACGAGTAGACAAGACCGTTGATGAACGAGGAGTGTTTCTACCACCAATAGAGGAATTTGAGACTGGATATCAAATGAATCTAGACGTGCGATCGTATTGGGGCGACAAAGGATCTGTACAATCTATGGATAGTGAACCCCATTCTCTAAGAACACTACCGTCCTACATGGGAGAGTACGAGACCAACTCAGATGTGGTTGCAGTCCCATCATAGAGACTGTCTCCCAACGAGGCCATCGATTCAAAGGGGCTAGTAGATATTCTATCTACCCCAGTCACTTGTACAATAATGTTAGCCGAGTTGCTCAGAATAAGACCAAACATGTGGGCTAATGTGGGTAAATGTCTAGAGAAATTTGGTGTAAAAACCCCAATGACTCAAATCGAGGAAGGCATCAAAGAGCTTGAAATGCCTCAACTAAATACTAGGCCAGTGCCATTAAACAAGGTAGGCGAGTATTACGAGGGAGAAGATGGAAACACCACCCTTCCTATGGAATTCAATAATGTAAAAACCATGGAAATCCTTGACAGTGGAGCTGGTGTGGCGATTGCAACCAAAGAGGTTCGGAAAAAATGGGGAAAACCTGCCTTGATATCCACATGAATGACCTGCAGCTTCCAGATGAACACAAGGAAAAGCCCTTAGGACTGCTAGAAAAAGTACTTGTTACTTCTTGTGGCATTGAATATGAACACACTTTTGTTGTTGTTGACTTTGTCAAGACGAACAACTATGACATCATTGTGGGAAGACCATTCATGCGACAATGGAAAATGGTCCAAGATTGGGGTTATGACCATATATACCTGAGACATATGGAAACCATAACAAAGATAAACTTGAGGGACCATAGCTATAGGGATGTGATGAGAACACCGGTTGAGGAGTTTGATTCCGCCACAGTAGAGCAGGATCAGAACTTCCAGCTTCCTTAGGTAAGCCTAAAGAACTATGGATGTGTGGAGCTTCACAATGTGGCAGCTTGAAACTTGAGGAATGTATCCTAGAGCGGGTTATAGAGGATATGGACTATATCCCAGAACCATTTCCTGAAGAAAAGTTATAGCCTTTTGGATGGGAACACATCTTGGCTACTTTGGATGTGTGCGCCGTGGAGGATGCTCCCACAACAAAGTTTTGTGATGAAAATGGCTATGATGTCGTTCCTTATTTTGCAACGAGTGTAATCCAGGAAAACGAAGAGATCCAGACATCAACAAGCTCTCGAAATAAGGAGAAAACAAAGAAATGTGGAGAATCACAAAATGAAGAAGACGACGAGTTCTATGACTCTGTAGAACACTTCGAGCTTCTTGAAGATCAACGACCCGAGAATCAATGTCATCGCTACACGAATAAAGTGCATCAAAAGTGGATTCCAAAGTCCTCGGTGAAGACACAACCACCACAAGCATCCTCATACAGGGCTCCTAATAAGGATGCAAAGACTCATCTAGGAGGAATACGACCAGAGCAACGAGCTAACAATGCTCTAATCAAGTGGCTAGAAAAGTCCTCCAAGAAACTACCACCCACGAGCAAACAGACAGTAACTTTCCACTACTTGCCAAAAAATCAAGAGAAAGTACAAGAAGTCAACCTTGCTGAGGATAGTAGCGATAGTGAGGAATCTTACGACATCCCCTATCATCAACTCAGGCCATCACTATGACCAACCCCTTCAGCAACAACCATGACGAGTCAAAAGAATAGGACAACAAGTCAAAGCCAAAAAGCTCGACAAATCTGGATACCAAAAAGCCAGATCGGCCAAAAACAGATATGGATCAAGAAGATAAAGATCTCTAATAACAAATCACAAGATCCAACACCAAAACAAAAACAAGGAAAGCGTGCACGAACGGGTAAGAATATCACAAAGTCGCAAGATTTCAAAACTTAGGTTTGGGCTCCAAAAAAGTTGATTTAAGCACAAAAAAGTCAGGAATTCATTTGGATTCCAAAACAACCACAATATCAACTTTCAAAGCCTAAATCCCGTCCCCAACCAAGCGTACAAGGGCTGAAGCAAAGACCACTGTTGACTCACACAACAAAAAGGTGGATCCCAAAGAAGTCTCTTTAAACACAAATGAAGCACGGGCAAGTATGGGTTCCCAAACGAGCGTCAGCAAAAAAACAGCCAATAATCGCAAAGAAATGGGTCCCAAAGAAGAACAACAAAACTGATGTCATTGCATCGCCGCTTGAATTCTTACAATTCTTCCTACGATTACAATATAGTTAGGAGAGAGCAAGTGGCTTCAATCAAGCAATGATACAGGAGCTTCAAAGACCATTACATTGCTTAGAATAGGAAGCCTCGCCAACAAATGCCAATAAGAAAATTTCTTATACCCACATCTTGCACAACATAAATATTTTCCATGCATTGACTATGTATGCATAATAGGGCTACATTACAAGCCCTACATAGGCACAACTTTTAATTGCCCACGCACAACACCATTAGGGCCAATTTGGATGAAATAAGGGCTGTTTAGGGTTTCTCTTTTCTTGATCTAAGGGTCAAGGAGGAGCCACATTTCCAAAAGTATGGCACTTTTGTACGCGTGTCAAGATCTTTTTGAATATTTTGCACTATTTTAGCCATAACTTTTGCATACGAACTCCAAATTTAGCGCTCAAATGGTCCATGGGTGGCGCTTGATGAGCTCTATCCAATGAGTACCCATGTTGAATAGTTTTGATAAGATCTTCATGATCTTTTTTAGGTTGCCCCTTTTTAGATCCTTACACAACCCTTTTTTCATCCAAATTGGCCCTAGTGCATACCCTTTGCGATACCCTGTCGTAAAGGATGACTCCAAATAGGAAGAGGGGAGGCATTCTGAATGCGGACCTAACATTATGACTATTAGAGGGAAATGTTTTGTGAGAGGCATTGAAGTTTTGCGTTTTATTGTGATAATTTTTTGACGAAATTTAGAGTATATGCCCTCATAGTAGTGTTATAGAGGAGTATGGGGACAAAATCCATATATGAGCCCCTAGGGACATGTGTATAGTGTACATAGCATTTAGATTTCTATTTGAATGTTTTTTCTTTTGTTGAGTTGTTTTAAGATTTTCTTTGTTTATTATTAAGAAAAAATAAAAAAATCCATAATCCACATGAAGAAAAGACTGACGAGAGGCCTGAGCACTACAAAGAGAAGAAGGTACGGGAAAACGATGAAACTTCACGAAGTATATCTCAGCAGCCACTACAACAGCCGAAGAACTTGTCACAAAGCAGTGTCAACATGCAACCGACAAGTCATACAAGTTAGAGTCGAGTAGCTAAGCCACAAAATGAGTGAGGTGTTAGTTCCAAAGCTTCAAGTAATATTCTCTGTGGTCTAAGAGTCTTAGCTATTCTAGGTACTACTCAAGCTGGAAGAGTTGAGCATATTTACATTGTGTCGCTCATGCTCGTATAGGTGAGCAAAAGAGTCGAAGCCTAAGTACTTAAGTCTGGTGAAGTGAAGGAGAAGGTCCTAAAGGCACTCACGTACTGAGCACGGTGAGATACGAGTGGAGAAACTTCTACATCAACAACCCTTCTTGGAAAGGTGGAAGCTATTGAGACGTCTTTTGATGGACCACATGTGCTACATTTATTCCTCGAAACACCCATCATCTCCTTCTTTCACATTGATGCTTTTGGTGACAAATTTCTCATATGCATATAGAGTGTCCCATAATTGTCACTTGCATCAGTCACTCTTTCCGTGTTTCACCCAAGCACTCACCTTTCATGAACATGTACTTCACGATTCAACTGCTCAACTCCAATAAGAGCGTATACCAAAGGCATTTTTTTTCCCACCGGGTTTTTTTCCCTTTGGTCATCCAAGTTTTAGACCCTAATCTAAAGACACCTATCACCATCCTCTTGTACATATTCCTTCTACATCAACAATAATGAAATGCTACTCAAATCAATTAACAAATGAATTAGAGCACCAATTTCAGATCATAGCATACTTCTCCTCAATAACGAGTCGAAGAATGGACTACAATGACAAAGCTGCAGACAACACTAACAACATGATTGCACAGGAACAAAGAAGTCCCCAATGAAGAAGAGCAGACATAAAAGTAATCATAGGATCTCAAAAGATGAATGGTTAATATGATAGATGTACGCTCTAATGGATCATAGTTCTTGTTGTGGTTCGACAAAGTTACAAGCAGTGCAACAGATGAATCCAAAATGACAGCAAAGACCACATCGCCATCGACAATCAGGTCATGTCGGGGACGACATGAACGCGGAAGGGGGGAGTGTTGACCGTTGGGTCAACAACACAACATAACTCAAGTTTCGTACCAAATTCTTATCTTTTGTGACTTATGAAATGCTGCGGATTATGGCTATAAAAGTCATTTGTAATGAGTAGTTATTCTAGTTTCAGAAGCCGGGGTGCAATGGCACTTCCACATTGTCAATACAAAGCCATTTGACCCTTTCAACCCCATTTTTAGTTAAACCTAAGGTAGCCTTAGTATATAAGGTACCTAGGTCATTTTGTAAAAGGAGACTTTAATCATAATCAAAACTTTAGCGCTGCCGTCTACTGTGTGTGAGAGAGAAAGAGAGTCAGCGTGAGCTTTATCCTCTAGCTATGCCCGGCTCGCTCAACATATTGGAGATCTGACTGCACCATTGTTGTAGGCTCGAGGAGAGCTACACGACAATGCCAAGCATTTCACGCGAGACGAAGCGCACACGCCGACGCATCTACGAGCTATTCGTGGCCGTAAGTGTATCAAATGATGTCTGTTTTCTATGTGCTAGTAGTCTATAGAATTGTGGAGACATAAGCTACGCATACGTACTCATAAATTTCAGTTTTGGGCACTTTCAAAATTTTGCTCTGTCATCCTATGTGTTTTCCGCTGATGTGTTTAGAGTGAGGTTTTTGAGTGTAGAAGCTTAGGGACATGTGTATCCTAGTGAGGGGATGGTGTTCCTTAAGTTTCGTACGAATCTGACATGATTAGGTGAGTTACCTTCCATATGTGTGTATGTGGCTAGGTGGTGTAGTTGAGAGCAGTGAGGTTCTTGATTGTGGTTTAGTTGGCCTTCCAGAGTGTTGTATGTGTAGGATGGTCTCAGCCTGACAAGCTAAAGAGATTTCCTTCGTGTGCCTATCATGTCATCTGTGTCCTCGATTGACATTATGTTGATCTAGGTAGTGTTTGCATGCACTTCATGGGTGTGTGAGTCGCTCCCGCAACACTATGCTTGTGAACTATCTTGTAACTAGGCTTCAAGAAGCCATAGGAAACCTATCCCTCCAAGGAGAAGTGCAACAAAATTACGCATCCATGGGATTCTCCAATATCATCACCTAGAAGAGGGAGAGCCTATGAAATCTCCTAGTGAGATTTCTAAAAGAGGGCTCTCTACAGTGAGAGAAGAGGAGGACCTATATGAAGGACTCAAAAGCTTACAAGTTGATGGGGCAACTCCCTCACAAAGGAGAGTCCGAATCTCAATGGTAGAGACCTCATCTAAATAACAAGAATGAAGTGAATCTCTCGCCACCTCGGTGGAGATGGCACCACAAAGACGGTGGGAAAAACGCTCTCCAACACCGCCTAAACAGAGAAGACCATCGCATAGTCCTTCTCACCATAATTGAAAGAAGGAAGAATGGAAGTATGAGAAGCAAAAGGTGAGAAAGAGGTCACCCTCTTCTCCATCTTCATCATCCTCCTCCTCTTTTGAAGGAATTGATGGTGCAGCTCCCAAAGAACTCAAAAAGAGACACCATAGAAAATCAAATGCCACTTGGAAGAGGTCATCCAAGCTCAAACAATTCAAAGAGGGAAGAAATAATATCTCTTTTATTACCTACGATGGCACCTTTGGTGCTACAGACAAAGTCTTGGACTTTATACAACAATTTGATGCGGAATTTGGGGATGAGGGCTTCACGGAGTCCTCTAAGATACGTCATGTAGCCATGCATTTCCCAAAGTCCACGAGGCAATGGTGGCCTACGAGCAAATGGTGAAACTCCACGAACATGGAAATCTTTAAGATCTTGCATTATGAAGCAATTTTTGGCTTGCGATGCCAAAGACAAAGTGCTCACCGAATAGCAAATCTTGAAGCTCTCTCCCTACAAATCTATTCACAAATACGTAGACAAGTTTTGGGATTTACATCTCAAAGCCAGTGTCTACAAAAAGATAGATTTTGGAGAGCCAAAAATATAGTTTTGTGTGGGTTTATCTAAGGATATGGCGAAGAATGTCAACTCCCAAAGGCCTCGCACTATTTCAATGGTCATACACCATACCATGGTGGCTTCCCGAATCCATTTCCAGCAAGGAGCTAAGAAAAATCTTAAGCCCAAGGAAAGAAAAGACCGTAAGGAGCCTAAGGGGAAGGACCATGTCCAAAAGTCTCTCATGGGCAACTTCAACAACAACAAAGCTAAGGAGAAGGGAGTCTACAAAGGCAAACATAGACTCTCTCCTGAAGATCTAGAGTGTTATTGCAAGGATAACCGTCGTTTCAAATGTGGGGAGCAAGGGCATGCTTATTGTGCTTGCCCACAAAAGAACACACGCAATGAACTTCCTAGAGATTCCACAGCTGAAGTTCAAGAAGAAGATGCTCATTGCAAAGGATCTCCTTAATGCCATGCTTGGGGAAAGTTAAGAGAACATGATTCTTTCATTCTCTTCGACAATGGCTCTACTCACAATTTCATATCCACGGAGTTGGCCACTAAGCTAGGCATCCAAGTCTTTGAGATGCGAAATACCCTACCAGTTGATGGTGCTTTCAAGGGAGAAGAAGTCCTAGCTACTCCCTTAATTGGGAAATTGAGGCTTCATGTCCAAAGCTATGTGGACAAAGAGAATTTCTTCATGTCTCCCCTTAAGCATGAGGACGTAATCCTAGGGGCATCATGGTTTGATTGCATGGAGGCCAACATCAAGTTCCCTGAAAATTTACTTTAAGTACAGAGACAAAGACATGTACATATATGCTAACGAGTCAGGTAACACTATACCTCTTGTACATAAGAAAGCTTTTGATAAGTCAATAAAGAGCTCTATTTCCATGTGCATGATATTTGTAAAAGACTCTCAAAATAAACCTAATGTTTTTTCAAATAAAAATAAAGGGAATAAAAAAGAATTAGGGTTATCTAATTTCCTTAATGAATTTCAAGATTTTTTTATTCACTACATTCCTAATGAATTGCCTCCAAAATGAGAGCACGATGACCATGGAATTGAGCTTCTTCCAAGAAGCTCACCACCTACTAATCGAGTTTCTTAAGCTCAACAAGAGGAAATTATGCGGCAAGTACATAAGTTGGTTGAAAAAGGAATGGTTAGGCCTAGTTCATCTCCATTTTGTTCACCAGTTTTATTAGTGCAAAAGAAAGATGGCACATATTGTATGTGTGTCGACTATAGAACACTAAATAGAATCACTATCAAAAATATGTTTCCCGTTCTGCGGTAGAGGACCTATTTGATAATCTACAAGGATCAACCTACTTCAGTAGGATTGACCTAAAAAGTGGCTATCACCAAATAAGGATAGTGGATCAAAACATTGTAAAGACCGCATTTCGCACTAAGTTTGGTCTCTACAAATTTATTGTCATGCCTTTTGGCTTGACTAATGCACCAGCTACATTCAACCGCATGATGGAGAAGCTCTTTAGCCCTCACCACAGTTATACTGGAGTGTTCTTTGATGATATGATCATCTACTCCAATTCCGTAGGTAATTTTTCAAGTTCTGCGAGAGAATAAGCTTTACATAAATCAAAAGAAAAGTGAATTTTTCTTACAAGATATTCAGTATTTAGGTCATATTATCTCTAAAGATGTCATCCAAATGGATCCATCAAAGTTATAAGTAATAAAAGCATTGCCTAATCCAAAGAATCTGCATGAATTAAGAAGCTTTATAGGTATGTGTGCATACTATAGAGGCTTCATAGAAACATTCTCACTCATAGCAGGACCATTGCATGACTTAGCAAAAAAGAAAATTAAGTATGCATGGTTCACTAAGGAGAACACTGCTTTCGAAAAGCTTAAAGAGAATCTTATCTCTCAACCTATGCTTACATTACCGGATCTCTCAAAGCCATGTGAGGTCCAATGTGACACTTATAGTGATTGTCTTGGAGCCATGCTGCTCCAAGAAGGGCACACTATAGCATATGAAAGTCGAAGGTTGGACCCAGTTGAGAAAACTCTAGGCATATATGAAAAGGAATTGTTAGTAGCTCTACATGCCCTAGACACATGGAAGCACTATTTATTGGGGACTTCTTTCATTCTGTGAATGGATCACCAAAGCTACCATCTACCCTACAAGATGGTTATCTTCTCTATGGTAACATGCTATGTGTTACTAACTCACTATGTGAGAAAGTAATGTATGAATCTCGTGCTCCTCCATATGCGGGGAATAGATGGATTCAAGCTACCCTAAGAGGGATAGAAATGTACTTCTATTGGCCTAACATGAAAACAAACATAGAAGAGTATGTTTCAAAATGTGTGGTTTGCCAGAAAACGATGTTTGATAGAGGGAAGCAACATGGTTTGCTTCAACCTTTGCCAATCCCTAATTCACCTTGGGAGAGCATATCCATGGATTCTATCTTTGGAATGTCTAAGTATATCCATGGGAATATGGGAATACGGAAAATAGTAGACAGGCTCAACAAACAAGTGCATTTCATACCCGTCAAAAAGACTATTAAGTATTAAGGCCCATCAAATGGCAACCCTCTTTATATCACAAATCTTTAAGTACCACGGCTTTGCCAATGTCAATTGTGTCGGATAGAGATCCTACAATGACCAACAATTTTTGGAAGGGTCTCTTTGTGAATTTAGGTACAAGGCTAAATTTCTCTTTGGCCTATCATCCGCAAACAGATGGCCAAAATGAGATAGCTAACCTAACATTTCTTGATCTACTAAAAGCTTATGTCACTAAAGTAGATCAAAGGTCCCAATGGGAGAAGTACTTACCTTTAGTGGAGTATGCTTAAAATAACACAGTACATACATCTCCAAGAAAAGCACCTTTTAAGGTAATTGAGGGAAGATCAAAATGTCCCCTACTACTTAAGGTACATGGGAAGATCTTCGCTGCAGATAAATATAGCCACCACGACCTACAAGAACCTTTTCAAAAGATTAAAGATGTTATATCCATCTCACAGCAAAGGAAAAAGGTTGCTGCTAACAAGCACAGAAGAGATCTGACCTTTAAAGAAAATGATTGGGTCTTGCTTAAATTTCCGAAGCCTCGGTTAAGGCACATGACGGGCAAGAATCCTAGGGGATACCAAAAGTACTATGCTAAACTAGCAAAAAGGTACTATGGCCCCTTTCAGATTCTTAAGCCAATCAATGAGACGGCTTATCAGCTCAAGCTACCCTCGGGGGGTTCACCATTCAGTACCCCCCTATATGACGTGCGTTCACGAGGTATTTGAAAAACCCCTCTTTTAACATGTCAGAATGAATAAAATTACCCCTTATTTTAGGAAATTTTTCCAAAATTGAATATTAAAACCCCTTATTTTAATGTATCTCTATTAAATTGCCTAAAATTTTTGTATTTTAAAACCCCTCCTTTCGAACTCACGTTATACATTAACATGATTACATAGTGCACCCCCCGAGAAGCTACCCAACCACTGGCTCATACACAATGCTTTGCAGGTGAGCCTGTTAAAGCCTTACCAAGGAGAGACACCCCAAGAAGCAACCATAGAAGACCCACAGGAGATTAAAGACCAAGGAGAGGGACTACAGCCCAAGTACATTCTCTAACACGAAGACAAGGTATTGAGAGGCTGTAAGATTATCCGATGGTATTTTATTAAGTTTACAAATTATCCTTTTGAAGATGCTAGATGGATACAAGGCATACAATTAAAGAATAAGCTAAACCTTGTCAATGCTTACAATGATTCCCTAGAGTAAGCAAATGTAAATATGTTTTAAATGATCAATGTTTTTGTCATATAAGACTCTTTTTTTTCTTATTGTGCACAAATGTTAAGAAGATACCATGGAAGATTGATACGAACTAATGCGCAGACATGCTTGCAGCAACTAAGTCTCTCAAGCACCAAATGGATTAGTCATCCATTCTGGAACAATGTCGTAGGGTAAAATATGGATCCTCTACCTGCTAGCAAACGAACTAATGATTAGGTGTTATCTTCTCTACCTCATAGTCGAGGACGACTATGATATCAAGAGAGAGGCAATGTCATAAAAACTTAATATCTACTTTCCCAAATGATTTGTCATATTAAACTGATCATTTAATATAGGAAGATACCAAGGGGAGCAAAGGCTAGATATTGGAAAGGTTGCCAGACCTATCTCAACAGGGGATCCAAAGGAGGGAAAATAGGGATCCAGATGCGATGGTCTGCTTAAGACCAAAGTGCACCAACGGAGTTTAAAAGACCCTTAGGTTTAACTCCATTAAAGACTTCCAAAGGATAAAGTTTCAAATTTTTACTCTAAAAGTCCTAGGTCATGGGAACTGCTTTTAGTGACTTAACTGTTAATGCTAAAGTCAACAAAGTCATGGCTATAGGGAAAGGACAGAAGAGTGAGCAAGCTGGGAAAGAGACAACACACTCTCACACACACGTACACACACATCAGTTTACCTTTCCACAAAGCAAATAGGACACATGTCAGGCATGCAAAAAAACCCCCAATTCTTGCATGAATTCTATTGGATGGACATAGAGGTGGACCAATGAGGGCTCCACTAGTGTAAACTAAATTTCTTATTTTATGAATGCTTAAAAAACAACCAATAAGAATTAGTCTCCCTAAAATACTATTGGACAATCAAAAGGTCTAATGAGAATTAAGAAGCCCATAAATTTTCTTAATTCGTATTGGCCCGAAGACTAAAAGGTCCAATAGGAATTCGGATAAATTAATTAACTATTTGAGCTTTCACAAAAAGGAGAAAAGGATGGACAGTTGTCACAAGGCTCTTGTGTGGGCCTCTCAAATGTTGTTGGCTAAACTTTTCACAGGCCAATAGGAAGCCAGCAAGAGTAAAAAGCTTGCTCAAATGCTATTGGCTAAGCTTTTCAAGGGCCAATAAGAAGCCAGCATGAGAAAATTGCAATAGGGGTCGACCAAGATGAGAGAGGGGGCTGATTTGTGAAGGCATTATTCCACACACACTAACACAAGCGCATGTGTGAAGTAAAGAAAGTCCTTCTCCTTCTCAAGCTTTAATGGAAAGCTCTTCATCCACTCCAAGCTTGTGAGAAGGTAGGCCTACACCAACAAACTCTTGGCTTGTAATGCAAATCCAACCAAGAGACAATCTCCAATGCATGATCGTCTCCTCTACCATGCTAATTACTAAGCTATGCTAATCTATTATGAGGATTATGTGAGGAGAAATACTTCTTTCTCATAAGAATAATCCTTCCTCCTCTAGATAAACTCTCATACCCCGCTAGCTCTCACCATCTTTGAAGGTGTGTGAGGTCTTCGTTCTGAGACCATGAGGGAATTGATGTTATGTGTTGTCACGTGTTTGTTTTGTGCATGAAGTTTTTATCTTTAGGACACCAACAAGTTTTTACCAAGGAACACAAAGAATTGTATGGTACAAAGTCTCTCTTAATGGCAAAAGCTATAATACAAATGCCTAATGGAGGGGGGACCGGTCCATGTAAATCCGGTCCTCAATAGTTGTCAATTGTTCTATTTCTCTCCCTCTTTCAAGTATTGTTATGCCAAACTAATTAAGTGTTATGCTAATGTTGTTATCTCCAACCAAGAACTCTTCTATGGTCATTAGGAACTTTCTCTTAATGAAATGCTCACTACGTTAAGTTACTTTCCGCTATTTACAAGCTACTTAGACCATTAAATGTTACACATATGGAGGAGATGGATTGTGGAATAGCTGAATACCCTCTCTTACTCACACCAAGTGAGTCAAGTGTGCCTTGTATCTTCTGCTGTAGGCATTTCATTTGGAGAAATAAATTGGTCCATGACATCTCTTTGTAAAACCTTAAGCTTCTTGTCATAGATTATATGTTTTGCAAGGCTACTACTTATCCAAGGCTTCAACTGCTTCCCTACATTGGTTGTAGGATCAATGATTTCCTTGTCTGAATAGATAGCTTGTCTACAAAGAAAGAAATACATATGAGCATTCAATATCGTATCTTTCTTGTGTAACCTTTGCAACTTTTCTTGCAGGACCTGTAATTCATTTGTGTGCTGCAATATGGTTTTTTGGTCATTACAATGAAAATCAGAGAGTCATAGAATCTTCTTTGCTTCAGCATGAAGCATGCATCTTTGATTTTCAACTTGGCTAGTTAAGGCTTTGCAATATCCAAGCAACCCATTGTCTACATCACCAGCAAAGGTCAATAGACCAGTAGGATTTGTAAATGCAAGAGAGACAGTAATCTTAGGATTAAGAAGATAGAGGGAACCATTTGTCCAAATGTCTGCATGTTGTGCTCCATCTTCTTTGAGTCTCTATTTTCTTGCTTCTGTGACTTTTGTATTGGTTTTTCTTTGCTTACATAGAGGCACATATTGTGGATCCACGTCAATGTGTGGATGATATTTAGGACGTTTGGTGGGGAGGTTTGAGTTTCTGGAGGATAGGTCCATTAGTGCTTAGTGCAAGGAAGATGAGAAAGCCATTGCATCTTAGTGCTAGAGGGTCATTGCAGCTCAATGCAAGAAACATTTAAACTCCCTATAAGATGACGAGGTGCATTAAATGTAGCTAAAAAGAGATATTCCCTCAATCATCATGGCCGTTATGGCTCTATAACACATATTTAGAAATTATGGAAAAATGCATAAAAATGGGACAATTCTTCTTGTTCTCTGTTTCTTGAGAGGAAGTTTTTAGTGGTTTGCATGGTCTTGTAAAATCACTTGTGATTGAGTCTTGACACTACAAACTTGGGCAGAAATGAATTCTTTTGAACCTTCATCCTCAAGCGTGATTCTCTAAGAGTAAGCATTGTGTCAAAAACAGAACTTCAAGCCCAAACTGATCTAGGTTGAGCCTTATCAAACGTACATGGTATTCAACCATGTGGCTATCCTTGTTCTGATGATGGCGTCCCAATAAATAGCTTTGGGGATTATCTTCTACACACCGTACGTAGACATGTAATAGTTCATTGATGACAAAAATTTCAATCCCCATGTTATTCAGAACCAAATTGTTGTGACAAGTAAATGTCACAAAAATTTGGCTATGGAGTGTACAATCCAAAGGCCAGAGCATGCTCTCAAATTCTACCAAAGCCCACAGGATACTCCCAAATTCCAAATGCCAAAGCATGCTTCCTAGGCTAGAGAATGCTCCCAACTTCTACCAACGGCCACAAGATACTCTCGGAATCCAAATGCAAATAAATGCTTCTAGGGGTTACTCATTCGAACTCGACGTTGATCCCTTTTAGCATGCTTGCAAGGCTTGTTCATTTGAACTTGAGGCCGATCCAAGGCTTGCTTCCAAGGCCTTAGGGTTCAATGCCTTTTAGCATGCTGGCAAGGCTTGGTCATTTGAAGTTGAGGCCAATACAAGGATTGCTTGCAAGGATTTAGGGTTTAGCATGCTTGTGAGGCTTGCTCATTCGAACTTGAGGCCCGAACTTGAGGCCGATCCAAGTCTTGCTCATTCGAAGTTGAGGCCAATCCAAGGCTTGCTTATTCGAACTTGAGGCCGATCAAAGGAGACACATTTGAACTTGAGGCCCTTTCTCATTCAAACTTGCGGCGGATGTAAGGCTTGCTCATTTGAACTTGAGACCGTTCCAAGGCTTGCTTCCCTAGGGTTCGATGCCTTTTAGGATGCTTGTGAGGCTTGATAATTCAAACTTGAGGCCAAGCCAAGGCTTTCTAGCTCGAACTTGAAGCTCTTGCTCATTCAAACTTCAAACCGATCCAAGGAATGCTTCCAAAGACTGACCCAAGGCATGCTTCCAAGTTCACTTTAGTTTATCAATTGCGAGTTGCCTCACTTTAACTTGAATTTCAAACATGGTGGCCGTCAAATATGACGGCTGGGAGCGGGGAATGCCGTTAGTGGTATCGTGCAATCAAGCTGTGCTAAGCTCTTGTCCACATCAGCCTGTCATGCTGCAATCTGGAGCGGCGAGCCTGTAGGATGGCTGGATAGTCACTATGTGGGAACGTCTTCTTAGAAGATGGGCAGCGAATTACTTAGTAATTACTACAGTAAACCCGAAGTGTATAAATAGGGCCCATTACATTGTTATCGGGTTGGCAATTGTTATCACTTGGGTTAGCGCTTTGGCTATAATTGTACTTGAGCATCATTGGCAGTATTGTCGGCTGTACTTTCTCTCTGTAATCATATTCCTTGTAATCTTGATCTGTAATCCCAATCATGGTATATATTTCAGTTATACTTACTTCTCGTCCAGTCTTCTGAATCTGAATCTGAATCTGAATCTGAACCTTATTTCCAATACATAAGTCTGATTCTTATTTCAGTATCCACATTTCAGTCTAGTTTCCTTTTCATCCCTATATGAGATATTTGAGAAGGAAAGCTTTACAAAAACTGGAACTTTTCAAATAAAAATCCTAGAATTGGAGATCTCTAAAATGTCTTCCTAAAATTTGAGGCGGTCATATTTTGATTTGGATAAAGCGAACTTACCTTTTTCCGAGCCTTCGTTGCTAGCGGAGCAACTACTTGCTATGTGGCTATTTAATTGTGTTTGAGAGAGGCCGGAGAATGTTGTTTGACTGGGCAAAGACGGGTTTTGTGAAGTGATTGGCCTTTTTTTCCTAGTTGGGACTACCTTCTGTGTCTATTTTGATATCCTTGCCCTTTGTCCTCTGGACAAGGTGGTTACACTCCTATAGAGGGAAGTGCAAGTACCATAATGGTAGTCCTTATGTTCTCTACAATGTATACCAAACTCTTAAGAGTATGCCTACCCTCAAGACCATCACTGACCTTGAATGGCATGACAACAAGGCCTACACAAGGATGATAGGAGTGGTAAGCCTAATAATTCGGACCAAGCAGAGAGCTCACCTATAATGACTTTGCATACATAAATGCACATGGCCCCCCGTGTGTAGAGTCATGATTGGAAGCATAATGTAGTCGGGGTCCACCAACCTTAGTGTTAATGAAAACCACGAGAGGTTCTATCCCAAGTGGAAAGATGGGAGCTCATGCATCAATTAGGAGATTTCTCACTTGCAAGACAAGGTGAAAAATGCCATCGTTGCAGAAATTTAGTTCTTGCAAAATCACAAACCAATGGCAATCTCTTGTTACATAGCAAACCTGTCCAAATTGTCTTTAGCTTGAGGACATTAACTTCAAAGTTTGTTGCAATGAAATATTTAAGTGAAAGCTAGATTGGGCAATGGGCATTCCAAAACTTGATGGATGTTGCTAAGAAGATGTAGATCGGGCATTCAAGGACTCAATGAATGTTTATATGAACAATTATTTCCACAAGGCACTAGATAAGCTAAGAGCTTACCAAAAGAATTTCTTAATTTTAGATTTAAATGTAAAGCCGACATAAATAATGATACAAGCTTTCTTTGCCCTTAATTTTGCATTTTACTTATACGTAGAGTCGTTCCATTTTATGGCAGGCCTTGTGATTTTATCACTTGTTCAACTAAAAACCAAAACCAAGGTCGGCTACCGAATGATGTATAAGACAAACACACACACTCCCGTCTTCTTGACCGGTTTTTGTGTTGGCCTGTAGTTCTCTCTCACGCGCGACTTGCTGCAATAAACACGAGCACACGCAGTGTCCTCGAGGCCCTCAGCTGCTTGCAATTGCGACGCATGCAGAGGCTCCATAAGGCCGGGATGCTGTGTAGGTTTCTGAGATGCGCAGTAGCGTACTTTCAAAGTTAGCATGATGCATGAAGCCCTCCTTAGCCATGCAAGCGCCTTGCTCGCCGAGTCGATCACACACACACACACACAAAAGGCCCGTGGCCCGCCATTTTTGGTTTGGCAGCTACACTCAATCCAACACACCGACACACAACTTGATCGTCTCCTGCGTGCTGCCTTGTGATGACAGTATTGATTCCTTGCAAGACAATAATTCCCACGAAGAAGAAATAGGTTTTCTCAACCTGGGAAGAAGAACAAGATTACAATCACAAATGACAACAACATGAGGAATACAATCAAGGATCAGAAGATTGCAGGTAAGCTGGACGCTGCCGACAAGAAGCTGATGAGTTTGATGATAAGATGAAGGAACTGGAGAGTGTGTGTAAGCCCAGTATTGCGAGGATGTATCACGGGGATTCAGGTCCTGATATGCCCCCTAGTGCATGTAACGAGAAGGCTGGGCCTGGTGCTCCTTCTGGAGCAGGGCCCAAGATTGAAGAGGTTGATTAAGTAAACCTTCAAAATTGGCTTTGGGGCTGATCTTTTTATAATCAAAGCCTACTATTGGTATTGGATGAAGTCCTTGAGAGCCACATCGGACAGATTTTTTATTACACACACACACACACACAAACTTGCCAACTTGTGCTACTCGGACCCCCTCACCTACTAGATGCTCTCTAAGTCTCTCTCTCTCTATCAAGAGTGTAGCTATGAGTCTTCCAGCCCACATTTTTCTCCCCACTGTCGCCCCCATCTCGCCTCCATACGCTGCAGCCCACCATTATCAAAAAAACATGAAAGGTTAATTTTGCAGTTAAATGAAAAATGAAAACACGCTGTTAGACGGGCATTCACACCTCTCTTTTCTCCAAGAGCAAGTTTTTTGGGATTTTGTCATTGGGAAACCATTTCATGCAAATATTCATTGATCTCACGCTTGCTTTAAATGCAAAAAAAAAATTCATTGAGATATTGGCCTAAGACACCAAATTGAGCTGAGTAACTCAAGGAACGAAAATTTACTTCATCATGGCTCTTGTTCACTCTCGCTATTATGTGAAAATTTGCTACATGAGGGCACGAAAGACATGAAATTATTGTATCCAAAATGGGATCCACAAATGGACTACATTGAAATCTGAGAGGCATGATGGGGCATAAGTTTTGTGATGCTTAAGCTGTATGCAACATATTTTTATGCATTAACATGTTTTACAAGGGGGTGATTGGCAGGTACTTTGCGCTTAAACTTAGCATTGCTTGTACATTTTATTGTTGGACTTGAATGAAAAATCATTGAAAAGCATTAAAATTGATCTTGTTTGATGGCCAAGAGTGAGCATTAAACGTTTCGGGCTTGTGATTGATTGTGCATTTTTTAATGCCTACTTTGAATGACAAAATGCTTTCATGCACTAACAAGTGAGCTTCATTTTGAAGGGTTGGGTAGGAGGGTGATTTCATTGATCCAAGAAGGGGTCATCATTGCAAAATATTGCAAAATTTGGCTACTTAGAGCCATTCAATTCTTTGGATTAAAAGTTGTATACATGCTCGCTCATAGCTTTGTCTAAAGTGAAAATGTTTTCATTCGAGCTAGTGTAGACAATTTTTTTTGAGAGCTTTCAAGTACAAATTTGCTTACTAAGAGCCATTCATTTTCATTTCATCAAGTTGCAGTCATCTCTAGTTCATAGATTGTTCTAAAAAATGTAAAATTTCATATGAGCTAGTTGTTAGCCAACTTGTTTGGAGCTTTTAATTGTAAAACTTGGCTATCGAGAGCCACTTCATTTTCATTCACAAGTTGCATTATTTCCAGCTCTTCGCTTGTTTTAAATTCCATATTTCAAGTGAGCTAGAAACTAATCAAATTTTGAATCATGCATGAGAGGTGGTAAAAAACTGTAAAATTTGCTTGTGTAGAAGCATTTTATCTCTCTCATTGTTGGTATGTATGCATAAATTTGCTACAAAGACCATCATGTGCATAACCAAAGGCACTTTTTTCCCTAGGGTTTTTTCCCTTTGGCAAATTTGGGTATTGAAGACCCTAGATTTAGGTTTTCATTAATGTTTTTGTGTGCCTTTGGATTTCAATAACTAGCTTTTGTAGCTTGTGTTTACACTTAGCTTCAAAAAGCTTCTTTTGCAAATAAAAAGGATCAAGAGGCTTCTCTACACAAAGGGGATGCTTGCTCAAGGATGCTCAAAAGAGCATGAATAGGTGTAATCCTTGAAGGAGCCGAGAGTCGCACCTAGACTTGTGCTTTGGGGTGGTAGCATTGTGATGTGTTTTAATTTTTCAATGAGTGACAAAACCAAAACTTCCATGAGCTTCAAATAAGCTGTGACAATGTACTAATAAATTAGGAGTTTTTTTATAGCCCGTAGACATGATAGACTTGAATGATTTTTTAAGATTTTTCACATAGTTTTTTAGGCTAGTAAGTTTATGAACTTGCATTAGTCTAGGGTCATAATTGATTGCGTGTGTTTCATGCATAAAAATGAAATTTCAAGTGGTTTAATATTCACAATAGTTTAGGTGTTTTTTGGCTTTATGCTGTCTAGTTTTTTACTATGATTGACCCATCTTTTAGAAGCAAAAAATCACTTTGCATTATTGTTCATTTGTGATTCATATTTTATTCATTCTTGGTGGCCTTTGATGCTCATTACTTGTTCTTATGTTTTGCAGCTCAACATTTCTTCCATGGACTTGCTTTCTACCATGTCACTGTGTCTTGCTTCACCACACACGAGGACGTGCGCCAAATTAGGAAGGGGGAAATGTTAGCAGTGGCTAACACATGCTATACTCAATATGCATCAAGCGGGAGATATCTATGGTTGTGTATAATATTTTTGACTCACTTTGTATAAGTCTTGGGTTCACTTGGAGTTACAAAGTTGTATATGGTAGTTTGAGGGCTCAAGCTTAAACCCATAGTAGAAGGGATTGTGGTGAAAGACCTTAAAAGGAAGCCTTTAGGAAAGGAGGCTTCATTCACTCTTGAGGATCCACTTTTGAGAGCTCCCTCTCTCTAGAGTGTTCACTATTTGGCCTAGCCTTGAGCTTAATGTCTATGCTTGAGAGGCTAGTGCTAACCATTGTAATAAGAGTAAGCTCTTCTTGATTAATCTAATTCTTATTTTTTGATTAGTCTCTTCTTCTCTACATTTCATCTTGTCATGAAGTAGTGTTACACTTTCATTATTCTAGATTTGAGAGATGTATGTACTTCTTGCTAGTAACCACTCTTATCTCTCTACGAGCAATTGATTTGCGATATTTAGCACCACAAATTAGGTTGACTAAGTTGGTTCTTAATCTTGTAATTTTTGTGTGCCCCCTATTCTTTGATTGTGTGGGTAGATAGGTTTTATGAAGCTCTAGCACCATTCACCTCGTGTGTGTAGCTATTGATGAAGTGCCTTAATTGACATGTGGTAATTAGTGTGTGCTTATCATTAGTGTGTTTGGGGTTTATAATCTATGCAAGTCAGACTTTGGTGGGCTTCATGTGTGTAGGAGATTAATTGATTAGTGATTAGAGTAGGTTTAGAGTTAGTCTTGCTATGGCTAATCTCTACTTGCATTGGAGAGGTGATCTCTGGAATCCTCTATCGTATTCATCCGATGCTCGTACTTCCATGCCCTAGCCGGGTTGCCAGATCCATGGATTTGATCATTTTGTGTGGGTTGCGATTAGGTCGTGCGACAATGCCTCCCTACACTCTACTGCTATGCAACAAATGAGTTAGAAGAACACTCAGCTACCTCAAAAGATTCAGGGTCAGCAAAAGAACATGTGAGAGCTAAGCTACTCATGAAAGGAGGGGAGAAAAAGTTTTTGATTTTCCTAATCAAAAACCGAGAAGACAAAAATGTTATAGACAAAAAAGAGACACCAAAAATGTGAAAACTAGACCTATGCCATCAGTCTCCAGTAGAACACAGTTTTTGATGCAGATAGATGCACATGATTGTGTCAAGGACAAAATCACTGGAATATATCCTTCAAACAAAAATCCAAAAATGTCGAAAACATTGAGATAAACGAGGAAGAATACTGAAGTAAAATAAAAAAAACAAGAAAAGGAGTCAACCATGACACGAGTTGAGAGGAAAAAGAAGTATCAAGAGTTGAAAGAAGCTCTAAAGGAGATATACACAACCGAAATGGAAACCACAGAAGAGGATGGTAGAGATTTAATGAGTGTTCCATCCCATTACAAAAAATATACTCTCCAAGATTGAAAAACCATGGTTGAACAACCTGTTAGAGAACTAGAAAACAAGGTTAGTCCTACAAAGGGCCTGAAAACGTGAAAAAGATAGATTTGGCTGAACTAGGAGAAGAATCTAGGCATGCCTGCATTGCAAATGACCTAACAGAAGAAGAAGAAGAGATTTTTCTAAGCTTGCTAAAAGAGTACCGAGATATCTTCGCTTGTTCTTACAAGGATCTCAAGGGTGTTGATCCAAAAATCCATCTACATACTTTACCCATGAGAGACTATGCGAAACCAAGTAGACAAAGGCAATACACATATAATGAAACATTTGCCAAGAAGATCAAAGAAGAGATTGAAAAACTAAAGGAAGCCGAATTCATTTATGAAATTGAACACACAGATTAGGTGTCTCTAATTGTGGTAGTACCCAAGAATAATGGAAAATTACGAGTCTGTGTCAATCTCAAAAAAGTGAATGCAGCTACCATTAGAGACAACTTTCCTCTTCCAATCACTGAGCATGTGTTAGAACGAGTTGTAGGTAAAGAAGATTATAGCTTCTTAGATGGCTTTTCGAGATACAATCAACTTTTGGTTGACCCAAAAAATCAGCATAAAACTGCTTTTGCAATGGAATGGGGTATTTTTTCCTATGAGGTTATGCCTTTTGGGTTAACTAATGCTCTTGCCACCTTTCAGAGATTGATGAGCCATGATTTTAAATAATACCTTAGGAAATTCTTGGAAGTTTATATGGATGATCTATGCGTACATTCATCAATCTAGGCTGATCATTTTGGACACCTCAAAAAGGTATTCGAGAAATGTAGACTTTATAGGATTTGTTTAAATCCTAAAAAGTGCATATTCATGGGTAGACAAGGAAAAAATCGTGGACATATAGTGTCTAAAAAAGACATAGCTACGGGTATGGATATAGTGTCTAAAAATGACATAGCTACAGATATGGATAAAATTTATGTAAGGGTTGATTTACCTAGACCAACAACAATCAAGGGGATTCAAGCCTTCATGGGACATTGTGGATATTACAGACGGTTCATTTACATGTACGCTATAATTGCAAAACCCATGTATAGCTTGATTACACACTTTGAGTGGACTAAGGCATGTGAAGAATCCTTCATGAAGCTCAAGCAAACTCTCACTTTAGCTCCAATATTGAAAGCACCACATTGAAATAAGATATTTCACATACATGTAGATGCTTCCAATTTTGCCATTGGGTGTATACTAGCTCAACCAGGAGACGAGAAAATTGCTTTTCATATTTCTTATGCTAGACGACAATTAAACATGGTAGAAAAGAATTACACCCCCACCAAAAGGGAAGGATTAGGAATGATCTATGTCATAAAAAAGTATAGACATTACCTATTAGCAAACAAATTTGTGTTCTTTGTGGACCACCAAGCTTTATTGTACTTGCTCAACAAGCCATGTAGCACAGGAAGAATAATGAGATGGTTCATCGTTCTTCTAAAATTTGATTTCACTGTGGTTGTAAAAAAGGGCACTAATATTCAAAGAGCATATCATTTGTCAAGGATTGTTTCAAGGAATCACCTAAAGGAGTAGACGAAGATCTACAAGTTGCCTATCTGTTCTTCGTCGAAATGATACCTTGATGGTTGGAAAATATGGTTTCATTGATGACCATAGCTCAAGTGCATTCACAAATACCACTTCCTATTACAGTTGGATTAATTGAGCAATCGGGTATATATCAATTACTAGCTGGTAGGCTATACCAAATAAACCAAGATGGAATATTGCTCTTATGCATTAATTCTAACGAAAAAACCCAATATCTAAGTCAAGCACATATTATTATAGTAGGTCTTCAGTTTGCTGAAGACCAAACTATGCAAAGTATCTTGAGACTTGGAGTATTTTGACCAACTATGAAGATGATGTTCTCTTTTGTAAAGGATTGTCCTCGATGTCAAAAACAAACAACATACCTCATGTAACATTGTTCCAAATGTCACATGTTCCTAAGTGGAGTAATTATCTAGTCACTTACTTATCGAGCCAAACATTTCATGAGGATATAAGTAAACGCCGTCAAAGAGCAATTGAAACTGAAGCAAGAGACTATGCTCTTATTGGAAACCAATTGTATCAGAGAGGTAAGGATCAACATTTGTGTCTTTGTGCAAATGAACACGAACATATTTTAATTATAGAACAAGCACATGCTGGATTAGCTGGAGGTCACTTTTCTAGTGAGACCATCGCAAGAGTAATCTTAATGGCAGGCATATGGTGGCCAACACTTTTTGTAGATGCCAAAGAATATGTTCAAAGGTGTGATGCTTGTCAATGAGAAAAAATGCCAAAAAGAGTAGATATCATGCCCTTAAGACCAATGATGGGGACTAGAGCTTTTGCAAAATGGGGTATAGACTTTGTTGGGCCAATACAACCACCTGATTATAGAACCCAAGCTCAATATATCATTGTAGCTACGGACTATTTGACTAAGTGGGCCAAGGCTAAGGAAACTTAAATGAATGATGCCAAAACCACTACCGCATTTTTATATGAGTATCTGTTCACAAGATATGGATTGCCAATAGAAATTGTCAGTGATAGGGGAACTCATTTCCTCAATGAGGTAATCGAGTATTTGCTTAATGAATTTATGGTCATCCATAAAAAATCAGCTCCCTATATATCACCCACAAGTAAACGGACAAGCTGAGCATACGAATAAAATTCTTAGCTCGGTATTGACTAAAGTGGTTAGTTTAGGAAGGACAGACTGAGAAATGAATCTCCTTGCAGATCTATGGGCTTGTCAAGTTTCATTCAAAACAACTTTAAATGTTACACCCTTTAACCTTGTTTATGGTCTTGATGCCATACCGCCAGTAGAATTTCTATTGCCGACACTAAGGGTAGCAAAGGATCTTGAGTGGACTGGACATGAATTGTCAGAGAGACTTGAAGATTTAGAGAAGCTAGATGAGAAAAGGCTAACAGCTGTAGCTCACATCTATGCACAAAAGAGAAAACAAAAACAGTTTTTTGATTCCCATCTAATTACAAAAATCTTCAAAAAAGGGGATTTAGTTTTAGTCTATTCCCTTAAGCACATTCCCAAGTTTAAGAACGGACCGTTTATCATTGAAGATGTATCTCCAAGTGGAGGAGTTATGTTGTCCACCCTAGATGGTGAACCAATGGCTAATTGGATTAGTGGATGTCGTTTAAAGAATAATTATTTTTCGCTAACCAATGAATTGCTAGAAAGAATGCATGCATCCAAGAAAAGAAAGATAAAATGACAGCAGGTTATTGATGAAGCCCAAAAGGAAGCTCGGCTTCGGGTACTCAAAAGGAAAGCTGCTCTCAAGAATCAACAAATACCTATTCCCATCAACACTCTGGAAATAGATGACCGACAATGGGAATTGCATAAAGATGCAGTGTCAACAGATGATGAATGGTTAGATGGAATGGACCTTCGCATCAAAGTAAACTCAATAATCATAACACAAATGCATTGGTCGACACAGGAGCTCAAGTAAATGCAGTCAATTATTTCACGTACAAGAAGGAAACAAGTTAGTCTTTGACAGCATGAATAGCGACCCGGGGCAGTCACTTATCAAAAGACCCCTATATCACGTGCGTTCAAGAGGTAATTAATAATACCCCAATATACATACTATACTTACACTGTGAACCTATTTAAAAAAACCCCACCCCCCTCTGTATGTATACATTTTTATACATTTTGGTCTTTTAGTAATCCTCTCCGGTTAACTCACGTGATATCATACACATTCTAAAAAGTGACTGCCCCGGGAATAGCGACTATCAAAGGATGCAACAAGAATCCAACACCAATATT
The DNA here is from genome assembly GCF_014529385.1 of Adiantum capillus-veneris. Taxonomy (NCBI): domain Eukaryota; kingdom Viridiplantae; phylum Streptophyta; class Polypodiopsida; order Polypodiales; family Pteridaceae; genus Adiantum; species Adiantum capillus-veneris. The sequence goes on from NC_140941.1 coordinate 32,918,313, forward strand.
AAGAGTAGTCAGCTTGAATGTGATGGTACATGGATGTTCATGTCCTCATAAATTTGTATGCTTACCATATGAACACATGAGTGAGACAATGATTCTTGGAATTCCATGGATGCGGACGTACAAGGTAGTACCCGATTGGGATACGAATCAGCTCAAGCTATCACCTAAAGGCAGACAACTCATTGTTCCAATTGCACCAAGAAAGGAGGAATGGAAAGGAAGTAATCATCAGACCAAACCATGAAGTAATCAATCTTCTCCATCCTATCGAATCCAGATGTTCACATACAAGCTTTCGAGCAGTATGCTGAACTAAAAAACATTGATGAAGATGATTGGGGGGAATATTTTCCACAAACCTTGATGGAGGCAGTGAGGAAATGGTATTACCATCACTCGGCATGCCAGCTGCGATCATATAACAAATTGCTTAAGGCCTTCAGGTTGGAATATTTCGACAATCGAGGGGACTAGGATATTCTCTGTGAATTAGATAAGATCAAACAGAGGAATTTGTCAGTCCACAGCTATGTAGAAAAGATAAAAGAGCTAACCAGGCAGTTGCAAGAACCGCCGTCTGAGAAGAGATTGAGGGCATGGTTTCTGAATGGGTTCAGAAGCAAGAAGCTTAGGGAACAAGAAGTACCAACCCCTACAAAAAAATTCAATGATCTGGTCCAAAGAGCATTAAAGCTGGAACAATAGGCTAAGAAGTAGAAGAGCCACAAGAAGGGAAGGACCAGTAGCAGTAGCTCTGCTACTACTGAAACTTCTGATTCAAGTGAAATGTCCAGTAGCTCCGAGAGCAGCTCCAATGAACGAACAAAGGAGAAATCAAAGAAGGGATCATGGACCAAGAAAATTGAAGAGATGGCTAGGCAGATTGCAGAAATTAGCCACACAAGACAGCCGGTCCGAAAGATGGAGACTTGGTGTTCAAGTTGCAAATCCAAGGACCACATCTCCACTGAATGTCCACAATGTACCTACTGCAAGGCCTTTGGTCACCTATGGAATAATTGTGGCATCTGAATTCACCATTTTAAGAAAGGAAAAGATCTGTCAGTGGTTGCCTACACTAAACCAGTGAAGGTAGAACCAATCAAAGTAGCTCAAGAGGAGAGACCAGCTACCACTGGTACTAGTCAAGGAGGTGGCAGATACCAACCAGGAATGGGTAGAGAAAGAGGAAGAAGCAAGTTCCAGAACAGGAGCATGAATTTCTATACTTGTGGGAAGTATGGTCATTTTGCAGCCCAATGTCCAGATGCACCGATAATGACTACTACTGAGGCTAAGGCACCAGAGCCAGTCCCAGTCAGGGTGGTTACCAGGAGCAAGCGAGTAGTCATGAAGAAATTCCAGACATTTCAGAAGTACCAGTCAATCCTAACAGAAGCAAGTGGGCTTAACAAAGGGAAGTTTGGAAGGCCAAAGGTAAAGAAAAGGTGGTAGATGAGTGGCAAGAGCAGTGGGAACTAGTAGCTAAAATCACGGAGGATTTAGCTAAGAAGCTGCCAGAGCATCTAGAGTCATTCAGAGGATACCAGCCCAATCGACTAATAAAGATCAGTCAGTATCCGCCATGACAGAGACCATGCTGGCTGTGGTACATGGACTAGCTGATGAAATGAGATTAGATGGAAAGAATAGAAGCACTACAAAAGAAGAATGGCAGTGTAAAGACACCAGTTCTTCAAGCTCTAACAATCAGTCTGACCAAGAGCGAGAAGAAATTCATGTGAAAATTTATGATAGAATCTAGAAGCTAATTGTAGAGCTGGAGGATATAAGAAAGACCTTGCCTGAGGTGGCCAACTTTATCAGACAACGTAGGAAGACTGAGGCAGAGGCCAGAATAGTGGACCTAACGGCTGTCCGGGATGATGAAGTTCCACTTATTCAGGTAGACTACAAGGTCAGGAAGCAGTGAGAACCTCTCTCAAGCGTCATACTGGATGGAGGGGCAGGATTCAACATAATGGGAGCCCATCTTCGGTAAAGAATGGGTATCACTAATATGAAACCAGCACCATTCAAAGTAAGAATGGCAGATCATCGAGTCGTACAGGCGACGGGTATGATTGAAAACATGCAAATAAGAGTTGGGAGGGAGAAATTCAAAACCAGTTTCCTAGTCCTAGATGTGCAGGGAGCTTATGGAATGCTACTAGGGCGCCCATGGTTAAGAACATCACATGCTGTTCATGACTATGCAAACCAAACTTTGACCATAGAAGGGGCCAGTGGTTGGCAGAATCCAAATCCAGACCAACAACACCGGGAGCTGAAAAAAGGAACTGAGGTCGAAGGAGTTGTCTCAGAAGTACAGAGCCAAGAAAATTGAGTGAATGTTAGCGGCTATGAACATATTCCCTTTGGCAGAAATCGACTTGAATGCAGTCTTGATGAACAAAGAGTATGCTAACAAGCAGAAGAGACAATTCCGTGATCAGTTTACCAAAGTCAATGCGGGGGAAAGAACAATTCAGCTAACTAAAAGGATGGAGGAATCAGCTAATACTAGTATAGTAGAGGAACCAGTATGTTCTGAAGAGTACCCACTGGATGAGAATAATGATTCAAAAATGAATGGACCATCCTAGGACTACGCTGAAGAATCGACCAAACAAAAAGGAGGCCAAACTGGTTGCTTCCAGACTATCAGGAAGTAGAAGAGTGGAACCTGGGATCAGAGGAAAATCTCAGAATGATCAAAGTCAACAAGCACCTCAACCCGGCAATGAAGAAAAAGGCACGGAAAATGTTCCAGAACTTTAAAGATGTGTTTGCCTGGGAACATACAGATTTGAAGGGAGTAGATCCTGAAGTCTGTCAGCACCGAATACCATTGAAACCGGATGCTAGGCCAGTAAGATTGCAAAGATACCGGATGAACCCCAATTATGCAAAGAAGGTCAAGGAGGAGATTGATAATCTTCTCAAGGCTGGGTTCATTACGCAAGTAGCAAGCAGTGATTGGCTATTTCTCATAGTCGTCATTCCTAAAAAGAATGGGAAATTAAGAGTTTGTGTCGACTATAGGAAACTAAATTCCCAGACTATTAAGGATCCATTTCCCTTACCTTTTACTGACATGTTTCTTGATGAGATCGCAGGATATGAGATGTATAGCTTCATGGATGGTTATAGCGGCTATAACCAGTTACAGATCACTCCTAAAGATAGAGCTAAAATCACTTCCATCACTGAGTGGGGAGCTTTCATGTATCTGGTGATGCCTTTTGGCCTGTGCAACGCACCAGCTACTTTTTAGCGGTGTATGATGGAGATGTTTAATGAATTTCTTGATCGGTTCCTCGCCATTTTCATGGATGACTTCACTATATATTCAGATGAGGAACATCACCTTCTATTCCTAGATATGGTTTTTAAACGTTGTTAGGAGAAGAGGATTTGTTTGAATCCATTCAAATCTGTTTTTCTAGTATGGAAGGGACAGCTACTAGGACATGTGGTTTCCTGTAATGGAATAGAGATGGCCAATGACAAAATACAGTGTGTCCAGCAAGGTAAAGCACCCAAAACTGCTTCAGAGTTGAGTTCCTTCTTGGGTTATGTGAATTTCTATAGAATATTTGTACACAAGTTTGCTTCTCAAGCAGTACCACTATATGAGCTTACAAAGAAGACCAGTAAGTTCAACTGGACTGCTGAGTGTGAGGAGAGTTTCCAGAATTTGAAAAAGCCATTACCAGTAAACCAGTCCTTAGGCAGCCGAATTGGGATATTATTTTTCACGTACATGTGGATGCTTCAGGATTGGCAATGGGGGCAATATTAGCTCATCCAGATGGCAGAACGGACTATCCGTCTATTTTGCTAGTCACAGATTCACTAAGGATGAACAAGGCTATACGACTACTGACAGAGAAGCCCTCATAATGGTTTTTAGCGCCACGAAGTTCAGGCATTACTTGTTGGGAAAGTTATTCCATTTTTATGTGGATCATCAAGCTCTTATGTTTCTGATTAACAAAGTCATCATTCAAGGTAGGCTGATAAGATGGATGATGTTCCTTATGGAATTTGAATTCAGAATTTTCCATAAGCCTGGTCGAAACCACTGTGGAGCTGATTTTCTTTCAAGGAGTACAAAAGGATATTCAGAATCACCCTTGAGAGATGAGCCAGTAGATGCTGATTTATTTGAGTTAGAGGCAGAAGAATCAGTGGATCCTGAATGGTCTGATATTTATCAATTCCTTTCCCAAGGTTCCTTTCCAGAGGATTGGAAGCAGAATCAGAAGAAAGCTCTGATCATAAAAACCTGAAATTTACTATCATAGGAGGATTACTTTATCGACTGGGTGTGGATGGTATACTTCGAGGATGTGTCCCTATGGAAGGAAGAATGCAAGTGATTTCAGAAGTGCATAATGGTGAATCTGGTGGACACATTTCCAACGAAGTAACCTACAAGAAGATTCTGCAAGCTGGTCTGTGGTGGCAAACACTAATTGCTGATGTCAAAAGTTTTTGTAAAACTTGTGACATATGACAAATAATGGGCTGACCAATAGCTGCAGATATGACTCCCTTAATGCCAATACAACCATTGGGAGTATTCATGAAATGGGGATTGGATTTTATGGGACCTTTTAAGAAGGTGACTCCCAGGAAGAACAAGTACATAGTGATGGCTACTTGTTATGTTACCAAGTGGGTTGAAGCTAAGGCTCTTCCTGACAACACAGCCAAGTCAACTGCAAGGTTTCTATTTGAGAATATTGTCTGCCGATATGGATGTCCAATAGAGATTGTGACCGATCAAGGAACACATTTTATCAATGACACTATGGAAATCCTATTGGATATGCTTTCACTCAAGCATCAGAAATATACTCCTTACTATCCTAGATGTAATGGACAGGCTGAAAGTAGCAATAAAAACAATAAAGACTATTCTCACTAACGTGGTGCAAAAGAAACCAGACCAGTGGGATTTGAAACTTCAGATTGCTCTATGGGCTTATAGGACAGCTTATAAGGTAACTACTGGAATGAAACCATTCAGAATGGTGTATGGTATTGAAGTTGTGGTTCCTATGGAGTTTTTAATTTCCAGTCTGAGAATGGCTGTGAAGTATGGATTAGACTTCAACCATAATCTTAAGAAAAGGCTGTGAAGTATGGATTAGACTTCAACCATAATCTTAAGAAAAGGCTGGATGAACTGATGCAATTAGATGAACTCAAGCAAAGGGCTATATTGGAACAAGAAATTGTTCAACAACGAAGGAAGCACTGGCATGATCATCGAATTAAAGTTCGAGAATTCCAGAAAGGAGATTTAGTGCTTCTATATCAGTCTAAACTGGGTCCAAAGAAGCCGAACTTGAAGATTGCCTGGGCAAGACCTTTTGAGGTAGATTGGGTCTTCTCCAATGGCATAGTGAGATTGAAATATTTATCTGGACTGATGTTGCCAGGAGTATATATTGGAGTAAAGATCAAGCTTTATTATTCAAAAACCAGAGAAACTGGGCCAGAACAAGGTACTAAGGAACTGGAGGTTGCTGATCAAGAGATACCGGAATCAGACATTTTTGGACTTTTTCATGTGCAACCAGTCCCAGCTTTAGAACCAGTACCAGAAGGACCAGATCAGGCTGACCTTAGATTGAGTACCAGTATGGTCGAGCAAGACTGGAAATCAGTTCAGTACCAGTATGGACACACTTTCCAATTTTTAAGCGCCCAATGGTCAAATGGCACGCCAGTGGTAATTATTACAAGGATGGGTCGTATTCTTGTCCAATGCATGACTGCCACAATAGCAATGACACACACAAGTCTAGGAGCAGCGAGTGGTGGAGCTTTTATGGCGCGAACACGTATAACAGTCAGGAGAGTTAGCATTTTTCCTCATAAATCTCCTGCGCGACGATTCCCTCCTGTCAACCATTCGCCATCGCCGAGCTCCGAGGTTTCTTTGCTGTAGCCGCAAACTTCGACCTCTGACGAGACAGTTGACTGTTAGATACTCTTGCCAGCGACACCAGGAAACGGCTTCGACACGACAAGTAAGTCATCTTCTCCTTCTCCTATTTCATCGTCATCGACCTCACAGTGTATGGGTAGAAAGAAACGCTCAGAGAAGATGCAGGAGACTCTTGAGGAAACCCAGGCTATAGCTGTTGAGGCAAAGGCAAGCCTTCCTGTTCTTCAATACAGCAAAATCCAGCGTTATGTATTTACTGATCAAGCAATGACCCTGCTACAACTATGGGATCTTCGAGTTGTGTTGTAAGCTACAAGGATTGCTTTTGATTCAGATATCATCAAGCAAGTTCTTGATTCCTTTGATGCTGAAAGTGACAGTGCCATGGTAAATAGTAGGAAGGTGTCAATAACACCAGAAGCCATAGCATTTGCATTCCGGATGCCCAATGAGCCCAAACCTTCTGTGGCAATTGCGCAGCAAATAAGTATCACTCTAAAGGAGGATGAAACGGCTAGAAGAAAGTGCATGGCCATTGCTCAAGGAGTTCCAGTAGTAGGACTGGAAGCCTCCGCTTCTTACAGGTTTGTAGCTGAAAGTAAGCTTTAAGAATAACCCAACGTATGTATCCAAAAAATTGTTTGCTATGTTGTTGGCCAAGATACTGGATCCACAAGTCCATATCAACCTTTGTCAAATTCTCTCGCATAATGTACTCCAGTAGACTGCCAAGCTAAAATCTCAAACTGTTTTCAAGGCGTGGTATGTTTGGCAATTCCTGTATTGGGCTACTGCTGCAGATGTTAATGAGTAGGTAAAGCAGGCTTATAGTGAGAAGCCAATTTCTGAACCAGAGAAAATTGAACTGCTGTCCTCAGACGGCCCCTAACAAAGGTTACATGCCAACATACTCTGTCAGCACACCTACTAAGTCCTTGACTTATGAAACTATCGGTATCCAACCCCACCACAATAGGTGTTCAAAGTTGAAAACCTAACCTAAGCAAATTCTAGAATAAGGAGAGAATCACCTATTCAGAATGCCTTGTGCTAACGTATGCTCTTAGCAGATCCTTTAGTACGGTTTACTAACGTATGCGCTTAGCATATCCTTTAGTACTAAATAGAATACTTGTAAGCTTCCCATCCAACGTGGGATGAATAACAGGAGTAAGAGTGAGGTACTTTCCCCAACCACTTACAGACAGTCTTCCACAACTGACGACAAACTATGACTCAACCATTGAGTATCCAGCCATATACTCGATATGGAATGGAGACAACCAACTAGGTTGAAGGTAGATTGGAGGTTCCAGCAACCAATCACTAACATCCATACTCAGCCATCACCTTGTATGGAAGGGTGTAAACTCATACGAAATCTGCAAGAGAGATTGCACTAGCAATGCAAAAGGGTGCAGAAAGAATAAAGTCCATGGATTTTCATGCCGCTCCAAATAAATTTGTGTTAAACACTAGGGCCCATAACACCTAGTGTGCATGCATTTAACACAAACATATCCAAACTGCAATTCCATGAAGAGACTTTCCACGATACTTACGTGAAAATCTTGCAACAAAGTTGGACCATAATAGAATGTGACAACCCGGTCACACCTAGGAACCAACCATGAGACCTTCTCATGAACGTAGCATACTTTGCAGCAAAAGTTGGACCATAATAGAATGTGACAACCCGGTCACACCTAGGAACCAACCATGAGACATTCTCATGAACGTAGCATACTTTGCTATATGTAGAAACGACCCTCCGTTAAGGTGGTTTCACAGCACTTGTAATCACAACAAGTTTGTACTTAGTACCTGACAATTTTTGGCCACTGAAATTGTTCCTGATACTCTGTGCGTCAATTGGTCTAATGAACGGATGCGACCAGCACCTAGGGACTTCGTCGCGACACATCATTTTGAATTGGGCGCCAGTGTCAGTCCCAGAGACTCATTTTCTCTACATGTGGAATATGTCTCAAGTAAGGATGCCAGGAAAAGTGACATCCATCAAGTACGAGCTGTAGTTGTGTGTGGAGGTAACTACAAACACTCTGCGACGCGAGTGAGAGGGACCCTCATTATCATGCTCCACACTAGCTAAACCAAACTCGAGTTCCTAGACCATGTTGTATCCCATGTGACAACATGTGCCAAATCGAACCCTACAAGTAGGTTCGTAACAGCATAAGGCAAAAAGGTAGATTGGACACTTGGCCCAAAATAATTTGTGCCGACATGCCCTTGGTATGGCTCTGTAACATTCAAGCATACTTATACGTCTTGAAAAAAAAAAAAAACAAGCAAAGCATACAAAAAATGAAATAACACCAAATTAATAGATGCATACCTGGAGGTTTGAACGTAATGTTCACTTAACAGTATTCAAACGGAGAGGAGCACATCTCCTACCTGAAAAACAAATAGCATTGCACTGGGAACCATGGGTGTTGCCTTCGCACTCCAACCGCTTTGGTTAAAATCTACGTAGTCAAACCCCTTGGTAAGACCCTTTGTAGAAACTGCTCAACTAGCAAGTAACGGCAACCAACATAGTTAACCGTGTACATAATGATTGGAATCAGCTTGAAAAGTTGAGTTTGTCCGCTACCGCGTGGTAGATTGCGGAATTCTTTCCTTGAAAGTCTAATTGAGAGAGATCGAACTATGATCCTCAATGGAGATCAACTATGATCCTCAATGCAGATCAACTATGATCCTCAATGCCTATGGGGTGATGTAGCAGTCACCCGTCGGGTCGTACCCCAAAACAATATGTCCATAGACACTCCGTAGTGCTATAGAGAGAGTAGGAAATCCACACAAGTGAACTGCCTAGCTCGTGTGGACAGCCATGCTGTCACCACTGATTGCTGCATCTATACTTCCTTGTAGAGATCAACTGTTGTGAGTTGAAGATTATCAAAAACTCAGCTTGAGTGTCGCACTGAAAACATGTAGTGCAAAAATGATACCCTAAACATCCGTAATGACAAGACTCTTTCTTGTGCATTAACGTCGATGTATACTTCCCTTGGTAGATCTGTTCAATCTTGAAAACAATCACCCCAAAGAATGCCAATAGTTGGGTCTTACCCTTGGCCTGACAATGGCTCTTAGCCGGTGTGGCTCATAGCCCTTATGCAATTTAGTGTTCAATGGACGAACCGATGAAGACTAATTTGAGTAGCATCTTAGCCACGTGCTAGCTGAGAGTTAGAGCACCTTGGCTCAGGCTGATTCACGAGCAAAACCCGTATCAAAAGCTTCTTAGAAGATTTTTCATTCTTCCCTTAAAGAGAGGGAGAGAGAGAAGAAGAACATGCTGGACTGAGGAATTTTTCTTAAATTTCTAGAGTGTGTTCCCAATCTGTGTGCTTTTACACATCTTATGCCTGACGTGTAGCTTATCCTATAAGCATTCCACAGGGTCGTGATTGTATGAAAATGACTTAGCATTGGCACTTTGCCTGTGAAATAAGTTCTAGATTTAGGTTCCTTTTAGTGTTGTTGGGTGTTGATAGCAACCAACCATCATGTTCAACAATCCATCACTTAGTCTGTCCTTGACAGAGTTGCGAGTGTGACAGCGGAAGCGTAATCCATGAAGTGGTGGACTCCATGCCACTTGCTTAGCATGACTTGCATGCAAAAGCGTAAGCCCTTGGCTACTAGGATAGTCTCAAGAGTGAGAACCAAAACCATAAGTGCCTTGCACATAATAAACTGGTAGGGATTCTGTGAGCTGACATTCCCTATTTGGTCAGTTCCCCAAACTTGGGTGCCAATGCCCTTGATTCCAAATCAATGGGCAGTATCTCGGCACAAGGGAGAATCCTTGCTTCATAGAAAATTTCCAAAGTACTTTGTTTTGCACCCTGACAGTAATTTTCCAAGTAAAGTGTAAACATGGAAAAAAACAAGGAAAACTTAAACTTGGCTAACTTGGTAGTTGTTGCTGCAACCAGTTGTCATGAGATTCCAAAGGGAAAGCTCACGTAAAGGTGGCTCATAGCCAAATCTGTCGTGCGAGAGAGAGTGCTAATAGCCAACTGATGTGGTTGCAAATAGCATGACAAAAAGAGTCGACCTTGTCCAGCGATTACAATTGAAATTAGCCAGTACTATGGGGCAAACATCCTCTGTCTGCTTCGAGAAACAGTGATAAGTAGTCGGCCATGCCGAGCAACTTGCTGCCTACAACAAATCTAGTAATAGGCCATGTCTATCTCCTTGAGAGACTGAAAAATTGGCGCTTGGCCTTGCCTTGGAAAGAAAATGTAACCTTTGATGAGCGTGCTCTATCAAGGTACTCAGGAGAAGCGATGCTTCATATAACTATGTCCGACCTCCTTGCCAATAAATTCTATTAGCGACCGTGACATAGCAAAAAGAGTCGACCTTGTCGATCATGTAGAAAATAGACCTTGTCTACTTGTAGATCTTTTGGAAAAAGAGAATTATATGTGCAAAGTGTGTGCATCTCATACCTGTGTGACTTTATGAATGATAGCCGTGATCATTCAGTCCCATGCATACCAGAGTTATCAAGCACATGCTCAATAGCTACTCTACTGCATGCTGTCAAGGGCCTTGCCCAATTTGCAACCAAGGTGGAATCATGTGAGAAGTTCCATGCTCTTACCTGCTAGGTTTCAGTGCCATGGTTCGTGATAATCACCACATGGTGCGGTTGACCGATGTATACGTATGGAAGCCTTGCTTCGCTGCAAGCCCAAACTACCATGCAAAACAACTGTGCAAGCATGGGCCGAAGTAGCCATCGGCCTTGCCAGTGCATCAAAGATCAAGCTTGGAAATTCGTTATGTATGAGTCTACAAAGTAACATCACATAGGGATTAAGAACATCCGTGGAATGACGAAAAAAACAAACCTGGTGAGCATGGCGTTCATCCGTGGACGTTGCAAGCATATCCTCATCTTTGTGATTCCCTTGCGAGAAACAGCTTGCATGCAGCATAATCATCTCTGCCAAGCTTTCCCTGTCAAAGACCACGTTGGTAACCAAAGAAAATGCGAAAATGGGGATATCTCCGTAAGCGGCATATCGAAATTTGCATGGCTCCTTGAGCAGTTTGTGACTATGTCCGAAAAACTTGCCTAATCAGCATAGGCTTTTGAGGTCTTTCTATAAGCAACAGAGGCGTTCAAGGTTTGTCAATGGCTCCTTGAGCTGTCTATAGTGCCCCTTTGAGGCAAGACCACCATGTGCATAGACTCTGTGTTCCTCAGCCAGTCCACCATGTGCATGGCTATGCCTCGGATTCCAGTTACGCAGGCGGAATCCAGTTCGCCATGGGTTCAAGCCCTTAAAAGAGATGGGTGCCCAAAATAGGGCGCCCAAAAGGTCAAAATATTTTCAATTTTCTGTAAAAAGAAATAAACCTGCACAGGCTATGGCGATTTTGGCGACTCTGCGCAAGGTAATTTGCCAACATGCCGACTCATATGCTGCTCCAATCACTTCCATCAAGTGACGAAAAACCCTCTAGAGCCTAGGGCGCTTCCAACAAGGCCAAAATTGGAAATTTTTGTGCAGATCGAATTCATGCCTGTCCTCAAGGAAGAAACCGTTCCCGTGTCCTCTGTCGACTTCTACTCCCAACACAGGGGTTGCTCCCCACGGCTTGCTTGTCCGAGCGGCAGCAAATTCTTTAACCATCCATGCATGCTTGCATGCAATCCTTCTAATCTTCTTCTTCTTTGATTCGGTTTTTCTGCGTTCTGATTCAGGCTTACCATGAACGAGAGTCCATCCTTCACTAGAGAGATCGAGAGAGAGAGAGAGAGAGAGAGAGAGAGAGAGAGAGAGAGAGAGAGAGAGAGAGAGAGAACGAAAGGGAGAAAATCCATGCGAGCCACAACCTTCATCCATAGCTCGCTCTTCACCCTCCTCTCCACCTTGCTCTGATACCAGTGTGAGACCGCGGGGGATTGCACGATGCAACTCTCCACCCAACCGTGCCATATATAGACTCCTAGCCCCTAAATATAGCGCCCCTTGATCGCATGTCCATCCTGGCCATTGGCCCTGCCCTTGGCCTGACACAAAGGGAAAGGTCCAGCGTTCTTAGATTGGCCTGGTGGAGTTCCTACAGATACTGGTAACCCTATACAGCTAGTAAAACAGGATAAGATGCAACAAATGCAGACTCAAAAATTGAGAGGGCATCTTCTGCTCAACAAAGCTGATTATGCAACTTTACCCTACGTGGCTCCAGTGGAAATATATGAGCCTATTGATTCTGATCCAACTGCAGTCAAAGACAGATGTTCAGTCCTTATATAGTCTTCTTGGAATACCATTGTCAGTTGTATGGACAGCTGGTGGAGGCTGCTGGATCAGAAGAAGAAGTCAAAAAGCTCAAAGTTGACTTGGCAAAAGCACAGCATCAAATTAAAACGCTCCAGAAAGCCCAGGAAGTGCAGAACATATAGCACAGGGTACAGGAAGCTCAATCAGAAAGGACTCATGAGTTGTTAAACAAAAAGATAGTTAAGGCTGAGTCTGAAATCATGATCATCAAAAGTCAAAGGAATGAAGCACTGAGAGTTGCTGAGTGAGCTGAAACAATGCTCAAGATGAAGCGGGCGGAATTCAGAAAGCTTCTACTGCACCATACAGCTCTGAAGGCTTCACTGACTCAAAGATACATCTACAATAACTTGTCTCAAATTTTAAACCCCTCAGGCAATGCTGTTTTCAATTTAGAGAATTTAAAGTCCTTGATGGAAAGTATGCAGAGCGATTTGCAGGACAAGGTGGGTGAGTTCAATAATGCTCTGATGAACCAAGCTATAATGGATTATATTGAGCAGCAGACTTCCCCGGATGAGGATGAAGAAGACGAAGAAGATGAAGCTGATCAAGAGGAGGAGGATCAAGAAGCTGGGCATACAAAGGATGATGATGATGCCCCACCACCATCTCCACCTCCAGGACCTGGTACTGGTGGGACAGGTCCAAATGCAGGAGGCCAGTCATAGCCAGACCAACCAGACCAGAATGAGGGCCCGCAGGAAAGAAAGGACAATGAGCACCAGTCGGGTAATCAGCAGACTGAAGAGCAGCAGCCTAGTCACACTAGGAATCAGCCAACTGATCAATCCCATCTCAACAGAGATGCTAAAGGGAAAATGAAAGTACAGGATGAGGGACCAGTTGTGCTGATCATCAGCATTCACTACAGCTCATTACCCTGAATAGGCAACTAAGACATCAACAGGCCTCCATCACCATACAGTATCTGGAGGATGATGCTCTCTGGACTGACTTGGAAAGATTTCAAAGACTATATGTGGGAGCCAGGGAAATGGTAGAACATTGGAAATCAGCAGCTTTCCAGGATAAAGAAGCTTGCCGACTACCTGCGTATCCCAGTATAGTCCAGCTGCTGGAACAAGTTTCTGAATGGATACTCAATGCTGATGAGAGAGTGGTAAACCCGCACTGGAAAAGACAGTCTATTGCAGATTGTCCTTCCGTAGATCTGGAACTAGAACTTATGTTGGGTAACAAACCAACTTTCCGCTATATGAAGGATGTTAGGGTACAACTCAAGGAAGTTTTGGTACAAATGCAAGCTGCCAGAGGTGTTTTGGATCAGAGAGTCAAAGCCATTCTTGAGGACCAGACAGCCACTAGCAAAGGACCTCAAACGTGAATGTCAGTAGGAGCACAGGCAACTGCTCTCCGAACACTGTTTCAGCTAGTGAGAGTCACCAGAAAGATGAGATTCTTTTCGAAGCTCGAGTCAAAACTAATCAGCCTCTTCCAGAAGAATGGATCCATACTGCTTCGCATTGCCATAAGCTAGCCAGAACCAGACTGAGTAAGGGCAGGCGTACACTCTATGATCTTGACACCAAAACCTATCATTCTCTTACGCCTTATGAGGTAGAGATGATCGGGCCGACCGGCGGGATCAGCTTGAGCAGGAGGCCATTTACCGACTGATTCAGGAGGAGAATGCTGGTGCAGGGACTTCTCAGGCACCGTCCCGATCAAAGAGAAAAGGTAAAAGGAAGATGGTCCAATGGAAGGATACTGGGTAGTTCCATCTCAGAATTCAGTGGGCGACTTTTCTTCTCAGTAGGCAGGGAGAGATGACAGCTCCACCTTGGCCTGGTGAGAGTTCCACCTTGGCCTTTTCAGCTGCCTCTCGCAATCCCTGGTCCTTCTTGAACTCCTACTTGTAATCTTTGAATGGCCACTCTCTCAGTGGTCAAGCTGGCATCCCAACATCAAAACCAGATGATGGATTTTTCAGTCTCACATCAGAATCAGACAGGGGAATTTTTCAAAAATTTTGGACTCTTGCAAAAATTCAAGAAAGAAGGGAAGGATGTAGACGGCTGGATAGTCACTATGTGGGAACGTCTTCTTAGAATATGGGCAGCGAATTACTTAGTAATTACTACAGTAAACCCGAAGTGTATAAATAAGGCCCATTACATTGTTATCGGGTTGGCAATTGTTATCACTTGGGTTAGCGCTTTGGCTATAATTGTACTTGAGCATCATTGGCAGTATTGTCGGCTGTACTTTCTCTCTGTAATCATATTCGCTGTAATCTTGATCTGTAATCCCAATCATGGCATATATTTCAGTTATACTTACTTCTCGTCCAGTCTTCTGAATCTGAACCTTATTTCCAGTACATAAGTCTGATTCTTATTTCAGTATCCACATTTCAGTCTAGTCTCTGATTTTTGTCCAGTCTACTATCTGAAATCTTCCCACACTAGTAGTTGAAATCTTTCAACACTGGAATTAGCTGTCTCAAGAGATCAGCTCCAATTCCATAGCCCTATCAAGAGTGCAAAAGATCACGTGCTTAATAGTGCAGCTTCATTGTTGTCTATTGACGCCCTGGAAGACTGGCCACCAGCAATAGATCTCGGCCTTGGTCCAGGTGGCGGAGCGCAAAACCGAGTCGCAGCAAGCCCCTACTACGTAAGTAGTAGCTTGTTTCTCACAACCCTCAAGATGTAATGCTAAATTCCGGTAGCAGAACAGTCCATAATCATGTGTACTGCAAGCTAAAATTTTCTTTGAATGTGCTTCTAGAGATTCTCTAGCTATTGACTATCCAATCGATCAGCATGAGATAATGCATTTGCATTCCAGTGGCCACGCAACCATTCAAGCTAATATTTGGCCGCTTCATGTCGTCAAGATCATCTCAACCTAGAAACCATACGGACCTATCAACTTTGTTCTTACAGCTAGACGACAACAAGAATGAAGGTTCTACTTACACCATCTTGGTGAAGTTACTTTGGAAATGCAGCTTCCGCTACTTAAAAGCCTGCGGCCAAGCCGAGGTAATATAAATTTGAAGCTCGCGCACTTTCTTCCCTACTACATCTTCAAAATCCATGACATACTTGCATTCTAAGAACATAGTTTGGCTCTCACATCCAATATCAACAGCCAATTCCAGGTGTCACCGGCTATCGGTAGGTTTTCCTTGCTTTGCACTCATTTCACGTTCGAGCTCTGGTTTTGCACCTCATATAAAACCCACGTGCAGGTGCACATTAGAGAGTGGAGCTAGATCAATTTATGATTTCATAGACGGGCAGGCCTCTATCCTTGCCTTCTTCAAGATTGCTGCGGGCAGTCAAGAGAAGCTAGTACCTTGCGCACATGATCCTGGGAATAGAACTTGTTTGCAATGCAAACCTCATGCACTCAATGTCATAGCTCCTTCAAGTGCTTGAGCCTAGCACTGATCTAGCATCACATACACCCTTGCAAGGTTGACACAATTAGGTTGGCCTCTCTCTCTCTCTCTCTCTCTCTCTCTCTCTCTCTCTCTCTCTCTCTCTCTCTCTCTCTCTCTCTCTCTCTCTCTCTCTCTCTCAAGAGACCTCTTGTCAAGGTTTGGAGGAGGTAGGTTCCCAAGAGAACCAAAATGTGGAAGATGAAGGAATGTTCGAAGGTATGTTGTCTAAAACACTTACAAAGTATGAAAGAGACGAGTTCAAAGGTGTGTTAAGGAAATTTCCTAAGCTTTTTGCTAAAGACTACACGGACGTGCGTGGAGTAGATGATGGTCAACACAAGATTGAGCTAAAGCCAGAGGCCAAACCTAAAGCTCAAAAGCTACAAAGGCTAGGAGTCATCAAGGAGTAGGCTCTACTCAAGGAGGTAAGAAAGCTTCTAGCAGCAGGTTTCATTTATCCAGTGGAGAATTCAGAGTAGGTCTCTCCCATTGTTGTCACTCCCAAGAAGAATGGAAAGTAGAGGGTGTGTGTGGATTACCGTCCACTAAATGAGGCAGCAAAAAGGGATCACTTTCCCCTCCCATTTTAGGATGAGATACTAAATGAGGTAGCTGGTCATGAGAAGTACACTGTGTGTGATGGATACTCAGGTTACTTTCAAATAGGTATCACATTGGAGGATCATTTGAAAACCACATTTATCACTCCTTGGGGTTGTTATGCTTTTAGAGTCATGCCATTTGGCCTGACAATTGCTCCTGAAACTTTCCAATGTTTCATGAACATGGTGTTTCAAGCATTCTTTAGAAAGTCAATTAGGGTGTTCATTGATGATTTCTGCATTTATTGCTCAAAATCATTGCATCTACAAAGGGTAGAAGAAGGATTGAAGAAGCTTTATGACATGGTAGGTCAACTCAACCCAGACAAATTCCACATAGGCGAGGATGAAGTGATATTGCTCGGTCACAAGGTTTTCTATCAAGGCATTGAGCTGGATCCTTCAAAGGCAAAGGCTCTTATTGAGCTCCCATCAACCAAGAATCTCAAAGAGGTCATATCATTCATTCAAAAGGTGAATTATATGTCACGCTTCATTTACTTAGCCTCAGAGTTACTTCACCCTTTACAAAAGTTGACACAATAAGGCGAGTTTGTTTGGTCTGATGAGCTTGAAGAATATTTTTGTAACATCAAAGTCATTCTATCAGAGCTACCAACACTTATGGCTCCTTGTTGGAAGTACACATTCTTTGTTAGCTCTAGTGTTGGGAAAGAAACAATTGGTGTTGTTTTGCTACAGCAAGATCCCCACAGTACCACAATGTGACCCATCTACTTTGCTAGTAGGACCATGAATGCTTTGGAGAGAGGCCACACGAAGGCAGAACTCATGATGCTTTCTCTCATGTTTGTGGTGAGAATGTTTAGATCCTACTTGCTACCAAAATCTTTTGTAATTATCACTTTAGAAAATTTGTTCCCTTGGGTGTCATCTCAAATGAATCTTAGTACTAGGATCTCAAAGTGGATTATGGAGTTGCAAGAGTTTCAATACTCTTTCTATGTAGATGATAGTGTGTGTGCACAATTGGCAAGGATTCTCACTTATAGGGTGCATGAAAAGGAGGTTAAGGTGCCTGAAGTAAAAACCCTACCATTGCCACCACCTAAAAGTATTCCTAATGCTTTTACCTTGTTATTTGATGGAGCTTTTTGACAAGTCACAGGAAAAGCAGGGGGAGGGCTAGTGTTGTTCAACCCAAGTGGAGAGGTGGTCATGAAAGAGAAGGTCAATCTACCAGGTTCAACTAGCAACGATGAAGCAGAATATGACACACTACTTCATGGTTTGAAGATGTGTATTAGTCAAGGTATACAACGTCTCATGGTAAAGGGGGATGCACTTCTCATTGTGAAGCAAATCTTAGGCATTTGGGCATGCAAGAATGAAAGCCTCAGGACAAAGGTTCATGCCATTCGCAAGTTGTTTAATCAGTTTGAAGAAGTGCAACTATATCATATTCCTAGGAAACAAAATGAAGATGCCGATTTACTTGCACAACAAGTAATTACATGTGTTGACAAAGAAGTGCAGGTCATCATGGTACGGTGGCAATATTTTTCAAGCAACCGAGATACAAGGGGTTGGAGTCATTGGCTTCCATTATTGGCTACATTTTGGAGGGTGAGTTTCTGCAAGACTTCACAAAAGCTCAAAAGAGGAGACTCATGAAAGAGGCAAGTTTCTATCTCTTCCTAGAAGGCTCCCTCTATCAAAGAGGGAAGGATCAAGTGTGCAGAAGAGTAACAACTATCGATGAAATTCCAGCCATTCTAAAAGGTTTGCATGAAGAGGCATGTGGCGGTCATTTTGCCCAAGAATTAACTGTGAAGAAGATTTTGCTAGCGGGGTATGTTTGGCCAAGCTTGCATGTGGATGTCCAACATTGGTGTAAAAGTTGTCACAACTATCAGGTAAATGGAAATAAAAGGCTGGTGCATGGTCCGAGGAAAATAGTGCTTGCAAATGGACCCTTTGAAAAGTGGGGCATTGATGCTATGCGTCCTCTGCCTAGAGCAAAGAATGGTAAACTCTACATTCTAGTGGCTGTAGACTACATGACTAGGTGGGTAGAGGCTCAAAGTGTAGCAAGGGTAAATGGGAAAACAGTGATCAGGTTTGTCTACACTAATATTTGTTGTAGATTCGGCACACCTCTAGAGATTGTTTGGGATAATGGTCCAGGGTTCAAGAAGGGTTTACTCATAGACTCTTTGTGAAGAGCTTCACATTCTACATCGTCATAGCACACCCTACTACCCACAGTCAAATGGTTTGGTGGACAAGGCTAATGGTGTCATTGCAGACATCATTAGAAAGATGGTGCAAAACAAGACAAAATTATGGGATGACTTCTTGGATGGTGCCTTGTGGGCATATCGAACCACATATAGGGAAGCCACGGAGTTCACACCATTTCACTTGGTCTATGGTCAAGAGGCTTTGCAGCCTATCGAGCTCAACATTCCAACAATGCGGCTTCATGGCAAAGGTGCACAAAATGACCACGAGGTATGGATGGATCGAATTCTTACATTAGTGGAGCTTGAGTGGAAAAGAGAAGCAGCTTACGAGTGCTACAAGAGGAAAGCCACACAAGCGAAAGAAAAGCTCGATAAGAAACTGAAGGACAAAGGCATCAAGGAGGGAGAGCTTGTGTTAAGGTATGACAATCGACTTGACAATCATTTTGATGCCAAGTTTGAAACGAGATGGCAAGGGCCATACATAGTCAAGAAGGCATTCAATTCAAGTTACTATCAGCTTATGGACTTGAATGGTAAAGAGCACTCTAGGAAGGTAAACGGCTATTGCTTGAAGCCCTATTTGAGTCGCCTTCTACCAAAGGATCTACCGAAGGACTGTCAAAAAGCGACTATCTCATGTAAGTTTTGTTGCATGAAGCATGAGTGTGACAAGAAGCCACACAATGAAAATCCTATCAAGGGACCAGATATCATAGAGGACTCAAAAGAACTCTCTTTTGCAAAAGATGCTCTATGATGGTACATGAATATACCATCATCCTGGGGAAGGGCTAATGATAGCCATTTTTGATCGGCTCTCCATCATCTCCATAGTGAGTTACCTCATCCTACCAAAATCACTTAAACACTGTGGCTATTCTTACCTTTTCACTATACATAGTCGTGTGTGAGTTAGGGAATTTTTCCCATATCTTCTTAAAACCCTCAACAAGCTAGTCATCACTGGCTAGTTGAGCCAAAAAAATAAAATAAAAAAATCCAAAGTATATTATGGCCCATTGGTGTTTAAATATCTCATTGTATATAGGACCTAAATATAGGAAATTTTCATAATTATTTTGGTATTTATTAAGATATTTCACCTAGGTGTGCGTTATTTTCCTATATATGCTATGTACATTTACTCACCATTACCATAATATTTTCTACCTATGTATTCTATCATAATAAAAATTCATGCAAGCTTCTCTTATTTTTGGTGTGAATACACTCCAAGCAAAAACCTCAAAAATATCTTTCACCATCAATCATTGCATTTCACTAAATTTATATTTCCTAGAGGTATTTTTTCTTATCTCTTGTAAATAAATATACTTCAATAAAAACAAATGAGGGTCCCCTCATTTGATTCCTTATATTTTCATATATATCTTTCTTCCATTTTATATGTATATATAGATGACACTATTCTAGATTCCATAAATTGTTTATATATACTAGCCTGTTTTTTTCCATCATATCCATGTATTATATTTATGCATAATCCACAACCATGCACATTTTCAAACCCCTAATAATCAATTAGGTTATGCTTTAATGCAAGGAGTGGCTCACCTTTGGAGCCATATGCAAATTCAACGAAAGGGGGGCCACTGAAGACTTTTTTGTGAAGAAAAACAGGTATTTTGGTGGGATTTTTTATATCCATTTCCACTCCGAATTTGAAGCAGTGGTCAAAAGAGAAAATGTGGACCAAGGGCTGAATAATCACCTCAAACATTTGATTTTTGGAGCAACCACCGGTGAGCTAGGATTTTTTGAGTGGACCGCAGTCTGCCCACTTTTCTCCCAAGTAGCCCATAGTCTTCTCTCATCTCTTTCCACACTTCTACACACACACACACACTCATTCCTCTCAATCCCTCACTCAAACCTACACCTTCCATGGTTTCGCTCAACTTCTTCACCATTAACCTCCCCTCTTACTCCCATAGCTCTCATATGAGCTCTACATGTACATACACCATCTCTATGCCTCTCTCTATTACTTCCAAATAAAGTACAATTTCATCTTACCCCTTCTCTATATACATAAAATTCAGCATGTAAACCATGATTAACCTCTGCAAATTGAGAGATCTCATCAAGCAAACTTCCATTTTCATCGAGATAATCAACCTTGGTGGAGGTGGCGTAAAGAAGAGAAGATGAAGAAGAGGATCGTTAGTCATTTTGAGAACCTACATAAGTAAGTCAAAAACTTCTTCATGCTTCACCATCACAAGGATTTCCTCACTTCATTTAATCATCTTACTTCAACCATCCACCCCATTCTACCCATTGTAAATATATCATTCACTTTCTAGTGATTACTAACATTAACCATTAACATACTAACACAAAATAGCCATTGACCTAACCATAAAAGACACCTCACCTCAAGACATGTGCATAGTGACTGTCTCTCTCTCTCTCTCTCTCTCTCTCTCTCTCTCTCTCTCCTTCATTAAAACTCTACTTTCACCTTATCTACCATCAATAATGCTCTCTTTTAAGCCCACATTCATGACTTAAGCAGACAAAAAAGGCCCACAATGTTTTGATATTCAGAAAAAATTTTAATCCTGATTTGTTAGCTTGTAAATTAGGATTTCCAAATAATCTGAATGAGGGTCTCCAACCTATAAATAGGCCCCTCTCCTTCTTGTAAAACAACCTCCAATATCTCACACAACACCCCAACACTCTATGCGTGAGGAGAGACTTAGGCGTAGCAACCACTTTGTGAGCTTCACTTTTGGTGTGAGAGAAGCTTTCAAACTACACATTGCAAGTGAGAGAGCGTGAGTTCAAAATCTCAAAACCACTATTGTATATGTTCCTCCATCATCAATTAATTGAGTTTTGGTGCATCAAAGGCATGATTCGACGTTCAAATCTTCGTCCTTCCACTTATGCGGTACGGTTTAGTGAATTCAAGGTGACTTGTGTATTTTGAGTTTCTATCATTTGATCTTGTTTTAGAAAGTATTTTAGTGTGTTTTTCATTGCCAATTTTGTGTCCATTGTAAGAGAGTATTGTGGGGAGAGGTCTCCCACACCCTAAGACAGTGTGAGTGTGTTGACAATGTTTAGCATTCACTAAGCATTGAGTTAGTTTTGTATAAGATCTATGATAGCATCATAACGAATCATCTCCATTTGCAAGTCACAAATAAGGTACTACACAAGATTCATTCCTCTCTCTCTTCCCTTTGCTTTACCTCCCTCTAGTCCATTTTGTGTGTCTTGATGTGAGGTTGCTTGTGTGTGTTTTGTGGTGCATCTTCTTGGTTGGGACAAATCTTGCGTTCTAGTTCACATACCATAACTAGGTGGTGCCCCTATCTTGTTTGGGTTTGGTTGTGGGTTTGTTGTTTTGTTGTGCTTGTGGTTGCCCCAGTCCCAATTGAGCAGCGCTAGAGCCTTGAGGGGTGTTTAGAGGTCGCCTCTCTTGTTGCCCGCCCCGGACCGCCTCAGCACCTCGGGGATCACCATGTTACAACTAGGTTTGGCACAATGATCCCTGCTTAGTATCAAAGCACTAAAGCAAAGGGGGTGATACTGATGTCGGCACTCAATCATAAAGGTTCCTACAACTCCTGCAAACTCCAAGAGCTCACCACATGCAACACACATTCCAAACACATGGATCATCTCCCCCGAATCAACAACCTGGGACCTAGGATATAACATAAATCTCTTCCAGCATTGAACATCAACAATCATCTTCTTCACAAATAGGACATGGCCTTGTGCTTCCTTCTATGTTGCCTCCAGCACATCATACTCAGCCTGTTATCAACCAGCAGCAATACAAACAGTCCCAAATTAGAACCCAAAAGCTAGCAGACAGTACCAAAGGCATCATGCTACCAATTAGTACCAAAATGTAGCACACAGTACCAAGGCCATCATACTACCAATTAGTACCAAACAGTAGAAGATAGTACCAAGGTCATTATACTACTAGTTACTACCAAAAACTAGTAGACAGTACCAAGGCCATCACCAATTAGTACCAAAAACTAGTAGACAATACCAAATCCATCATACTACCAATTAGTACCAAGAACTAGCACACAGCACCAAAGCCATCATACTTCTAATCAATACCAGAACCTAGCAGACAGTACCAAAGCCATCATACTACCAATTAGCACCAAAAACTAGCAGTACCAAATCATAACCAAGAGCTCCCAAATCATAACCATGAGCTACCCATTAGTACCAAATAATAACCATGAGCTACCAATTAGTACCAAATCATAACCAGGAGCTACCAACTAGTACCAAGAATCATAACCAGGAGCAACCAATTAGTACCAAATCATAACCATGAGCTACCAATTAGTACCAAAAATCCTAACAACCACCAAAAAAGCATTGTAAGAAGCTACCCTAAAACCCTAAAAGTACCAATTCATTCAAAGTAGTGTCGTTACAAAAGAACCATAAACTACGAATGGGAGTGCAGAATAGTACCAAATAGTACCAAATGCTACCAATTAGTACCAAAATCATTATGAATACACCCAAGTCCACCAATAAACTACCCAAAATCAACCAAAACTACCAAAAGAACATTGTTAGATCCACTCCAGAAATTACCAAAGCATTACCAAAAACTACCAAAAGCTAGCTGTAAGGGTTTAGTGGTACTAGCAACAGAACCAGAACTACCAAAACTACCAAAATAGCAGATTTATCAGACTACCAAGCTACTAAAAACAACATGGATAGAAGATACCAAACCAAGTAAGTATATCCATAAAAACCCAAAAGATACCAGTATGGACAAAAAGTAGCAAAATAACATAGAGAAATTCAAAAAATCCACCTGGACCTAGCAATATACCTTGAAAAGCAACTGCCATACAGAAGCAAAACCACCAAACTCTGTCAAACTAGCAAAGCAACATTTATAAATACTAAAAAGCTGCATGCACTACCAAAACCGCTTTCTTAAGACATGATAGGAATTACTTGCTGTAGATGAACCTCCTTCTCCCGGGGAGGTCACCTAATAAAAATGTAACCTATCACGTGAGTTCAACTGAAGGGTATTTAAAGTTCTTGAAACTTACAGAAATATATATACAAAAGGGTATTATTTTTTCAAATTTGAAAAAAACTTACTGATTCTAAAAGAAAAGGGTACATTATATTCCTAACAAAATTCACAGATAAGGGATTTTACAAACATGGCTTGAACGCATGTGATATGGTAGTTTTACACATAGTGAACCCCCCGAGCTCCTTCTCTAGCTTCAGCATGTCCTCACTGTTTCCAAGTCGACGAAGAATGCATCGACTGGCTCCCAGATCAGCCTCAACCTCTTTGAGGTCCTCATCATTGAAAGGGTTTTCTTGCTTTAGTTTTGCAAGCTGCACTTCATAGTGCTCTATGTCATCCTTTAATTATACGCTTCACAACAGCATTGGAACCCTCGCCTCTCAACAATGTTTCCTTGTTCTACTGCAGAGATGCTTTCAGCTCTTTCAGCCTGTCCAATGCAGCTGCACTTTTCGGAGGCACTCTCTCAACAATACTTTCCAATGCTATAACATAATCAGGCAACCCTACGTGAAGTTGTGGGGGGTCTAACTTTGTACAGAGGTTACTACCACTTTGCGTAAGGTGGGGCTTCTTAATAGATGACCCTAAACCGCCGTGGGAGGCATCGTTTGCCCTTCTCCATGTTTTGACCTTCCGCTCCAACCCTTCCATGCAGCTGGCACACATGTTTAGTACTACCTCTCCAAACCTCGCCCATGCGACTTTATGGCGCGCAAGGTTCTTTGTTGCGGCATGGCATCTCTCAAAAGCATAGTAGCACGCAAACTTCACAGTTATTTCCCCGAAAGATGGAGAGGTTTGATATACCTTGTGGAAGAGGAACCTGTAATCTTCAAGGAGTCTTGGGTGCACATGATTCAAGTAGAACTTTTCATTCTTCTGGTAGCTTTTCATGAACACTGTCATCCACTCATCGTGAGGGAGGTCTTCATCCCTAAGATCCTTTGCAAGCACCCCCTCCATGCTGAGACCATACTCTTCATGAAGCTCCTCGGCTGTATAACAGAACTTGGTCAAAATAGGGTATTCTTCCATTTTGTTTTTACCTACAATGTGGAAACACAAAGCTCAAATGTTAGACATGCCCTCCATCTACCAATCCAAAATACCTAAGCATGCTGCCTAAATGAACTTCTATTGGCAACATTTCAGCAATGTCAAACAAAACTCTACACCCTAAACAGCTCTTTTGTCACACAAATGATCTTCCCTATGCACAATTTGGTACTGACCAAATTTGAGGCTATACAGAGTTATCATTGTATAGTAACAAATTTGGTACAGTAAAGTACCAAATTTGGTAGTGTACAGTACCATATTTTGTACTCTAAACTTCCTCATTTTCTTAGTAAACCCTCTTGTCCTACAGGGTATGATCATAGGGATACAAGAAGACCCTTCTTCATAGATGTATAGATGAAACAATACATTCACAATTGTTGAAAAATCTCCTAAGATTGTGTTCGACTGAAGGCACATATGCTTGAATCATGAATGCATGCAATGTGAAAAAAGGATAGAAATGCAAAGCTCCTGAGCAAGAAACAAAACATTGACTTACATGCAATGCATAGATGAAACAATACACTCATGCAATTGTTAAAATTTTTCATGAAATTGTGTTCGGTTCAAGGCACATCTGCTTTCATGAATGCATAATTCAAGGCTCTTGAGCAAGAAACAGTACATAAACTTGCATGAAATGACCTTACAACCTTTGACATAGCTACCTCTCATGAAGCAAAATCAAATCATGTAAGAGGACATGACAACGTAGAAACACCAAGCTCTTGTTTTCGTTGAAGACCGATTCTCCTCCTCGGCAAAAGGTGTTGTAGACTTTCCTAATTTCTCCATAGAAATGCTCCCCTTGCTAGACCTTGTGTTCGGTGTGTTGATGCTTCGGGGAGACTTTGTGCCTTTGAGGGGGGAGGTTGCATCCATTGTCCTGGGCTTCTTGCCTTTGTCGGGTGAACCCTTGTCAGTAGTAGCATACTTCCTCGCGGGCATCCTCACTGTGGCACGGGAGCTACACAGGTGAATCCTGAAGGTGATTCCTGAGACCTTTGTCATAGCGTTTCACAGTCAAGAACCACTACCAAAAGCCACTCGTACTACGTAGGACACACACGCTACGTCACACGAATTCAAACATGCAAAAACTCCAATTCATCATTGGCCCCACCCACGATGTCTCTTCAAACGGATTGGTCACTGGATTTTTTATTTTTACTAGCTTCCCTCCTACACCATTTAATTTTAGAGGCCAAAAACGGTTCCCTCCAAAACAACCTCTTGCTTTTGTAGAAGTGCCAACTAGGTACAAACAAAAAAGGTCCTTTTTTTGTACCACCATTGCATGCTTTCAGCTTGCAGCAAGACCTGCAACATCCTCAACATTGCCTACATCCTCAGAACCAGGATGTACATCAATGCCCTGCACAATATTCCATACGCCCTTTGACACAAGAACGTGTTGCATCATATAAGTCCACACAGGGTAATTGTCCCCATCCAACCTGTTCTCAGCAAATAAACATCTTGAACACATTTGTGTTGTTGTTAGCCATGGTAAATGTTGCACTTGATATGAAAACTGCTCGAAAAGAGGAGAAATTAAGCGGAAACAGCACATGCTATATAGCACAAAACGTAAAAGATTGTAAGGCACCTGTTATGCAAAAAACAACACCGACAAAATCCTGCACAAAATGAAAAAATTGCCTATGCAGACCTGCCTGTAGTGGAAACGGATGCCGAAATGAGCCCGAATGAAAAAACTGAGCCCAAAATATTTTTTGACCTACGAACGCTCACCAAACCTCACTGAAATCTAAGAAAGTGAGCAGGCGTGTGCTGGAGCAGCTGGCGACTAAGCCCAGGAGGACGTAACCTGCTCTGATACTAATTGTTGAAATTAGGGTTGCAGAGAAATGCACACAGTTTGGAGAGGACGAAGGAAGCTCAAGGCACACAATAGAGAGTGTGTTACTTAGTGTGCAATGGAAAGATAGATAGCCCTAGAGTGATGGGCGTATATACAATGCACGGGGAAAAAAACCTCTTAAAGAGGGAAAAATGCCCCGGCGGTCCTAGTTTGTTCACACATATCACTACCACATGTATATGGTACGACTGGTATCGATTAGCAGAATTTATGCTGCTTGGTTTGATTAAATTGCTTTAGTCAAAGAACTTTTGCAATTGACTGCTCTTCAGACTCACAAGAGTTGATTATCTTTAGCTTGACAGTTTCAAAATTAATTGCAACCTTTTGAAATGATGAAAAATTGGGCCTTTAACATATTAATCTGCAATCCACCGTGATTTGTGCTTGTTCGTCCAATTGCAAGCTAATTTGTAGCGCGATTACTTGCACTTGCCAATTTCTAAATTTTATCTGCCCCTCAAACAACTTGAGCTGGTCGTTTCGCTCGCTTTTTCCGATTGTTTTTCTGCTTCACTTTGCACGGTGTGTGATACACTCTCCGGCCTTGCTTTCGCTATTTTTGACTTTTTTTTTGGGCTCATCTTGTCTTTTACTGGCACTTTCAAGGACTTACTTTTTATTATTCCTAATTATTTGTGAAATTTTGAATTTTCTAAATTTTTAGTTTTTTTAAATGATTTTACAAGATTTGTTTTGGGAAAGTTTCGAATTTTAGGGATTTCTTTTGATAAATTTATACATTTTTTTGTGATTTTTTTAAATTTGTATGATTTTTCTGGCTTGTTTGGTTTTTTTCAATCAATTTTTTATTTTTTTCCCATTAATTTTTGAAATTTTTATGTTTCATTATGATTTATTTGTGAGTGATTTTTAATGATTATTCTATGTGTTTTTATTTTTCTGTGAATTTTTAAATCCCTTTTATTGATTTTTTATGAGTTCTATTTTTTATGATTTTTTTTTTGTAAAGTTTTGAGTTTTTTTTTTAGTTTTTGTTTTGTAATTTTTTATGAGGTTTTTATTTTTTATTTATTTTTGGATTTTTTAAACTCTTTTTTGAAAAATTTTGTGAATTTTTTTAAATTTCTTCTTTATTATTTTTAAATGTATTTTTTAGTGAAAAATAAAATAAATAAAAGTTTACCTACCTCCTCTTTAGTCTCCTACCTGGCGTCGTTGACCTCCAACGCGCCATCAAGGTTCAGAGAGAGCGTGTCAGCGCAGTCAATGGAGGTGCCTAGCGTGTGGTTGAGAATGAGAGCACGTGGGCAGAGTGACCTGTCAGCTGACGGGGAGGAGCCGAGGGTGCGGTGGCAGCCAACAATGATGTGGCAGTCTTTGTATTTTTTCCTACTGACATGGCATTGGAGAGGGGGAATGGGGGACCACACCCGGCCCAAACACAAGGGCCTCTCTATAGCGCAGGGTATCCAAAACACCCCTATCCTCTCGGAAAACACCTTCAAAGAAACACTTTACACTAGCAAACCACTGCTTGCTCAATTTTCATTGCTCACACAATCCACAAATCCACCACACAATGAACACCTACTTCCACGGCCTGTCTCCACCCTTACACACGCTCACAGCAGCTCAATCTCACTCTCTCACACAAAACACCGTCGGTCCAGGGGGCACACACTTCCACACTGCCAGCACCAAGAAGAAACATGAAAGCAGGAGAAAGAGAAGGGGAGAAAGGGAAACAACAACAATCAAAGGCAACGGTGACTTGATTGCATTTGAAAAGGCATGTACACTCGCTTGCACTACCATCACTATGCCCATTTTCAAGAAAAAGTTACGAAGGGGTTGATCTATTAGAGGACTCTGCTTTGCAGGCTTCAAACGGAACCAAAAAATCCAGGAAAAAAAGCCCCTAATTTGACTAAAATTTGATCTTTATAGGGGGGCCTTTATATTTGGAATTTACACTTTAATTGGTCCATCTGACACCTTGATTTGGCATTTTTGGAAGGGGGAAACTGCTTTACTCCATCTGCTCTCTTCCTCTCTCGTTTGCACTTGGGGGGGGCATTAGCGAGGTCGCTATTGCCCCTTGGTACATTTTTTTTTTTTTTCTTCATTTTTTACCCCTTTGGGGCTACCATTTTTCACTACCGCTCTTTTGTCTTAGCTTTGACCCTTGGCCACCTTTTGTCCGGATCTTTTGACCTTCCCTTCACCTGCCTCTTCCTCTCTATTTCTCTCTTCATTTGGCCCGGCCTTACCTTTGCTCTTGCCTTGGCCTTTGCTCGACTGGCCCTTTCCGGCCTTGGAGTGTCCCACTTGCCTTTGTTTTGCACGCCTGGCCGCATTCGGGCTCTTTCCCTCTCTCTCCCTGTCATCTACCATGGGGACCCTCCCTTTATTTCTGCTCCACCACCGCTGTGGGACTCTCCCCTTGTCAGCTACTTTGCTCATTTCCTTTCAACCCTGTGGGACACACCCCTCTCATGCAAGGGGGAGGCAATAGCGATATCACTATTGCCCTCCCTCTCTATCTCAAAAAACATGGAGCCCTACTGGGCTGCAGGAATCTCCGCTCTGGGCGGCCACGTCATTAACCATGGCAACAGGCCATTGCCACCAGTGCACCCTCGATTAGGCCAAAACAGCAGCGTCTCCGCCCTGCAGGGCCGCGCGCCACCGGCAGTGTCAGCGCATAGCGCCCATAAGGGCTCTCCATCGCCAACGGGAGGTAGAGCTCCGTCTCCTCTCTTCGATATATATCCATTGTGGAGGCGCCCCTTGGCCCATATACACACCACTGCCATCATTTGATTTCCCATGTGGGTTTTTTCCCCTGACACGTGGTGCCCTTCAGTAAATTTCCCCCAAGAACTTGAAGCTATAAGTTTTTTCCCTCAAAAAAAAAAAAAATCCCACTCTCACCTTCTTCCTCCTACTTACTTTGCCTGCCATACTCCTGTCCAGGTCGGATTTCCAAGCCGCAAAGCTATGCTAGGTCTTCGCTGTATCGGCCCCTGGCCGTGAAAACCTCACCATATTCGGACTCCTTTGACCTCGCTACCTGAGGCCGTGAGAAACTAAAAAAATCACCTGCCAACTTTTTACCGCTAAATGCTCCCTTTTTTCTATTGCCATAACTCGGTGCTCGGGCCTCATAATCATGAGCCGCAGCTTCCTACTGAGTTCACTTGGCCTACTCTACCTTCTTGAACCCTATCGAGGCCTGAAAAATGTCAGATGGTGCATTCTTCAATGTGGGCCAGTGGGCACAGACACGGCCCCCAGGAAAATTTCAATCGACCATAACTTGCTAACCAGAGCTCTGATTCGCAATCCGAGAAGACTGGCATGCTCCACAACTCGAGCACTACACATGTATCCACTGACACTTGCCTGGGCCACCTGTCGCCAACTGCCCTGTCCGTCGGGGATCTATAACACCTTCTAGCTTTGAACTGCAATGCCCTGACTTGGCATTTTGGACACCTTCATCTACTACCCCAACTGACCAACTTGGAGATTTTTTAGCCTAAAAAATTGCATTGGGAATACTTTTCCGCTACCTCTTGGTTGCGCAGGTCCTTGGCACCTACCCTAGCCTTCTGCACTGCACTTGCTTGCTGCGTCTACCTCACATAGACCATTTCCTAGCTTAGACCAAATTTGGTTGCACATCATTGCCCAGCCCCCTTGTCGAATATTTATGTTCGACCAAAAGCATATGTATAAAACTTTGAAACTGGCACACCAAACTGACAGCTAAAAGCACTCGGAAAACCATAATTGTATGTACAGGCTATTTACAAAAGCTTTATCTCTTTTCTCTCGCACACCGCATGCTTTAGGTGGGTTGCCCACCCCCCTTGACTACAATTTGTTGCACCTCAGGCACTAAATCCCTCTTGAAACACAATTTGAGCCGCACACCATTCACCCTGTTCCTAAGAAGCTTGCCATTTGCTCTTACCAGCTGGTAGGTCCCGTTCGGAAAGGTCTTGTGCACTTTATACGGACCTGTCCACTTCTTCTTGAATTTCTTTTGGAATGTGAAATTCAAGTAGCTTTCGTACTTCATGACCAGGTCTCCTTCTTCTATCTTCTTGTCTGGCAGGTTCTGATTGAACTTGGCAACCCACTTCTCTCTCTGCTTCACATAGTAGTCTACCGTTGCCTCTATCCATTTGCAAAGCGTCTAAACTGGCTATCCGATCCTGTAGAACTCCTTGTTGAGTGGCATTGACATGCCACATACCCTTCAAAGCACCTAGCTGCGCGTGCACCGCTAACACAGCCTCCTTACCATAGACTAGCTCGAATGGAGTGAGATTTGTAGCTACTTTATAGGACATTCTATACGCCCACAGACACTTCTCTAGATTTGTCTCCCATTTAGCTTTCTGCTTGTACATGTACATCGTTAACATCTTCACGATTTGCCCATTAGCACTCTCGACTAGACCATTGCATTGGAGGTGATAGGGTGAGGAAAATCGATGTTGAATCTCGATTTGCCCATTAACATCTTCACGATTTTCCCATTAGCACTCTCGACTAGACCATTGCATTGGAGGTGATAAGGTGAGGAAAACCGATGCTAAATATTTAGCTTTTCTACTAATGCACTCATGAGCTTGCTTCTAAATCCCTGACCCCTATCAAAAACTAACACCCATGGAACACCAAAACGGCAACAAATGTTATCAAACACAAACTGAGCCACCACATTAGCATTTACTTCCTTCACTGCTTTGGCCTCGACCCATCTTGTAAGGTAGTCACTGGATACCACGACATACTTCTTACCTCTAGTAGACCTTGGCCCAGAGGGTCTATGGCATCGAAACCCTACTTCTCAAAAGCACTTTGCGCGATGATGGCACCTTGTGAATCTGCTACCAGTCATCTTTCACCTATAGTCTGACACTCGTGGAATGTCTTGCACCAGTAATGTACGTCCTTCACAATGGAAGGCCACCAAAAGCCTGCTCTAAGCACTCAAAACAAAACCTGGTCTTTGCCCTGATGTCTGCTCTCTTCATGGCATTGCTCCAGCACTATTCCTATCTCTTCTTTGTACAACACCCTTCTAAGCACTCTGTCATGCCCATAGTTCATGAGATCTTCACCTACCAGTGTGAATTTGCGGGAATTTTGCACCACTCTTCTCTTGTGCAACTTGGACAAACCCTTTGAACATTGCCCTGTATTCAAAAACCCTTCAATCTCCTTTAGAGTCTCCCTACCTGTATAAGTGGTTGGGGCCACATATAAACCTGTAATATGCACCCATACTTTTCTACTTGCTAGAGTTGATCCACCTCTTGGTTCTGCTCTCCCCTCACATGCTTGAATTGGACCTCTTCAAAAGACTTTAGCATCTTCTTGATGGAAAAGAACCAATGCTTCAATGAATCGAGCTTTACCTACCATTGGCCTAACTGTTGCTTGATGACTAGCAACGCATCTCCCTTCACTACCAACCTTGAAATGCCAAACTCTATACACTGCTTTAGATCCAAATACAGAGTGACATACTCTGCCTCATTATTGGTGTGGACATCCTCTAGATCCTACACCTTCAAAAATATAGCTTTGCCATGTGGGTCGTGTATCACCACACCTCCTCCTGTTTTCTGTACTACCCTTCGATACGCTCCGTCGAACCACATCGTAAAAGCATCCTCCAAATCCGGCTCTTCTTTAGCTTCATCTCGCACCACCCTTGGATAGGCCTACAAATCAACGGCCTTGCTGACAAGAATGTCCACCAAGTGAGATCGACTCGTGTGATCTACTTTGAACTTGAACTGAAACTCTTGTAGCTCCAAGACCCACTTCATAATTCTCCTTCCTGGTTTCAAATGTAGCACTACCTTTGGCAATAGATTATTAGTTGTCAACACAAAAAACTTGCACACAATCAAATGCACCTTGAATTTCTTGCAATCGAAGACCAGAGCCATCACCCATTACTCTGCCTCGGTGTAGGTAGCCTCTCCTTGGCTAATCACCCTGCTTTCGAAGTATATCGGCTTGTAGCTTCTCCCTACCTTTTGCAGTAGAACCGCTCCAATAGAAATTGTGCCCACCGTCATAGACACATAGAGGTCGTCCTCTCGATTGGGAGTACATACTGCTGGTAATTGACAAAAAATCTCCTTGACCCTATCAAAACCCTCATAAGCTTCTCCATCCCACTCATAACCATGCACCTATTGATCCCTCTTTTGAACAGGATGCACATATTGCGACAACATCAAAAAGAAACGTGATAGATACTTCAGCTTATGAAAAATGAAGCCAAACCTTGAGCATCTGATGGCGGCACCATCAACACCAACGCCTTTACCTTTTCAGGATCAGCCTTTATACCGTTTTGCAACACCAAAAGACCCAACGACTGCGCTCGAGGTCGTGCTAGCTTGCACTTTTTGGGTTTTAACTTACCTCCTTCTTCATCTAGCCTTTGAAAGCTTAATTGTAGCTTCAATAGGTGCTCCAATCTTGAACTGTAGCAGCCTATATCATCCATAAAAACTCTCATAAAACGGCCCAAGTATGGACCAAATATCCTATTCATCCAATCTTGGAAGGTGGCATATGCATTCACCAATCCGAACGGCATCTTGCGGTAAGCGAAACAACCCCATGGAGATATGAATGTGGTATTCAACTAGTCTTCAAGTGACATCCCTATCTAAAAGTACCCTGAAAATCCAACCATGATCGAGTATCTTTCGTGCCCAGCCACCTGGTTTAGGATTTCGTTTTGGAATGGCAATGATAGTGATTCCTTTTGGTCGCGGCATTCAGTGGCTTGTAGTCGACACACACTCTCCATTTCCCATTATTCTTAGGGGTTATAACCACTGGCGAGACCCACTCTGACTCATTTACAGGGAATATGATGCCTGCCTCCAGCAACTTATTGATCTCTTGCCATAGGGCCTCCTTTTGGATTTCCCCTAGTCTCCTCAGCTTCTGTGCTTTAGACCTATGTCCTTCCTTAAGAAAAATCTTGTGCTCTATCCCTTTTGCACCTCGCAAATGCTTGTACTCCGTCACAAATAGATTTGGATAGGACTCACACAGTTGAACATAACCTTCTTTTTCACCTTTGGTTAAATATTCACTCAACATGCTTGAAACCTCCTCTATGCTTAAACCATGAGCTTGAGGTTGCATACCTCCTTCTTTAGGTGGGGAGTCATCTATGGTGACTCTCAATAAGTCTGCATCTATCTTCAACATGTCGTCCTTGCTCTCCTCTTCCTCTGTGCTAGTATAGCCTTCATCATAACTTGTCTCATCTCGTACTCGTAGCTTGTCGTTTCTCCCTCATCTTTAACTACCATAGGATGCGAGCTGCTCTCCTTGGTCTTTAAATCAAGAACAACCTGCCTTCCTTTCTCTTTGTCAAGAAAGTTGAACACTTTGCTCTCCCAATCTTGCGTAGCACGTATTGCCAAAAGCCATGGCCTACCCAATATGATCGGATAAGCATTATCTCCTGCCTTTATCACAAAGAAGTCTATCAAGCACTCTATGC
Source organism: Adiantum capillus-veneris (assembly GCF_014529385.1). Classification (NCBI taxonomy): domain Eukaryota; kingdom Viridiplantae; phylum Streptophyta; class Polypodiopsida; order Polypodiales; family Pteridaceae; genus Adiantum; species Adiantum capillus-veneris. The sequence continues at coordinate 32,952,404 of NC_140941.1, forward strand.
CCATCACTTTGACATTCACATCGTGAGCCACACCCAGACATCTGGCCTTAGTATGGTTAGCCATCCTCATGCGCACATTCGACTTGACTACTGCCTTGACTCCCATCTCTTTCATGGCTTCTTCCGTCATGACACAAACCTACGCTCCATCGTCTATGTAGTCTTGTATCTGCATCCTCTTTTCTATAATCTCATCCACAAGGAGGAGAACATCAGTGGGGTTACATACCCTCAAAGCCATGTTTTTCACCGCTTGCACATTCCCTTAGCTCTTGGAAGCCTAGTGCTAACACTTGTGGACCACTGTCTCCTTAGCTTTGGATTTAAAGCTAACAGCTAACCAAAAGTAAAGTTTGCTTTTTAATTTTGAACATCACTTACCAGATTGTACTCGGGATAGCCACGTCCTAGCTGGAAATCCGCTTGCTTGATTTTGCGACGCCTCCTTATTTTTCTAGGCTCGGGATGTTGTCTACCTTTGTACACCTTCTCTTTGCCTTTGCAAGCTCTGGTTTCCTGCTCTGTTTCTGTCTCTCTCTCAACTCTTGATCTTTTATTAACCAAAACTTTGATATCCTACTTATCCACCCCAATGATGGTCACTCTTGGGACTTCGCCTCCATTTGACAGAGTTGGCTGCACAAGATTCTCCACCGCTTGCTCTCTTGGACCATTGAATTGCCCTTGACCTCGACCTCTACCAAAAAGCGGGTAGATGCCTCCTCTTTCTCTCTCTGGATGAGGACACTGGCTGAGGACAATTGGGTGCATAGTTCCCCTCTTCTCCCCAATTGTAACACCTACCTGGCAACGGCCGTGCCCTGCCCCTTTCTACTCTTGACTGTCCTCTATCCATGATACTGAGCTGCAACTCCTGCATTTTCTCGGAAAAATCTTGCACCGTGTGCACCCAATTTTGTGGCACAACAGCTACACCTCGGTTTCCATGATTTCTCTCGTGTATAGCCTCCCTCGGACTCTGCGGTTGAACATGGGCCATCGTCTCATAGCTTGACACACCCTGCTCTATCTTCATCTTTCTGCTCTTTGATTGGGCAATTGCTACCGCACCACATTAGCTAGGCTCTCATAATCGACCTTTTCTCTCACCTTAGGATGCAGACACGCCATGAACTTATCCAACTTGAAGTAGTTTCCATTAGCCAACTGCATGGTTGTCACTAGTTCTACCCAACACTCTTCAAAATGACCCAAAAACAAATTGAATTCTTCACTTACATCTTGCTTAAGCGCCTTCAACTTTGCATCCATCTCGATCGGGGATACCTCTTTGAAAAACTCGTGAAGAAACTTGGTCCATAGAGCCGGCCATGCTTGCCTTGGATCGCCTTTCAACGCTTCATACCATGCTTTAGCTTTACCACGCATCACCAAAGGAAAAGTCTACATTTTGCTATCCTCGTTCGACATACGTAATGATAGCATATACAACTCGAATTCTGACATCCACTCGTCAGGGCTCTCTTCGCTTGTGAAAATTGGTCCATAGCTTCTAGTTTCCATGACTTCCAACACGCGAAACTCCTTCTTTTTTATTAACTGGGAGCAATCAGTGTGCTCCTTCGAGGGGGCACTAGAAGATGGAGAGGAGGAATGGGGGAACACACCCGGCACAAACACAAGGGCCTCTCTATAGCTCAGGGTATCCACATCACCCCTATCCTCTCGGAAAACACCTGCAAAGAAACACTTTACACTAGCAGACCATTGCCTGCTCAATTTCCACTACTCACACACTCCACAAATCCACCACACACTACACACCTACTGCCACGGCCTGTCTCCATCCTTACACATGCTCATAGCAGCTCAATCTCACTCTCTCACACAAAACACCGTCTATCCGAGGGGGCACACACTTCCACACTGCCAGCACCGAGGGGAAACACGAAAGCAGGAGAAAGAGAAGGGGGGAAAGGGAAATAACAGCAATCAGAGGCAACGGTGACTTGATTGCATTTCAAAAGGCATGTACACTGGCTTGCACTACCATTACTATGGCCATTTTCAAGAAAAATTTACAAAGGGGTTGATCTATCAGAGGACTCCGCTTTGCAGGCTTCAAACGACACCAAAAAAGCCAAGAAAAAAGGCCCTAATTTGACTAAAATTTGATCTTTATAGGAGGGGCCTTTCATTTTGGAATTTACACTTTAATTAGTCCATCTGGCACCTTGATTTGGCATTTTTTGGAAGCGGGAAACCGCTTTACTCCATTTGCTCTCTTCCTCTCCCTTTTGCACTTGAAATTGGGGGGGGGGGGGGGGGGGGGGGGAGGGGCATTAGCGAGGTCGCTATTTCCCCTTGGTACTTTTTATTCTTTATTGTTTTCATCATTTTTTACCGCTTTGGGGCTACCATTTTGCATTGCTCCTCTTTTGTCTTAGCTTTGACCCTTGGCCAGCTTTTGTCCAGCTCTTTTCACCTTCCCTTCACCAGCCTCTTCCCTCTCTATTTCTCTCTTCATTTGGCCCGGCCTTACCTTTGCTCTTGCCTTGGCCCACCTACCTTTCTTTTGCACACCCACCCGCCTTCAGGCTCTTTCTCTCTCTCTCTCCCTATCATCTACCACGAGGACCCTCTTTTCTCTTCTGCTCACTGCCAATGTTGTGGGACTCTCCCCTTATCAGCTACTTTGCTCCTTTCCTTTCAACCCTGTGGGACACACCCCTCTCATGCAAGGGGGAGGCAATAGCGATATCGCTATTGCCCTCCCTCTCTATCTCAAAAAACTTGGAGCCCTACTGGGATGCGGGAATCTCCGCTCTGGGCGGCCACGTCATTAACTAGAGCCATAGGCCATCGCCACCAGCATGCCCCCGATTAGGCCAAAACAGTGTCGTCTCCGCCCTGCAGGACCGCCTGCCACTGGCAGTGCCAGCTCATAGCACCCATAAGGGCTCGTCATCACCAACGGGAGGGAGAGCTCCCTCTCCTCTCTTTCATATCCATTGTGGAGGCGCCCCTTGGCCCATATACACACCATTTCCTTCATTTGACAGCCCATGTGGGTTTTTTCCCCTGACACGTGGCGCCCTTCAGTAAATTGCCCCCAAGAACTTGAAGCTCTAAGTTTTTTTCCTCAAAAAAAAAATTCCCACTCTCACCTTCTTCCTCCTACTTGCTTTGCCTGCCATACTCCGGTCCGGGGTCGGATCTCCAAGCCGCAAAGTCGTGCCAAGGCTTCGTTGTATTGGCTCCTAGCCGTGTAAACCTCACCATATTCGGACTCCTTTGACCTCACTACCTGAGGCCATAAAAAACTTAAAAAGTCACCTTCCAACTTTTCACCGCCAAATGCTCCCTTTTTTCTGTGGCTGTAACTCGGTGCTTGAGGATCAGAATCACGAGCCACAACTTCCTGCTGACTTTACTCGGCCTGCTCTTCCTTCTTGAACCCTGTTGTGGCCTAAAAAACGTCAGATGGTACATTCTTCAATGCAGGCCAGTGGGCACAGACCCGGCCCCCGTGAATATTTCAATCGACCATAACTTGCTAACCAGAGCTCCGAATCTCAATCTGAGAAGACCGGCATGCTCCAAAACTGGAGCACAACACATGAATCCACTGACACCTACCTGTGCCGCCTGTCCCCAGCTGCCCTGTCCGTCGAGGATCTGCAACACCCTCTAACTTTGAACTGTAGTATCTTGAGCACCGGGGCTCGATTTGACAAGCCATCTGAACTGGGTTCTAGAGCACATTGAACACTACATTTCAGGGCCCTGACTTGGCATTTTGGACACCTTCATCTACTACCCCAACTGAGCCAACTTGGAGCTTTTTTAGCCTAAAAAACTGCATTGGGCATACTTTTCCGCTACCTCTTGGCTGCCCAGGTCCTTGGCACTTGCCCTAGCCTTCTGCACTACACTTGCCTTCTGCCTCTGCTTGGCATAGACCATTTCCTATCTTAGACCAACTTTGGCTGCACCAACGTCTGATGGCGTTGATTGCGGGTAGAACGAGGCTGCTGACACGAGGGGAGGGACAGGAAGTGGGAAGAAGACAGAAGCGCAATAAGGGAGAATAAGGGAGAGAGAGAGAGAGAGAGAGAGAGAGAGAGAGAGAGAGAGAGAGAGAGAGACAAAAAGAGAGAGAGAGAGAGAGAGAGTTAGAACAATACATTTTTTCTAACCGAAGAAAATAAGGGAAAACTTGAAATTCTACCGGTTTTTAGGTCAAAATTTGAAGCTTTTGCCGATATTTACACAAAAACTTTTGTAAATTTGCCGGTTTTCTTCAAGGGAAGCTCAAAATCTAACCGTGTGAAAATAAATAATTGCATAATTTTCAATCCATAACATCAACATTGCATTGCATCAACATAGCATAGCATTCCATTGCATCAACATTACATTTGCATCATGGTGGGATCTCTACACAATTCTACACATCCTTAGATTCTAGGGAGGTTGAGAATACCACCTTGATTACCTTTCCATTGAAGATCAATTGAATGGTAGAATGCTCCAATCCTTCATAGAAAATTAGTAAGTTAGCAAAACTTAATCAAATTAGCAAGGGGTGAGTGTGAAATTAGAGTGTGTAAACGCACAATTGGCAAGATATGGTTACACATTAGGGATTATGAACACAATACTTCATGCACACACATCCAAAATCCACCAAAACATAAACACACAAGTGAAATTAATAGTGAAATTAGTGAGGGAACGCATTCGATTATGCCACAATTACACTAGCGTAGGCCATCGTCCCCGGAAATGGCGCCAAATGTTGGGGGTTCCATCATTGCAATAGCTCCAATGACCAACAAAATTATCAATCCGGAAGGATGAGCTACCCGGCTAGGGCATGGAAGCACTCACACGATTAGTGAGCTAATTGTGGCAACACAAATGGTTAACTCTACGAGGTGAGCTTCTCGGCCTATGGAGGAGCTCATCCAAAATGAGGGGCAATCTCCATATCCACTTATCTTCACCTCTAATCAATCCAATCACACACACTACGATTGCAAGAAACACACAACACTAATCCTATCATGCAACACACTAATGGCAAGCACACACACATAGATCTATCGAGCACCACACTCCAATCAAACCTACATGCATACACAAGAAAAAGAGGGAAATCACACAAGATTAGAGGGGGACTAACCACTAATTAGTTAAGATCTAGTTAATCTAATCATCATAGGTAATCAATACAAGCATGAGAAAGGCATAGTGAAAGATAATGAATCATTGATTAGTGTTAATCAGGTCTCATGAGAAAGGAGAAGCCCAAGGACTCCATAGCCACACACCTCAAGAGCTCTCACCAAAGAGTGCTCTCAACAAATGAACTTGAGAACCCTAATTTCCTTTACACACTGCCTTATATACCTAGGGTAAAAATTGCAATGTCCGGTCGTTCAAGGCCTTTAGGGCTCCAACACTTACTGAATCAGCTACCTAGGCACACTAACTAACCTGTTCTAAAAATCATTTGGCATTGTCTGGCTGGCAATCACCATCGACTTCAACCTACAATAACTTTATGTTTTTAGCTTAGATCAATGTGCCATTTTCTTTGGCTAGCTCCATACGCTGTCCTGTACCCTTCCATGTAGTGAGCTGAGTGGCTGCACATTATGAGAAAAGTGACTAGATTCTACTCACTTCTGGAGTGAGTTGGATGGCTACACACCACGAAGTGTCCTATAACCTACAAGCCAACTCTGTGGTGAGAGAAAAACTACTACAAAACACGAGTCTGGCACAACAAAAACCACAATTTAGTACACATAAACAAGTGAAAAATTATACCACAATAGTCTCTATCCGTTGATAAATGTACTATAGCTCTCCAATTGGGCAATCTCTCAAATCCTAGCAAGCCAACAAGCAATCATTAGGAAAAGTTTAGACTCAAATTTGGTCCTTTTAGCGCTAGAGAGAGAATACAACGTAACCAATGGATGGCGGGCTACCGTAAGGTAGCTCGGATTTTCCTTGTTTTTGTCTCAAATTTTGGCATTTTCAAAATAGTTTTTAGTTGCATAAAAAACCTTAACAATAATATACATTGTGATTTGCTCGAACATTCCTTGTCAGGACCGAATATAGGACAAATGTACCATAACTGACACTCAATGTAGTTGTGAGCACTTTTTTGATAGGAGAGACTTCATAGTATTCCCGCTCATTCTCATTCATTTGCGCTCAACTAACTATTTTGCTCACATTTGACTGTATTGTGTTTGCACTCAGAAACACTCCCCCTCTCACATATGTGTTGTGCATCTTGCCATACATGGATGAATCACTAATGGTAACAGAAGACCTCAATGACCATCCGCAAGTATTAAGTTTGTCAAAATTTTCAATAGCTTCGATTTGGACAACAGCCGATGGCTTTCCACCACTATTACAGTTGAAAGTTGGGTTCTCCTGCAGACGAGGAAGAGAAATCACACGGGAAATGAACAGTTATAAAGGTAGGGTGAAAAAATTTTGCTTGTCACAAATGGGAAAAACAGTCAAAGAGGTTCTCATTGAACACGCATATATGCACTCAAGCTTTTGCATTTACAAACAACACCGTCAAGATTTCCAACAAACATACCAAATTGTAAGTTTACTTAATTGTAGGTTTTCTTACATCCACAATGGTCACTCGTGTATTGTGTGTTTAACCTGCCACTTGCAGATATTTATCCTTCTGACAAAGAAGACTAGTAGCCAATGGATTGCATTATGGGTATTTTTTATTCATTCCACGTAACTATGGAAGAGATACTCTATAACACCAATGTGCAAAGAGTGTTGGCTGAAAGGGAACTCTTTTATAATGCTCTGAGTTCTACGATTGGATTTGGCACTCTAGAATATCTCCCGGTTCCTTTGAAGGACAGTCCAGAGTGGCCAGTCCCTTCATCTGAAACCTCTGAGTGTTTCAAACTAAAGCTCCATCAGAAAATACAAAAGTGCTTAAGACCAAATATTGCTAGTCAGCTGGTACGTGTTTCAATCTTCATGCCCATGCATGTGTTCATTGACTTTTTCCATGATGAAGAGATTAGGAAGACAGGAACTATGCTACTCTGCAAGACAGAGAAATTCCTCAATTTTCTAGATGAATCTTGGGATGTCCATGATTATGATGGCATCTTATGCAAGGTAAATAAGAAGCCTATTGTGTGTAAGTGTATGATAGCTTCTCAAAATTTCATAGCTTCCTTCCACTACATAAGGTGGCATCGAGTGAATGGTCATCTGGTAGCTTTGGACCAAGATTAAACTGATGACCTTAACAATCCTTTGAGAATGCTTGAGGTATGGTGTGTACTTGATCTGCTAACTGTTCTTAGCATTCGAGGCAATGTGACACTACGACAAGTGCATGAGGATTTGGAGAATGATGTTGGCCTCAGCTTGTCTCCAGAATTTCTTTTCCAGTGCAACATGCGAAAGGTAGTATGTTTTGTATGTAAACATTAAAGTTGCGTTAATTATTTCCCTGTTGGTTATCATCACAAAATATAGGTCTAATCTAACTATTTAATTAGTTTTTGTGAAAATGCCTCAGAGAAAGGAGAAGAAGACATTGTACGCAGAGATAAAGGATGATCGACTGTTTTTGGTGCAATGCAACTCTTGATTGAAGAAAGCAGCTCACACAATATATCACATGGCTCTGTACTGCACATTGTTGACAGCAAGCTTGCAATCTATATTCATGCAAAAATGCATTGTTAAGGAGTTTTTTACAAATAAAGTCTGAGAAAAATTATCTTATTAAAATTGACTCAAGTTGTCTTTACATTGCGTTTAATAATGTAAACTATAATAATGTCCAATTAAATCTTCGTAGCTCTCATTTACAATTGAGGGAAGCTCCCCTTGGCTTGATTATCATTATTAGGATGCAAAGGCTCATGAGACGGTGTGAGGGTTGGGTCATGGGCTTGGGGTTGAGTAAAAGATTGTGCAGTGGCCTCGTCTTCCTGAGTAAAATTGGGTATTACAAAAATACTAGAGGTCAAGTGGCTAGAAACATGAGGGGAGGCAGGTCCGGGCGCTTGGTTTTTCGTTGGTGGAGGTGTTTCTTTGTACCTCCGAGGTGGAGGCTGAGGTTGTGGTCATGGCAGTGGCATGACAAATGCATTGGCAACTCCTTTAGGATGATTCTCCACAAGATTGATCATATTGTGGGTGGATGATTGTCGTCCTAAATGCCTCCACATGCAAGTTCGAATAATTAGCCAGGTTCCTTGCCGCAAATGAATTCCATAGCTTTACATGTAATTGAAAGAAATCATGTGTGCAAGGATTACAAAAGTGAAACATTGAACTTACATTTCTACGCTCCTCAGCATAAATGAATTCTAGAAGAAGCTCTGCATTTGCAAGAACTCTCCATCCACAAGAATGCGCGTCGTCTTGCTTTGGAACCTTGCAACTCAAAATCATCATATCTTCCCAAACACTGTCTTGGGTCAATGATTCCTATGCAGAGACAAGCTTCTGAATAGACCTACAATACATATCATATGGTGACCACACATTGCATTGAAATTGAAGAATCAAGAAACAAGTAACTATGTACCTTCAGAATTCCCATAAAAACCATGCGCTGAGTTTGCAAGGTAGCAACACTTGTGCTCAATGTTTAAGCCTACAAGGACCCAATGTGAACTGATTGCACAAAAAAAGGAATTAGTTTGTTGTTCGTAGTATACAAAATATTGAAGACTAGCGGTATAAAAAATACTTACTTTTTGTTGTCAGCAGCTAAAAGTAAAACTTTTGCCGTGTCCATGTTCACTCGTTGAAACCAATAAAAGATTCAATTAGGGAAGTAGCTATGCATCCAAAATGGCTACCTCGCATTGTAGATTCCATGCAAGGTTTGAAACCAGCATGCTGCAAATTGAGAAAATTAATTGATGAGGATCTCTAATAAGCCAAATCAAATAGATACCTCTGCAAAAATAATTTAACATACTAGAGACCAAAGTTGATAATTTGGTCCGTAAGATCCCTTCCACTATTTCAAAAAAACCCCATCTCCTTGTGAGGGTCGAAACGAAAGTTCAAAATTTGGCCCCATACAAGAAGTGCCACGTCAAAAGCTGGGTTGAGGACATGTAGGATGTCATTGTTAGCTTGGTGAATTGCTAATAACATCTCCCTTTTATTTGACTCCGCCGGAGACTCTTCCACAAGTGCCTCTTGGGTCCGCTCCACATTCAAACGTGTGTCATATGTGTGTTGTGTGGTGCTCACATCCCTCACCTTCACTTTGGTTATGTTGTCCATCCTCCTGTCAGATAGATGGATCGGTGCAAGTGTCTTGCTGTACCTAAATTGTAACAGCCTCAAAGAATTGATATCCGGGGAATCACTGTCACTCCGTGGGCATGAGCTGTGAGGCCGTAGCTATCTTAGAACAGCTCGATCAGAAAGTCCTTGGCTGTCTCATGGAGGCAACCCATTGCACTTCTCGCCCACCAAAAATCCAAATTTGCACTCTCATAAATTTGGCGAACTACTCTTTGAAAGGGTAACTCAGGAATAGCAAGAGAAACATGCCTCTAGAGTTTGCATAGCTCAAGCAGAACGCTTCAGTTCTGCTCGTACCTCGACTACGCATTGTTGCCCGAAGATTAGGCAGGGTTTTGCCTGCAACTCTTGAGGATGAAGGTTGGTTGTCTTGCGGGTAAACCTTCCTTGCGGTCTACTTCGTGCGAGCCATGGAAACAAGTGTTTACCTTGGAAAGCATTGTGGGGAAGAATAAGAAGAAGATTGAGCAATGAGAAGGTTACGTCAAAAAAGCTAACTCTGAGAGGTGAGAATAGTTTTCAAACAGCAGTGGGGTATTCGGAAATAGAAACGTTATATATATAATCCTCAAGGACATCATTATCATTACTAAACGTGTGGCAGTCACAATTAATTGAGTTTCTCATCATCATTGGGAAGAATGCATCATCGCATGAATGACACGTGGCAGATGAAGAGTTCTTCAAAGATTACCTGGAGTTGTTGGTAGACTACCATGAAGCCATGCATCTCGGTACCTATAGCTCACCTTGAAGAAGAGGGCCGGGATGTCACATGCACATCTAACCCAATGTGCATGTGGACAAGCTATGTCAAGTTTTGTGGAAAGGTTTAAGGATTTTAGCTTAGATCTAGTACTTTGCATAAGCATATGGCTACTTTACTTGAGAGAACTAAATTGAACACAATGAAAGAGAGAGAGAGAGGAGAGAGATGACAGCACATGTCGGGTCCCAACCACCCTCAAAGGCCGCCTTGCTTTGTTGCCAAAGCAAGTACTTGCTTTAGATTACTTTTACAAATGCTCATACAATGGTTAAATGATGAATGCTGATATGATGCAAAAATGTTCAGATTGATCTAATGCAAAAACACAGTTTGAGGGAAGTATTCCGCCAATCATCTTCATCAATGTCTTTGAGGTCAGCATATTGCTAAACAACTTAGATATTAACATCTAGATTGTACCTTTTGCCGCCCATAAATGTGGAAAAAGTTATCTTGAGATCATTGGATTTGGCCCTATGTTTGGGTTTATCATGATCAGCTTCCCTACCAATGTCGGGGCTTGTCACAGTGATCTATTTCTTTCTCCTGAAGTCTAGGTTACCGCATGTCGACTAGGCCACAAGGTCGACAATGTGGTTGTCGTGACGCAACGCGATATGGGATGTACCTTGTTCGGCCAAACCCCCTCCGCACGTTGTGTCGCGACAAGGAAAAATTTATCATCACAATGCGAGTAGGGGGAGTGTAACGTAGCCAGACCTTCATATCACGTTGTGGCGTGACACTCTTAAAGGCACACCATAGTGCAATAGGGACTAACCATGCCTCCCTATCGCACTGTGCCACGACATTTGGATGCCGCATCACAACGCAATAGGGACCACCCTTATTGTGGGCATGCCTCTCTATCGCGATGTGGCGCAATGTTTGGATGTCGCATCACAACGCAATAGGGACCACCCATAATGTGGACATGCCTTCCTATCGTGTTGAGGCACAACATTTGGATGTTGCATCACAATGTGATAGGGACCACATATCATGGAGAGAGCTCCCTATTACATTATGTCGTGTCATTTTCCTATCGATGCACATTGCAAGTAATTCAACGGCTGTGTGACATAAACCTATCACTTGCATTGTGGTGCGACACATTTTGATAAAAGCTCTTCCTTCATAATCGTTAACCAAAAAAAGAAACAAAGAGGGAGAGACAAAGGAACAATTTATGAAACATTTGCATGATCTTTAAGGACTCCATTACAAACTTCAAGAAAGCACAATATTTTTTTCCATTTCAATTATTCTTTTTCCTCCTTCATCGTTGTTGGTTTCTTGTCCTCGGTCTTTATGGTGCTGTTTTCCTCAAACTTTGCCTTTTGCTTTTTCTTCTTCAGCTCCTTTTGAAGAGCTTTTGTCTCATCTATCCTCTTCTCTACCTCCTTTATTTCTGCCATCATCTTTTGGGAAACCTTCACCTTTCCTCTCTTCTTGTTCTCCATACCTCATACGTTGTTTAGATGTGAGTGAGTTTTGGAGTGTGTATTCAAGATGATTTATATAGCTACAATACTCACCGCATGAAGGACACATGTCATAGGGAGATGGTGGAGCTTGCCTCGGTCTTTGTGTTGCATTCATTGCACCGTTTCTAATGCAATCATAAGTGTGGTTGATATGGCCTCGTCGAGTTCCTGAGTAGTTTATATATAGGAGGCCAGTCATTCCCCCCTTCATACTCTTTAGTGTTAGCGAGTGCCTTACTACCTTCACCCTAACCAACAACCCAAGTTTTCTTACCTCTCTCCATAAATGGATCCCTTTCAAATCGAGATAAAGGAGGAGCTGCCTTGCTCTAATGAGGCACCCAAAGACAAGCTGTACCATTTTCTCTATAGAATTGGGCTTCAGCAGCGGGAGCAAGAATTCAAGCCTATTTTCAATCCTGCGTGCTCATTGCAAGATTTTTTGGCTTCTCCATCACATTTCCTTGTAGAGTTTAGTTATCAGGCATACGATCAATAGATGATCAGCGGCACATTTGAGTTTGGTGGTTGTCAATATGTTCAAATGAAAGATATCAGTTCTGATTGTTTAAACAAATATATTTTCTACAGAAGCAGCCTCAAATTGTCACTACATCTCATAGGAATGACATCAGATGTCCTGTACATAATCGATAGTGTCAAGTTGCAGAATACTATGTTGGGTTCATACCCTTTTTGAATGTTAATCTGGACGATCACTGGGACACAACAGATGAATCTGAGAGCAGTCACCATTCAATTACTGGTTGACGAGTTGGTGCAACCACCTAGTGGTGCTTTGTGTGTTTCAAAAGGTGTTAAGCTGCCAGAGGGAGCTTTGCCAACAAATGCGCTCCCTATCTTCCCCATCGTTGATCATCATTATGTAATGCTCAATGACATTTGACTTGAGAGAGGCAAACTGCCTTACTATAGTTGTTCAAAATCTACAAGAGGATGGTAGTATAATTGACCCTACCGATTACAAGTATTCTGTCATGGATGCTCATGTAACAGTGGGTGAGTTTATCGAAGCAACAGAGGCACTAGCAATGATATACAAGGATACATCCACATGTGCCATGACGCTTCAATGGAGTCGAAGTTCAAGGCGGTACAGGGAAGGCCTCGAATCATAGAGATGGGGCGAAGTGCTCACCAGTAATAACTGAGCTATGAGTTGTACAATCAGCCCATAAAGCATAAGGCAATAACCTAGGCCACTCTCCCACTTTACCTTTGCAGGCCTTAGCCAAAGCTTTAATGATAGGAGGATGACCACACTCTGATTTACCATTTCCCTCAGGATTGTATATAGTAGTGAGAGCAAGTTTAATGCCCAACCTGGAGAGAAACTCCCTTGCTTTGTCAGCATCCAACTCACCCTTGCCCACTATTATTTTTGCAACACATCCATAACGGCTAATTACATCATTCAAGAGGAACTTACGTATCCCTTATGTGCTTTTCGTTCTTAGAGCATATTCTTCTCTTCTCTCTCTTTATCTCCTCTACACATTTCTATTGCACTCTCTCATTCTCTCTCTTGAGAGAAAAGTGAAAGGAACGATCATTCAAGCTAAAGGGAATCACTATAGCTTGCCTGTAACATTTAATGGCCTAGTAACTTGTGTGTAGCGGAAAATAGCATGGACATAGTGAGCATTTTTCATTAGAATAGATTCCTAATGAGAATAACAAGAGCTTTCCATTAAAGCTTGAGAAGGAGAGAGAGAGTCTTCTTGCTTCACACATGAACTAGTGTGAGTGTGTGTGGATAATGACTTCAAAAAATAAGCCCCCTCTCTCTCTTGGTCGACCCCTCATGCTATTTCCTCTTGCTAACACCCCATTGGACCTCCCCAGGCTTAGCCAATAGGATTTCAGGATCATAAGTGATAGACTTCTGACATGTGTCCCCCTTTTCCCTTTTGTGAGATCTTTACGTAATTAATAATGCAACTAAACTCTCATTGGGCCCCTTCGTCTCCTGAGCAATAGGAATCAGGCAAGCCATTGGGCTGCTGAATGCTCATTGGACCCCTTGGGAGATTGTCCAATAGTCTTCTAGAGAGCTTAATTCTTATTGGTTCGTTTTATTAATTGTTTTTAATTTACTAAAGTAGATTTACTCTAGCCTAATTCTCATTGGTCCACCTCCATGGCCATCCAATAGAATTTGAGTACACCTTGTGGGCATCTGGGCTATAGGGAGCTGACATGTGTCCCTCATTCCCTTTGTGTAAAGGAGGCTTGTGTGTGTGTGTGTGTGTGTGTGTTTCTCTCTCATCCCCTACTTGCAAGGCTCGCCCCCTCCTGTATCCATAAAGAATTTTGTACACATACACAAAGCATCCAATTTTCCTAAGCTTAACCATTGGACACAACCTTTGATTTTTGGAACCTTAGAAATTTGGAAGTCTTAATGGGCTGAACTTTAGGGTCTTTAAAGACCATTGTTGCACATTTCTCTTTTGCAGATGGCTTGCCCTTTGGATCCCTATTTTCCCTCCTTTGGATCCCTACTGTGTCGGTCTGCCAGCTTAACCAATATTCTTGCTTTTTTTCCCCTGTCACTTCTCCATATTAAATAATCAGTTTAACATGAGAAAATCATTTAGAGAATTAGATATTAGTTATTATGACATCACCTCTCTCTTGAAATCATAGTCGTCCTCAACTATGGGGTAGAGAAGATAAAGCCTATTCATTAGTCCTTTTTCCTAGCAGGAGGAGGATCCCTATGTTACCCTATGACATCATTCCAGAATGGATGACTAGTCCATTTGGCGCTTGAGAGCCTAAGCTGCCACAAGTATGTCTGCACATTAGTTCTATCAATCTTCCATAGCAGAGTGATAAGCTCTACTTGGTATTTGGGAGACGTCGTCTCCGCAAACTTAAATAATTTAAGTTAGACCCAATACTTTTTTTAAAAGGCTTGGGCTCTTCTGTGCTTATCAGCAGCAGCCTTTTTCCTTTGCTATGAGATAGTGATAGCATCCTTAATATTTTGGAAAGATTATTGTAGGTATCGGCTATACTCATCTGCAGTGAAGATCTTCCTGTGTATCTTAAGTAGCAGGGGACTTTTTTATCTTCCCTCAATTACCTCAAAAGGTGCTTTTTCCGTGGAAGTATGTACAATGTCGTTGTAGGAATACTCCACTAAGGGTAAGTACTTCTCCCATTGGGATCTTTGATCTACTTCTGTTCCATAGGCTTTTAGTAACTCAAGGATTGTTAGGTTAGCTATTTCACTTTGGCCATCCGTTTGTGGGTGATAGGCCGAAGAGAAGTTTAGCCTTATCCCTAAATTCTCAAAGAGACCCTTCCAAAAATTAATTGTCATTCTAGGATCTCTATCTGGATCTATAGACATTGGCAAGCCATGGTACTTGAAAATTTGTGAAATGAAGAGGGTTTCCATTTGATGGGCTTCGATAGTCTGTTTGACATGTATAAAATGAGCTTGTTTACTGAACCTGTCTACTATCATTCATAATCCTGTATTCCCATGGATACACTTAGGCAATCCAAAGATAAAATCCATGGATATGATCTCCCATGGTGAATTAGGGATTGGTAAAGGTTGAAGCAATCCACGTTTCTTCCCTTTATCAAACTTGGTCTTTTGGCATACCACACATTTAGACACATACTCTTGTATGTTTGGTTTCATGGTAGGCCAATAGAAATATGTTTCAATCCCTTTTAGGGTAGACTGAATCCCTTTGTGCCCCGCATAAGGAGGAGCATTAGATTCATACATTACCTTCTCACAGAGTGAGTTAGTAACGCATAGTCTATTTCCAAGAGAAGATAACCATCTTGTAAAGTAAATCGTTCCTCTTTCTTCCCTAGTGCAAGGGCTGAAATCACATCTCTAAAATCGGGATCAAAAGCATACTCATTTATCATAGAAGATAGATCTTTGTGAGTTGCTATGGAAACCCCATTCACTGTTGGCCGTCTTGAGAGTGCATTGGCTACTTGATTATGCTTGCCAGCAATGTGAGCAATATGAAAATTAAATTGCGAAAGAAAATTTGTCCACCTCATTTGCTTGTCAGAGAGCTTGGTCTGCATCATGAAGTACTTAAGACTTTGGTGATTCGTTCGTAGAATGAAAGGAGTCCCCAATAAATAGTGCTTCCATGAGTATAAGGCATGTAGAAATGTGAGGAGTTTCTTTTCATATATTCCTAGAGCTTGCTTAACAGGGTCGAGCCTTCGACTTTCATAGGCTATGGTGTGCCCTTCTTGGAGCAAAACAGCTCCAAGGCAATCACCACAATGATCACATTGGACCTCAAATGGCTTTGAGAGATCCGGTAGCGTAAGCAGAGGTTGCGAGATAAACTTTTTGACAACATTGTTCTCATTGGCATACCATGTATACCTAATTTTTTTCTTTGTTAGTTCATGTAATGGTCCTTCGACTTGTGAGAACTTTTCTATGAAGCATCTATAGTATGCACACATACCTATAAAGCTTCTTCGTTCATGAAGATTCCTTGGTTTAGGCCATCCTTTTATTACCTCTAACTTTGATGGATCCATTTGGATGCCATCTTGAGAGATAATGTGACCTAAATACTGAATCTTGCAAGAAAGATTCACTTGTCTTTCGATTAACATAAAGTTTGTTCTCTCTTAGAACTTGAAATATTTCCTGGAGGTGCTGCTTGTGTTCATCTAGTGAATTAGAGTAGATGATAATATCATCAAAGAACACTCTAGTAAAGGTTCGATGAGGCCTGAATAGCTTCTCCATCAAGCCATTGAATGTGCTGGTGCATTGGTCAAGCCAAAAGGCATGACAATATATTCGTAAAGACCAAACATAGTTCAAAATGCGGTCTTTAGAATGTCTTGATCAACTATCCTTATTTGATGATAGCCATTTTTTAAGTCAATCCTATTGAAGTAGGTGGACCCTTGTAGCTTATCAAATAGATCTTCTACCCATGGAATGGGAAACCTATTCTTGATAGTGATCCTATTTAGTGCTCTAAAATCGACACACATATGATATGTGCCATCTTTCTTTTGCACTAATAGCATAGGTGAGCAAAATGGAGATGACCTAGGCCTAACCATGCCTAACTAACTCATGTACTTGCTGCATAATCTCCTCTTGTTGAGCTTGAGAAACTCTATAAGGAGGTTTATTAGGCGGTGAACTTCCTGGAAGAAGTTCAATTGCATGGTTATCATCGCCTTGTTTAGAAGGTAGTTCACAAGGGATATCGTCAATAAATACATCTCAAAACCCCTTGAGAAAATTGGATAACTCTAATTCCTTGTGATTGTTTATATTTTCTTTTGCTAAAGCATTAGGTTCATTTTGAGAATCTTTAACAAAAATCATGTACACGGAAATAGAGCTCTTTATGACTTATTGAAAGTTTGCGTATGTACAATGGGTATGGTGTTACTCATTTCCTTAGCATCTATGTACATATCTTTTTCCTTGAACCTAAAATAGATTCTTCTTTCATGTGGCAGCCATGTGATCAAACCCTGGTGCCCCTAGGATTACATCCTTGTTCTTGAGAGGAGAGATAAAGAAGTCCTCTTTGTCCACATAGCTTTGGACATGGAGCCTCAATTTCCTGATTAAGGGAGTGACTGAAGCTTCTTGCCCCTTGAAAGCACCATCTGCGGGTAAGACATCTCCCATCTCATAGGCTTGGATGCCTAGCTTGGTGGCCAACTCTTTGGATATGAAATTGTGAGTAGAACTAGGGTCAAAGAGAATAAAAGCATCATCTTCTCTTACCTTTCCCCAAGCATGGCATAGAGGAGATCCTTTGTGGTGAGTTTCCTCTTCTTGGATTTTGACCAAGGTAGCTCTAGGAGGTTCATGGCGGGTGTTCTTTTGGGGACAAGTGCAGTACACATGCCCTTGCTCGTCGCACTTGAAACAACGGTTATCTTTGCGATAACGTTCAAGCTCTTCAGGAGAGAGTTTGTTTTTGCCTTTGTAAACTCCCTTCTCTTTAGCTTTGTTGAAATTGCCCTTAAGAGACTTTTGGACATTGTCCTTCCCCTTAGGCTCATTGGAACCCTTATTTTCCGTGGGCTTAGAATTTCTTTTAGCCCCTGTTTGGAAATTGACTCAAAAGCCACCATAGTATGGTGTATAACCGTCAATATGGTGCGTGGCCTTTGGGAGTTGACGTACTTCGCCATTTCTTCAGTTAAGCCCGCACAAAATTGTTGTTTTTGCTCTCCAAAATCTATCTTTTTGAAGACAGTGGATTTGAGATGTAAGTCCCAAAACTTGTCTACATATTTATGAATGGATTCGTAGGGAGAGAGCTTCAAGCTTTGCCATTCGGTGAGTTCTTTGTCTTTGGCATCGGTGGCCAAAAACTGCTTCATGATGGAAGCTCTTAAAGCTTTCCATGTTTGTGGAGCTTCATTGTTGGCCCGTAGGCTAGACCACCATTGTTTGGTGGACTTTTGAAAGTGCATAGCTACATGGTGTAGCTTAGAGGACTGTGTGAAGCCCTCATCTCCAAACGCCACATCGAATTGTTGGATAAAGGCCAAGACTTTGTCCGTAGCACCAAAGATGCCATCGTAGGTAAGGAAAGAGATGCTTTTTCCTCCCTCTTTGAACTTTTTGAGCTTGGATGACCTCTTCCATGAGGCATAGAATTTCCTATGGCCTCTTCTTTTTGACGGTTCAAAAGTTGCACCATCGCCTTCTTTAGAGGAAGAAGAATTTGAGAAAGATGGAGAAGAGGGTGACCTCTTTCTTCCCTTGATCTTCTTTGTTTGCACCATCACTTTCATAAGAGGAAGAGGATGAAGAAGATGGAGAAGAGGGTGACCTCTTTCTCGCCTTTTTCTTCTCTTTCTTTTTATCATCCCTCTTTGAATTATGGTGTGGAGAAGTGTGTGATGGTCTTCTCCATTTAGGAGGTGATGGAGAGCATTTAGCCCGCCGTCTTCGTGGAGCTATCTCCACCAAGGTGGTAGGAGACTCACTTATTTCTTGTTCCTTTGGTGGGGGCTCTTGAGTTCTCCTTTGAGAAGGAGAACTCAAGAGTTCTCCTTTGACGCATCTCCTTTGAGAAGGAGATGCGTCATCAAGAAGCAATTTTTTGAGCCCTTCGTATGGATCCTCTTCTTCTTCCCGAATCGGAGAAAGGCTTCTTTTGGTAGTCTTGCAAGGAGGATTCCTAGGTGCTCTCTTGTCATGGTGGGGAGCTTGGAGAATCCCATGAGCACGAAGCTGCCGTTGTACTTCACTTTGGAGGGATGGATTGCCCATGGCTTGTTGAAGCCTAGAAACAATGTAGTTAACAAGCATAGGGGCATCCTTAGTAGCCTACTCATTAGCAAATCAAAGTTATCAACATTAATTTCACTCTCTTTACTATTGTCATCCATTCTTACAACTTTTAGGCGTAAATGTTTTAGGTGTACTTTGGCACTTCAAGCCCTAGTTGCTAATACTCTTTACCCATTTAGAAAAGCACTCCAGCTACTATACCCGTGGCTCGAATACCATTAATTGCAACGAATAGAAGAGAGTGTCGTTCAACACCAAAACAACACCAGGTCCTGTCAAGCTTCTAATAGCTCAATAGTGGTTAAGACCTAGGCAAGCCCCGTAGGACTCCACTATTAAGACCATAACTCTCGACGGTGATGCTCTGTTATCTGCACAAAGACAGGCGCACTGCAAGGCTGAAAAATCCCTATTCTACTTACTCAAATGCAATAAATAGTACCAACCATTTATAGCTAGCCTGAGGACCTCCCTTCTTGAGCAAGAGAAGAGAAACCTGCTCTAATACCCATGTAACATTTAATGGCCTAGTAACTTGTGTGTAAACGAAAATAGAATGAACATATTGAGCATTTTCTTAGAATAGATTCCTAATGAGAATAACAAGAGTGATTGGGTGGAGAGAGCAACAAAAAGCATAACACCTAGTTATATAGCATGAACAATACTTCAAAAGAGAGAGAGATTAAGCTATTCACAACAATTGAGGATCGGATTTTCATGGAGCGGGTCCCCCCTCCAAAAGGCTTTGTATTATAGGTTTCTCCCATCAAGAGAGACATTTTACAATACAATTCTTTGTGTTCCTTCAATACTATCTAGTGCAATGAAGATGGAAGATTCAAGCACTAAGCAAAACGCTTATAAAAAACAACATCAATTCTCTCACGGTCTCAGACCCAAGACCTCTCACACCTTCGAAGATGGTGAAAGCTAGCGGAGTATGAGAGTAGATTGAGAGGAAGAAGGAGTGAGAAAGATATACATCTCCTCACATAATCACTCATATTAGCATAGCATAGCTGAGTAATTAGCATGGTAGAGGAGATGAGCATGCATTGAATCTTAGCTCTTGGTTGGATTTGCATCACAAAGCCAAGAGTTTTTGGTGTAGGCCTCCCTTCTCACAATCTTGGAGTAGGTGATAACCTTTCCATTAAAGCTTGAGAAGGAGAGAGAGAGAGTCTTCTTGATTCACACATGAGCTAGTGTGAGTGTGTGTGGATAATGAATTCAAAAAATCAGCCCCCTCTCTCTCTTGGTCGACCCCTCATGCTATTTCCTCTCGCTGACACTCCATTGGACCTCTCTAGGCTTAGCCAATAGGATTTCAGGAGCATAAGTAATAGCCTTCTCACATGTGTCCCCCTTTCCCCTTTTGTGAGAGATTTAGGTACTTAATTACTGCAACTAAACTCTCATTGGACCTCTTTGTCTCCTGGCCAATAGGAATGAGGCAAGCCATTGGGCTGATGAATGCTCATTGGACCCCTTGGGAGACTGTCCAATAGTCTTCTAGAGAGCTTAATTCTTATTGATTCTTTTATTAAGTGTTTTTGAATTAATTAAACTAGATTTACTCTAGCCTAATTCTCATTGGTCCACCTCCATGGCCATCCAATAGGATTTGAGTACACCTTGTGGGCATCTGGGCTAGGGAGTTGACATGTGTCCCTCATTCCCTTTGTGTAAAGGAGGCTTCTGAGTGTGTGTATGTGTTTCTCTCTCATCCCCTACTTGCAAGGCTGGACCCCTCCTTTGTAGGATCCATGAAGACTTTTGTACACACACACAAAGCATCCAATAGTCCTAAGCTTAACCATTGGACACAACCTTTGATTTTTGGAGCCTTAGCATTTTGGAAGTCTTAATGGGCTGAACCTTAGGGTCTTTAAACCCCATTGTTGCACCTTGCTCTTTTGCAAATGGCCCCCCCTTTGGATCCCTATTGTGTCCGGTCTGCCAGCTTAACCAATATTCTAGCTTTTTCTCCCTTGGCACTTTCCCATATTAAATGATCAGTTTAACATGAGAAAATCATTTAGGAGAATTAGGTATTAATTATTATAACATTGCCCTTGGTACCCTGACACAAGCTATATGATTTTTGTGTGGTTTGAACCTGATTAATTCAACTAAAAGTCAAACCCAAGGCATTACCAAAAAGTACATAAATGAATTCAATAGAAACTTTTCCAAACCCAATGTCATGAAGAGATTAAAATATAAAATCCCATTCTATTGTGTCATAGGCTTATCAAAGTCAATTTTAAAAATTATGTAGATCTGCTCAGGATCTCATGCAAAGTCTATTACTTCCCACAAAGTAGTTATTTCATCCAAGATAAATCTACCCTTAATGAAGCCTTTGTATCCTGGGAGAATGTTTTTATGCACTATTGGGCTAAGCCTCCTTGCTAGAGCTAGGGAAAAAACTTTATAAGCAGAGGACAGACATGTCATAAAATCTAATATCTATATCTTAACCCTTGTTCCCGCTTATTCTCCCACATTAAGTGATCAGTTTATTATGAGAAAATCATTTGGGTTGGTTAGATATTAGATATTAGATTTTATGATAGACAAGTAATAGATCTCCAATTTTCTAAGTCCCCCCCCCCCTTTTTTATGAATGATCTTGATGACCCTGGTGCTAATTGAAGAGGGAAGAGCTCCTATCTTCATGGCTTCTCGCTAGACCTTCATCAAGTGTAGAATGAGAATGTGTTGATAGTGATGGAAAAACTTATTGGGCGGGCCATCAATTCTAGGGGATTGACCTTCCTTAAGAGCTTCAATAAATATTTTCAAATCCCCCTGTATCAAGGGCAAGTCCATTATTCTGGCCATGGCAAGGGGTACCATCCTCTTTCTTATTCGAGCAATATATACCCTAGCCTTTGTTTGACCTTCCCTCTTTTGGGGAAAGATGTAAAAATGTCTGAGTAGTAGTCCCTGGCTACCTCTAGGTTATCTTTATGAGACTCAATAGTGGTGCCAGATTTATCGTTTGAAAAGGTTATAAAATCCTTGATCTTCTTCCTTTTGGGTAAGTTAAACAGGCTTTTGTCAGGGATATCAATTCTGCCAGTCCAAAATTCTATGGTCCAAATCGCACAAGCCGTTGTGGCTAGGAGCTCTTCCCTCCAAAGTTGGTCCTTCAGCTCAAGGAGGGCAGGGGAAGGAGGACTATCAAGTGGGGCAGATTTCTCTAAATTACAGATAATTTTTCTACCATCATCCTTCTAATTTTCCTAATTTTTGTAGCTCTAGACTTAAAGTCAGTAAGAATCCTTTGGGTATCTTTTACTGCCTTGTCGCATGCTTTGAAAGAAAAAATGTGATTAGTAAATGCATAATCAAATGCCTCATTAATTAATATGAGGCCACCTACCATGTACATACAAGCATCCTTATGAAATTAAAAAAGCATTGGTTCATGATCAGACAAAAGCAGAGAATTACCGTTGCAAAAGTTGACTTGCTAGAAATCTTGAACCAAATCAATATTCGTATATACCCTATCTAGCCTTGCTGTTTTGTAACATTTACCTTGTTGTTTGCTAGACCATGTAAATCTAGTGCTCTGGAAATGTCTAGTAATGTCACATTATCTAGCATTTCATTCCACTTATTCCTTTTTAAACCTCCTATGACTTTTCCTAGTTTGTTCGATCTATCTTTTATTGATACCGCCATGTTAAAGTCACTTGAAAATAGACATGGTTGAAGAAAGTTGTCTAGCTGTGACCAAGCAGTGATCCTGTTTGATATCGATTTAGGAGAGTATATAGATACAACAGTAAAATTTGTTCCATCTATCTTCTATTGATTCCACCATGTTAAAGTCACTTGGAAAAAGATATGGTTGAGGCAAGTTGTCAAGCTGTGACTAAGCATCGATCTTGTCTAATATCGAGTTAGGAGTATATACAGATACAACATTAAAATTAAAGGGATTGTTAAGAGTTATAGCAACCCAACAATTATTGGAAGACCTATGAACATCACTAACCATGGAGCCATACTTCTCTAATATTGCAATTGCAGCTCCACCATTTCCACTTGTATGTTGAATGGTATACCATTTCATACATGACCCAATTATAAGTAGGTTAGTACTTAGAGAATTTCCAGCCCCTTCTTCCTCGTTGCTTTAGCTAAGGAGGGATTAGGCAACCTTTCCTCGTTAGGATGAGTCATTAAGATATCAACAAAAGGGATGGGGTCTTTTGTATTGTTTCTTCTTCCAACATTTTAATCCTGTAGATGTCTCATTATATGATCATTAGATACTTCTCCCCCTTCTCATCTTTTTACTAATGTCTTTCCTCCCCTTTTTAAGTTGGCCTTCCCTCTCTAGGGCACAATAACATCTATTCTTCCTTAGGGGTGTTTGTACTATTTTTTGATTTTTATTAATTAAATACTTTCCTAAAATTACAATTTAATCCTTCTACTTTCACTCAAAAGAGTTAGTTTATGGTCATGCGAGGCTTATTTACGAGTTATAGATAACTATGCCCAAAGAAGCATTAACTGAATAACTAAGCTTGTTGCATGGTTACTCAAGGCTTAGTTATTCATTAGACCTCCTAACTATGCTTTGAACTTCACAGTCACAAAGGGTAGGCAAAGCTATTCATTTAATGCCTTTTTATGTGTAACCAAGAATGAGATTATCAATTCAAATAATCGAGAATTGAGCCTCGTGTGGCCACCACTTACACTATCCTCGTGTGGTGTCCCCCAAATCTTTCAAACTGATTTCAGACAATTAAAGTAGCAGTGTTTATACTGCCTCATCACTTTGAGTATATTCACGCGTAGGAAAAATGTGCACATTTCAGGCCACTAGACGTCAAACCTTGAGGCCACATGCTCTGGAAAAGGGAGAGTTGAAACGCATTGATTTGACCTGTTTTGGGGTTTGATGCGACACTTTTGTCACCATTGGAAGCATAAAAAAAGAGGTGGGTGGTTAAGGGAAACCACCTTTTTACACTTCTCAAAGTGGACTAAGGAGTTTCAGAAATCTAATTGGTTTGGGCTCCTCATCCCATCAACACAACTTTTCAAGCAATCAAATCCCTCAAATAAAGGGCCATCCATGGTCACGAAAATGTTCCACCTCTCACAAATATTTGCACAACGTGTAAAGTCAAAATAGACCCTTCGACCCGATAAAACAATGGACATTTCAACATCCATTCTGCATTCATCAAGCATTCTTCGCAGGTGTGTGTAAGATCCTCTTGTTGTTTGTTTATGTTGGCGCTATTGTAATAGCTCATGCAATTTGAAGCTTTAGCTGGTTATTCTGCAGGGAACAGCAGTGAAAAAGTTCTCTCAGACTTTTAGTCTGGTAAGCCCTGTTAAACAACTTGTCATTTCGGTCGCCCTCATGCAAGATCTTTTAGAAAACCTGACAGCTTAAATGCCTTGTAAGCAGAATGGTGTTGATGATCCCCAATTTTTTGTAATTACCTCTGATTGTAAATTGGTGCTATCTGATCATATGGAAGCAACATTTTGTAAAGCCCCACAATGTAATTTTGTTCTCTACTTAATATAACGCTCTCACACCCTTTATGAAAAAGAAAAAAAAACAATGGACATTTATGGGCCGGCCAAATTGCCAATCGATTTTTTATTGCCCTGATTCGCCGACGGTTCCTGACTTCTCAACAGCAACAAAAGTACAAATCATATCAAAAAGGAAACACGCGAGCCTCGTGAGGCGTAACTCGTCAGAACGACCGGTCACGAGTCGCCACAGAATGCAGGGCCTCTCTCCAGACTACATAAATGTCCAGACTACACATGGCAGACACCGTCCACTCACGAACAGTAGTCAGTGTCATGGAAGACTCGTGATCCAGACTCGTGAGGCGTGACAGTGGAATCCCATGACCTGGCAGCGCGCTAGTCAAATTGTCGATTAGTCACGACGCATATCATATGATTTCCTGTCCACTGCCATCGTGCCTGGCTGGCAGTGGCACGTGGGCACTGGCAGCACCGCCGCACCGGTGACGATTAAATAGTTCCTTTGTTTAATAGTTTAAAATTATAATTTCTAAACAGCGTGAGTCTCGTGGACTCGCACAGTCGCACTGCTCAATTGCTCATCACTCATCAGGTGACAACTTTGAACCAGTGTTAGAAAAAACCGGGGGCCAGTGTATTTTAACCAGTTTTCACAAGTTTTATCGGCAAGAGCTTTAAATTTTGGTCCCCACAAACAGCAAAAGTAATCCAAACATGGATGCCATGGCCCATGTGGCATGTGCCATGGAAGATGCAGGCAGCAGAAGCTGCAGAACGTAAGGGAAAACAATCCACTTTTGTCGCTGCTGTCACCTTGTGGGTTGTGTACTGCATGCCAATATAATTGTACGAGTAGTAAAAAGTGATTAAAAATCAGCATGAGCATGACCCAACGCCAGTGCAGACCACGTGACACGTAGAGGTGGCACCTTGGAACCAATGGCAGGTACACTGAAAGCTGGACGCTATCCATTTCTAGATTTCACGGTTTCGAGCTCACACATGCCATGTTCCTGGAGCCACCGTAGCGCCCACGACCACAACGAGGGTTCTTTTTTAGCTCAAATTTAAAAAAAATTTGGCCGTCTCAGTTTTTCCCAGAAGGATTTGAGCCTGCTCAAATCTCAATGTTTTTAGTTCAAAAGTTTAAATTTATGTAGATTATGCCTCCTCAAGTTCTCAAATATGGCTTTCACTTTACCTAAAGGGCTAAGAGCGCCTTCTCATAGGCAGGAAAGGATTGCAACGCTACGGAAGGGCCTTTTAAATGGGATGGCCCTTCAAAAATCAATTGGCGTGCCCATACAAAACAAGCGAACTGGCAAAAGAAGCTGTAGAGAGGGAGAAGGCACTAGTTGCAACCGAATAGTCAAAAAATAGGGCTAAATATGGCTCGTACAGTAGGTGGAGCGTTAAGATGAACTGGAGGTAACCCGTTAAGCTGTGTAAATGCGATTGTAGAGGGTGGTTCAAGCACCCTCCAATTTAGAGGCACTTTTCGGTCTAGTAGCGTTTTTGGATGGAGTATGGGGATGACGTTTCAACTCAGTTGCACTTTCAGGAGCAGTTTTATCAGGGCTATGAGAAGGCGCTCTAAGGTACCCCCCACAGTTTTATCAGGGCTATGAGAAGGCGCTCTAAGGTACCCCCCACACGATGGGGGGTAATTTGTTATTTGAGGTGATGTTACAAATCCATGTCATGGCCACACATACCTTGCACGCCGTCATTGTTATTTGGAAGGGGGGTAGAGCAACTGCACCCATTTGGGTTGCAGTTGGCTCAATCTTCTTTTGTAGAAAGCAATAATTTGCCTTGGGTCTTGTGGATTGCCTAGTGCAACGTGATATTCTTCCACGTTTCAAACTTTTCCATGTCTAGCATTAATTTCAATGGTGAAGAGCATG
Source organism: Adiantum capillus-veneris (assembly GCF_014529385.1). Lineage (NCBI taxonomy): Eukaryota > Viridiplantae > Streptophyta > Polypodiopsida > Polypodiales > Pteridaceae > Adiantum > Adiantum capillus-veneris. The sequence continues at coordinate 32,978,744 of NC_140941.1, forward strand.
AAAAGAAGTGCAATGAAATATTTTTTATTCTCTTTTTTTAAAACCATAAAAAGGCGCGAGATTGTATTAGATTAAAGAGAGAGCAGTGTTACAAAACTTTCAGTAGAGTAGGCACTAGCCTGATCTTCGATTATCCCTATATACACAGAGCTATCCTATAAGGGCTTTCCGTCAGATTACAAAACAAAGCTTCCTATGCATTTCTTGGGAGTCCATTAATTGCTTCCTCGATGCGAGCCACCAGCCTCATTCCCCTCTCGTGGTGGTGGGTGATGTCCTTGCCTCGATCCACGCATTCATCCACCCTCTTCTGCAAGTGGTCGTAAGAGCCATCCCATGAATTTCTTGTGTTTGCCCGATCGTGGCAGGGCTTACCAGACTGAAAAGCTGAGAGTTTTCTTGTCTCAGGTAAATCTACAGGTAAGCAAGTTATCCCTGGAGCAGTGCAGGTTATAAAAAGCTAACTTGAAGGTGCTAAAGGACTGCCAAGGATGCTATTTTTTATTCTTTCAAAGCTTCCAACGTTTTTAGACTTTGAATTTTTTATTCTCTCAAAGCTTCCAACGTTTTTAGACTTTGAATTTTTTATTCTCTCATAGCTGCCACTTTTCTAAGGCTTTCAATTTTTTATTCTTTCAAATCAAAAAGCCTACACAAGGGACCTGTCCAAAAGAACCAACCCCATATATTCATTTTACTTTTTTATTTAAAACAAACCACAGCTAGTGCGTGTGGCTACATGAGTTTTTTTTAGTGGGAGGGGTAATCCTCACCACCATTAGTTTGAGGGGGGTAATTGAATTACAATTACCCCCTCCCGTGTGAGTTGCACCTACAATAGATTCCATTTGATATCCCAAACTGCTTTGCTTTTCTTCTAGTCGAGATGCCCTGATGGAGTACCACCCCCATGAGGAATCTATGTTTCATTAAGAGAGGATAGGCCCAAATGCACTTGAATTTGTAAGATTCCGTTTGATACCCCAAACTGCTATGCTTTTCTTCTAGTCCATATGCCCTGATGGAGTATTAGCCACATGAGGAAACTCTATTTTATTAATAGAGGATACGCCCAAATGCAAGTGAATCTATAGGAACACCGGTGAGAATTCCAAGAAATACTTCATCTTTGACTGAGTTTTGAAACCACTGAAGCATCAAGCCTCTAATTGCTTACCTTGTAGGTATAGATAGCTCTACAGATCTTGCCCAAAGAGAAGTGGCTAGCCATTGGCCATCTTTGTAGAAATCCTTCCGCAGTTTGATTCCTCCTTTAGAACATTTGTGTGCTCTTCTTGATAGAGGCAAAAGTTTTTCGTGGGTGTGTATACCAATTCAGATAGAGTTCTGTAGAAAAAGCTCCAAGAAAACAAAAACTTCCTAGAAAGGAAACAATTATTCTTTTTATTGATCCAATCTCTCCAAATCATGCAAACTAGAGCAGATCCCTTTGGCACAAATTTAGCTTTAGAGGTTAGAATTTCAGCAACTAAAAATCCCTTCCAAGTGAAAGAGGTGCATGGATCTCTTGATTAGTTAGGCCCAAAAGTCTATAGAAGATGTAGCTCTCATAATCCATTTGGAGGCCCATTTAGAGGAGTGTGTTCGAATGTTAAAGATCCCCAAACTACATTTCCATGCAGCAGGTCTACCAGGCCACCTTTGGAAATTTGTTAACATCTTTTGACTCTCCCTATTAAGAATCTTCTTTCCAAGTTGAAGAATTTCAATTGGTATTGAGAAGGCATCCAACAGGAAGATAAATTAATACGTGAAGAAAGAAGATAGTGATTGAGGAAAAAACTCTAAGAGATAGATTGGGTTGAAAATTTTGCCAAGAGTATATCATTTTCCTGAATTAATCCACAACCTCATTCCACCTTTGATTGAGAGTGACATTGAAACTCATGGGAATTCCCAACAATTTGAAAATCTTGCCATCCTGAATAGGCTTACGTCTAGCTTGAGTCACTAGTATAGGACAGACACCTCCTAAGACTAAATACCATGTTTTAGAATGATTTATGGTTGAACACAGTGGCTAAGCAAAAGGTGTCCAGACATTCCCAAAAACTTTCTACAAATTGCACCTCATTTATGATCAAAGCATTAGTATCATCAAAAAAACTATTGCAAGCACAATTGGAATGAGCTGATCACTCATGCCAGCTATTCTATGTTGGTGAGTTATAGTTCAGACCAAGTAAGCAGAACCTAATAAAGACTTTAGATATCAGACCAGACAAAGACTGAAATGAAGACTAGAATTGAAATGGAAACTAGAACTGGAAATCGGAATTGGAATATGTATTTCAATCAGTGTAGATAAAGTACAATGTTATGAGCCAAGTCTAATCTGAGCTCAATAATTAAAGAGTTACAAGAGTGTAAAGAAATCACTACAAGACTTTGTGATAGTGGAATGAGTGTCCTGCAAAATGAATAGTGGGTCCCATTTATAGTTTTCGGATTGGACCTCTGACCAACTGTCTACTGTATTAGGTACTACAATAACTGAGCCCAATAAGTACCATCTCAGTCATTTGTCTAAACTCTTGTCTAGAGACTATTTCCACCATCTACATTTCCTTCCCTCATTTCTTTGAATTTTGGACTATTTCCAAAATTTTAGCAAGTCCTCTATGATGACTTATGGAGTCTTAGTCCACCTGACTATCTTTCGTTTATCTGGAGTTTTCTTCCTTGGAGGTTTGTAAAGAAATCTTGGTCGTGTACTAGGACCTCCTTGAGTACTGGATCCAACATTCTCTTTCTGGATTAAGCGGTAGAGAGTTTCCTTCTCCAGCTGGTCCATGCGTGTAGTCTTCATTTCCATTTCATATGGCGTTAGAGCATTCCATGTCTTTGTGTCAGCATCATAAAAGGTCCTTCTACCACTGGTCAGTCTAGCTTATGACAATAGGAGGCTATATGAATCCATCCTTTAGGGAGTGGCTGATTGACTTTGATTCGGGCCTCAAATAGAAATTCATCCATATCGATGAACTCGGGTTTAGAGGCTACCCTGTTTTCCAGATCTCTTTCTCTGAAATCTTGTAGGCCTTGACGGTCAGCTAAAGAAGTTCATTAAGTTGTTTCTTATCAGTTTTTGGATGTGAATGCGCAATTTCTCCATCTTCAAACAACGACTCATCATAGTGATATTGATGATGACAATGATAATGATGAACAATATCCACCTCCAGACTAGTGGGCAATAGAATAACACTAGCATAGCGCCACATAGCCAGAAGGATGGAGAGGCTGGAAATGAGCAACAACATAAGGATTAGAACCAGTTTGATTGGAATCAGTAGAAAATTCAACAAGGCACCCATCAATCTATTGAACAATATAGGCAAGTAGATCAACTCAATGCTAAGGACAAAAGAATCGTGATCAACTCTAGATCAGAGTCAAATTTACACCCAAATTACTATAGCGAGCTGATAACAGTTAATAAGAAACTAATGAAGCAAAGGAAATTCTAGATTCAGGAGTTTCTCCACAATGAAACCATCTTCACTAGTTTGGAGATATTCTAGATGCTATTTGTAGAAGGCAGAAGAATGGTCCAAGATTGGAAGATGATGAATTACCATTATCAGACTATTAGAGTAACTACTATTGAACTAGAAATAGATTTTTGGGCATCCATTATTTGTCCCATGGCATTGAAGATTGTGTTCTATTCATACATAACTACAGCTATGCATCCATTTGTAATGGTGCCTACATCATCTTGGGCACTTTGATACACTATTTCAGGGGTGTGATAAGGCGTAAGTGCCTTGTCAGCTTTGTGAATGACCATCTTTCCATGAAGAGGCTTCTTCTATAACCTCTACGACCTATCAAATCGAGCTGGTTATACTGGCGTGTGGGGTGACTAAAGCTAGTTGAGACTAAGATGTGATTTCTTTGCCTTTATTAGCGGTCTTCTCTTTCTTAGTAGTTGTCTTTGGTGGGGTATGAGGCAATTCAATGGGTTTATCTACTGAGGTGCCCTTCTCCTGACCAACATCAACAAGATTTGTCGAAATATTTTGTTTCAATTTCAGCTACGTCAGGAAATTTGTTGTCTTTAATTTTCTTCACTAGTGGCTATTTGACCCTAGTTGTACCAGGTTCAAATGTGCCAGCCTATGAATGTGTTACTATCCTTTTTGCTCCAGTGGTGACTATGGACGACTCATTTTTCTTTGCAATCTTGTTTTTTGTTTCTTGGCCTTCAAGTGTTTCGTACTCTGTGCCTTTAGTTTCCTGCTCAATGGTTTTTGTAGCTTCAAATCCTTTTCCCAAAGCCTTCTTCTGGACCGCGGGGGCTCCACCTAAAAATATGTAAGTGTAGCACGTGAGTTCACCCGGAGGAGTTTTTTATATACCAAAGAGTTACATAATTATATGTACAAGAGTGGTTTTAAAATGAAAATTGGAAAAAAGTTACAGATTTATGAAGGAAGAGGAATCTTTTAATTCATGATGAAGTGTGTCACTATGGGAGAATGGTGTTGTTACCGCACAACATTACCGCATAAGAGGAGAGAGAGAGCTTCAAGAAAGAGATAGAGTGTATGGTGCAGACCCGGTGGCACGTTCCCCTGCTTTACCGCGACAATTACCGCCTGTATTATCGCACAAATAAACGCCCAGATTACCTGGAAAAGAATCCAAGTGACCCATTCCTCTCCCACTTTTCCCTTTCTATAAATCCTATTCTATTTTGTTACTTTTCAGAAATTGGTACCCCCTTTTTGCATGGAGTGTAAAAAATTCCATTCTCATTGGGATTTTTAGTACCTCTCTTCTCTTTGCTTGCCTCATCTATTGGTATGATTCTCCTACTCTACTCATTTGTACTCCATGAGATTCTATATCAATAAATATTTTGTTTCCACTTCAAAATCTTATGTCAACTATGCATTCATATGAAAATGGCAAGCGAACGATGATCAGAATTGTATTGTCACCCCCTTTTTGCATGGAGTGTAAGAAATCCCATTCTCATTGGGATTTTTAGTACCTCTCTTCTCTTTGCTTGCCTCATCTATTGGTATGATTCTCCTACTCTACTCATTTGTACTCCATGAGATTCTATAAACAAAAAAAATTTGTTTCCACCTCAAAATCTTATGTCAACTATGCATTCATATGGAAATGGCAAGCGAACGATGATCAAAATCGTATTGTCTTGCGTTCATAAACAAATAGCCCTTTTGTACAACATAAGTAGAGAAAGAATTCAAAATCCAAAAGATATTTATTAATTTTCATCCTCCAAGAGATCCCTACAAGTGCTTACATCCATGTCCAACCCCATGGTAGCTAAATCAACAAATAAATCTATTGATTCATCCTCTATAGCCTCTCCTATTGAATCATCATCATCCTCTCCATCCTCGTCCTCCTCCTCACTATGGTTGGTTATTGGGAATGGTTGGTTCTCCTCAACCTCAATTGCATCATCGTCATTGGCGTCTTCTTGAGATGGTATGGTGGGATTTGCCAAAGTCTCTATGTTTGTATCTGCAAAGATAGATCTGCTCCGTGGTGTGACTGGAATAACATACCATAGTCGTCTTCGATACATACAAGGCACATAAAACACTTGTAGGTCATAGAGCAAACACCAACATGAATGTAGTTTTGTATGTATCATATAATGTTTTAGTGAGTTTCACATGGACTTTACGTGCTCACAACTACTAGGTTGCACCAAGTTGTCGGTCTTCCCGCGATGAAATTGTCCGGAGTCTACCATATAGAGTCCATTCTCATGTCTCTTAACCTCACCCGCAAACCATCGGTAGTCAAAGAGATATTTCTGAAATGTTCTGAAGTCCACTTTGATTATCCTCTCTATTGTTCCACATTCCCTCACCTCTTGTGTTGTCGTGTCAAAGTTGCCCATAACTCCACTATTATGAGTGGTTCGACGCTCATCTATCTTGCGGGTTCGAAAATGACGTCCTTCGGACCACATAGAGTTGAATGTGAAGGCCTGCAAAAACCAATCAAGATAGATGAGAGAGAGAGAGAGAGAGAGAGAGAGAGAGAGAGAGAGAGAGAGAGAGAGAGAGAGAGAGAGAGAGAGAGGTGACACACATACACACACCCACACACACACACTCGCACACACACACTAAACACATTGAGTATATTACCCTTGGTAGACATCCTCCCGCGTACTCCCATTCTTTAGGGCTTATTTGTTCTCCTTGTGCCTTGGCCTTGGTCATGGCATTGTGTATCCACCCAACTCGAATTAGATCAGGGTATTTGGCAAGCTCTTTAGGAAAGGGAGGTGCTCGCCTACCGCCATGCGACCTCTTTCATGCTTCCCTCTCCCTTTCTCTCGTTGTACGCACCTCCACATACATATCCACCCATTTGCCCATGATGGGAGCATTGAGTAGACAATGGTTGTTGACTATGGCTTGAAATTCCCTATCCAAAATCAAGAGAGAACCTTTCCCACTTGGAATGTTTGCGTGTTTTTTTGGATCCTCTCCTCCGTCTTTAAACGAGGCAATGATGGGTCTATTGTGAAAAGATATTGAAAGACATACACAAAAGCCTCTTGTACAATCCAACCCTCTGCCATGCTTGCCTGAACACATGTACATGAAACCATTAGTGATTAAAGTAACTAATAAAAAGCTTTGTGAATACAACCCAATCCTAATAAGGTTTAACGCTTAAGATCGATGAATACCTCTGGTTGTGATCGTAGCCTTACAAAGTCTTTCAAGGTCTTTAGGAACCTCTCAAGAAAGAACATCCACCTTGAGTGAACCACACCACAAATGGCTATCTCATCAACAAGATGGAGCAATAGGTGAACTTGGCTAACAAGGATAGAACGTGGGAATGCATCCTCAATAGCACAATTTGCTTCAATCGCTAGAAGTCCAACTGTTGGAATGGCTGAAACTTCGATTTCTTTGGAACTCACAAACCTATAACCAAAAAACCCCTCATAATCTTCATAGTAAAGTTATTTTTCAAAGTAAAGTTTAGGAGGGAGGATCAAATGTTCTATACCTGACAACTTGTCCCACCTTGAATATTGCAGTCTTTACCTTCATGTCCGCAAATCCACTAATGCTAATTGGAAGCACAAACTATTGCACAAAAAAAAAGACTTTTTAGTATCCAGAACCCTAAACCACATACACACACACACACACACACACACACACACACATTACCTGAAGAATCTTGTGCCAATCATGGGATTTGAGCCCATACAGTTGTGTGGATCCTCCTTTCTTAGTTTTAGTGAAGGCACCCTTGAGCGAACGCATATAACCTATTGGAGTACGGATGGATGCAATGACTTGTTTCATCTGCTCTTGATCCACCCTTCATAGAATCCAAGGTGCCTTTGGAAGAACCATCTTCCCCCGGGGCCCCATGCGAGGTGTGGCCGAAGGAGGGAGCCTCCTTATGGCCCTCATGTCCTCTCTAGCCCCCAATGAATCTTTCTTGCCTACTATGTGATCCCATATAGCTTGGCCAACATTTTTGAACACATGCATTGGATCCAATAGGTGTTGGATTTTTAATGAAGCCCAATATGGTAGTGATAATAAAATAGAGTACCTAGACATACCCCTAGGTGGATCATTGGGAGGAGGCAATGTGCTGTGATGCTCGTTCCAATGTCTTGCCCAATCGACCATGGTCCAATGGAGTGGCTCCATCCCATTGCACGGTGGAGCATAAGATGGATGTGTGGGCGGCAAGAAGCGATGGTTATTGGGGTAGATCACCTTACCAAGTAGAGCGGGTCTCTCTGTCATGAGTGAGGGTCCACAAGTTGGGCATGCCCTATGTCCAGATGTCAATAGTCCTACAAAAACAAAAGACATAACCGCATATAAGTGACCAATGCAAAGACATTAAAGAGCGTCACAAAGGAAAATCTTACCAGAAATCTCTCCAAGCCCGGGGTAATCATGCATGGTCCACATGAGAATGCACTTGATCATTGTGCGCCGATCACGAAGTGGTCTTGATACATCAAAAACATCTATTCCATTCCATAGCTCTTGAAGCTCTTCAATCAAAGGTGCTAAATATACATCCATGTTCTTCACCTTGTGTTTTCCTGGGACTAGAAGAGAGAGAAAAATGTTCCCCTTCTTGGTTGACTCCCATGGTGGAATGTTGTAGTTCACAACAACCACTGGCCAAGTACTCCATGAGGTAGACCGATGCCCAAATGGGTTTACCCCATCACTAGCCAGACCAAGTCTCAAGTGACGAGGCTCTTCTCTAAACTCCGGCCATGTCTGCTCAATGTGTTGCCATGCCGGCGAGTCAGCCGGCACTCTCATAACCCCATCGGTGGAGCAATTTGTCATATGCCATGTAAGAAGCTCGCTTATTCCTTTGGTGTTGAACATGTGCTTGATGCGGGGAATGAGAAGGAAATGGCGAAGAACCTTGTGAGGTATTGTGGTTCCTTGAATTCCCTCTTTGTACCTTGATTCTCCACACTCGGGGCAAGCATCAAGGCCTGCATGTTGATTGCGGAATAGCACGCAATCATTGACACATGCATGTATGCGATCATAGTCCATCCCAAGACCTGTCACCACCTGTCGTGCCTTCCTTCGATTTTCTGGAAGATGATTGCCTTTAGGCATCATCTTGCCTAATAGCCTATGACATAATTAAAGAACACTCGTTATTGCATATAACCACGAAAAAAACTCACAACTAACACTTATTACACTTAAACGTACCTCAATAGTGCATCGACCCCTGCATTGCTGCATCCAAACATTGCTTGAATATTCAAGATCTCAAGAGACGCTCGTAATATGGAGTAGGAGCATCCCTCATAAAGAGCGGTGTGTGCTACCTCTAGCAATGAATCTTTGGTTTTCTGGGCAGCTTCTTCACAAGCACACTCAGGCTCACACTCATTCGCCGCCTCACGTGCAAGAAGAACCTCAACCATATTGTGAAAATGATCTTCCTCCACCTCCATGTGGGGCGGGGTGGTGGGGAGATCCCCATATGTGGTGGATGTAGGATGGGCATGCGCTCGTGTGGACCCACCCACATCGGACGGCGGGTGTGAAACCCCCCTCCCATGACTGCTTCCTGGCGCAATCGCTCTTCCGTCCTTCTCTCGCCTCCGCCCCCGATCACACTCCAATGGGGAGCGACATCAATGGATGCCAAAACCCTCGAATCGCTAGTTTCCATTCGAGCGCGTTTTCTCGGATTGTCCCATAGCCCATAATCATCCACGTCCCATAGCCCATAATCATCCACGTTTTATGTAGTATATACACATATCATTTGCATCACATAATCACACATTTTATACTTTTACGTTCATACTTTATGTACCATATGTTGTCGTGCATATATATGTCGTCAAAAGAGTGGCGTAGCGAACCATCTCTTATGGCATTGTGAACGTAATTATTTCACTAACGATGCTAATAATTTTCATGATTATGTTTTTTGAGTCTATGATCTATGTAGGATTGATCAAAGAATTGATTTCATGAAGACAAATTTGGTGACAATAAAAGATTTATGAAGACATGTTTGGTGATGCCATATTGATGAAAACATGAAGACATGTTTGGTGATGCCATATTGATGACAAGCTACACAGCAGATTCATGGAGACACTTCTGATTATGAGCTAGTCGATAGCCTTTACACCTCTTTATTGAACCTTTGTATTCATTATTGTATTTGATAAGATATGAGTAATGTACCTCTTCATAAAACATTCATTGTAAAAGGAGTGATGTAGCTCCTCATAAAATACTCATTGTAAAAGGAGTGATGTAGCTCCTCATGAACATTTGTACATTCAATGATTTTTATAATATAACGGTGGGTGTATATAGAGCTGTGGGTTTTTCCCTTGATCCCCCAAGGGTTTTTGTCATCCACAGTTAGGGGCCCTTATTTGAGTGGGGGTGTTGAGATTATATGTGAAGCTACTCAATATATGGCTTCTCTATATATGGCACCCAGGTCCCCTCTATATATACATCATCCATGTGTGCATTCTACACACTTTTGGGGTTTTATTTCTATGCTCTCTCTTTCTCTCTCAATACAATACATGAGAGAGAGATGCTATTATGGCTTGTTTTGGTCTACCAATGATATGAACAATACCACTATCTGGATCAAGAGTATCTATAGCCCTATTGAATGATTCCATCATCAAAGTTTATCCTGATGGTCTCTAACCTAACACCCCCTAAATCCTAGAGTTTTAGTAGAGATCTTTTTGCTTAGTGTAAGACATTCTAAGATGGAGTTAGACCTAAGAAATGTATTGATTTAAAAAATTCCTTTGTTCCCTCTCGAAATAGTTTGACATGAAATAGATCTAGTGGTCCATTATCTGATCTTGAAATGACCTCTTGCAATGGTGTCATTGGTACCTCATCTAATCTGGCATAGTATAGCTTTATATTTGTCCCAATGTAGTAAAATTCGGAAACAATAATCATGATAGATCTCTCGATCTTACTCTGCCATTAGAAAACACTCAACCTATCTCATAAAGTCCTGACCATGCAATTTTCAAGTCAGGTTTCTTGGGTCCGAATATAGACCGATAAAGCAATACCACATTACCCTTTTTGAACTCCTTGACTTTGGATTTATTGTCATTCTAGTGCTTCCTTTGACGGTGTTGAACCACTTCTTGTTCTAGCATGGCCCATTTTCTAGATGCAATAACTCATCTAATCGTTTCTTTGTATTCTTGTTGAAGTCCATGCCATGCTCCATAGCTAGTCGATGAAAGTGCACTCCTATGTAGATGCGTGTGTGCACGGTGCAATGAATGAATGTGGGGAATGGGAGAAGGAAGAGATTCCGATGTGTGGGTGGAGAAAACCTCAAGAATGAGGATCCCCTTATTCATTATGTATATGTACATGAATAAGGTAAGTGTATGTTCAATGGGTGGGCGAACACTAGACGTCCAACCCAGGGAAAAGGCTCAGTGCCTTTACCCCAACAACTTCCCACTTAAAGGTAAATGTGTCAATAAGTTGCTGTTACTAGCTAAACTACCACATTAGGCAAAATTTGGACTCGCAAAGGGGCCTTATAAGGAGTTTGACTTCCTCTCTCATGTCCAAAACGGGCGTGCGATAAATTTTTGGCAAATAAACTCTAAACTTAGCGAAAATTTGACAGTTAGAATCTACTCTTCAAGCTCTTTCTATTGATATATATCACGCCATGAGATTCCTCATATTTTGAAAGATTCTATTTTTTATTCTCTTGTGATGTGACAACTCCGTGTAGAATCTAGAGAATAAAAAATAGAATCTTTTAAAATATGAGGAATCTCGTGGCGTGCTATATATAAATAGAAAGAGCTTGAAGAGTAGATTCTAACTGCCAAATCTCCGCCAAGTTTAGAGTTGATTTGCAAACATTTTACCGCACGCCCATTTTGGACATGAGAGAGGAAGTCAAACTCCTCATAAGGCCCCTTTGTGAGTCCAAATTTTGCCTAATGGTATGTCAAAGAAAACATGTGAAAGACTCTCTCAACCTACTCCCATTGGCTCGCTCAATCACTGTACATGCTGTCACATCGGCTCTAGTGATAAGTGAGCATGCGTATCCATGCTAGAGCATACATGAAAATCCCACAAAAAACTTTGAATGCATCATGCTAGTGGCAGTCACTATATGACTTACAATCCCTACCGCAAATGCTCCCACTGTAGATACTAGGTTGGGCCTTCATGCTAGTAGGTTGTACATGAGATGCTCAAATGCTGAAAAATTTTGGATAAACATAGATATCATAACCTCCCTTGCACTATTTGCATGCACTACATCATCAAGACTACTTATCACGTATGGATGTGTCATGATCGACACTAGGATAGCTACACCTCTCTCACGCATAGAGGGAAATGTGTGTCCTGGCATCAACTCATCAGCCTTTGGCATGATCATATCAAAGAAATCCATGTTCGTCATCTCTATCTATGTCTCTAGGCCCGTTCTACCTCTGCCTACACAGACTCTGACAACACCTGTTGTGTCTCACTGGAGAATTGCTGCTCTACCTTCACCTCTACAAAGTCCACTTACATATCTTGCACAACTAAAATCTCTCTCTTGTGAGCATGGGGGATCTCAATCGCAAAGGAAAATTGCCTCATCTGTTGCTCAATGCATGCCAACAACAAGACCAAGACCATGTCCTCTCGTAATTGAGTTCCATATATAGGATATACCAAGCCACTGTGGGCTCCCTTGGAAATCACTAATGATCAGCAATTCATCTGGAAATATTTCTCTCTAAGTAGTTCTTGACATCCACAATCTATTAATTGTATCCCTGAGATCAAGCTCTGCTCAGTTATGGAATAGGATGCACCATTGGGTAATGACAAACAAACATTTCCTATATCTGTTATGTCAAACACAAAACCATCAGTCAAGTTTCAACAACCAAAGCTCCCACTAAAGAAAGTGTTGAACCACTCACAATGTGGTGTGACATGGAGAACTTCATACTCATCTAGAAACCAACGGGGAGAAGTGTCGCCTCTCAAAGACATGTTAGAAGGAGGAACACTAAAGGCAAGCATGACATCACCATCAGTAGTTATATGTAGCCACTACTCTACTATGCGTAAAAACATCATCTACATCATACATACATCTCGGTTGATGCCTCATATGTCTAAAAGAGTGGTGCCTAATGTACCCCGTGTGACCATAAAGCCAACATCTCATATATTGGTAACTACAAGATTGCCGTCTATTAGGAGTCATGACTATTTTGACTTTGAACTAGTCTCACACATGTCAACTTCCATAAGTGAATGTCAATGTGAGGGATCACAAGACCACTACAAAATCATGAAAAACCATGATCATATGAATCAAATCCATGCTCATATATGTATAAACAACTCCACAATTTGCTATGTGTAGGCATACAATCTGGGACAAGCAGCTCAATTGAGCGTAAAGCGCATAACCATATGTGCAACTAGTGAGTAAACATCCTCAAAACGCATCCCACAAGAAAACTACCCTCAAAGAGATGCAAAAAACTGTGAAACCTATGACTCCCTATACTCAATAGCCACACAAGTAGATGCAATCGACAAAACTTGTCAAAGTCGGAGTCAAACTTGACAACTAAACTGCCATAGTGAACTATAGTACACACAAAACATGACAAGAATTTGGAAAAAATCTGATAGAGTTTCCCCTAAGAACTAAGAAAAAAATCAAAAAATCTCACCAAAACCACATTAAGCATCAATAGACACTAAGTGTCTCAAGACCCTTTAATTGGAATTGGGGAGGGGCCATATATTTATTTATTTATAAATACATTTTGAACTTTTGAAACATGCCACTCCCGAGAGGAGGTGGGGGGTAATGGCAAGAACAGGGTGTCAAGCCAAGGGCCAGAATGGACATGCGGTCAATGGGCACTATATTTAGAGACTAGGAGCCTATATATGGCACAGTTGCATGGTCCAGTCCCCAATCTTCACATTGGTATCAGAGAAAAGTGGAGAGGAAGAAGAAGGGTGGAGCCATGGCGGAAGAGAAGACATGGATCTCTCTCTCCACATGGTCCAACCCCCAATCTTCACATTGGTATCAGAGCAAAGTGGAGAGGAAGAAGAAGGGTGGAGCCATGGCGGAAGAGAAGACATGGATCTCTCTCTCCCTGTAGGAAAGGTCTCTCTCTCTCTCTCTCTCTCTCTCTCTCTCTCTCTCTCTCTCTCTCTCTCTCTCTCTCTCTCTCTCTCTCTCCCTATTCTATCCCTCAGTCGATATGAGATTTTCAAGATACTCACACGAGTTGGAAATCTGGCTCACAACTGCATGGAAAGTTACACAAGGTTTTCTTGCATTTTTTCGGTATCTTCAAAAAGCATGAAAATTGGTTATGTCTTTAGACGTCTCTTAGTTGTGGTTACTCCTTTAAGGTACTCAAGTGAGTTATAAATTGAGTTACCACTTAGATACAAGTGGTTGCAAAAGGACAACGATGCTGAAAATCAAGATGTTGCTCTTGGTTTCGTTGAACCTCCTCACTGCACCAAGTATCGGTCATATGGACAATTGGCCCGCATATGGGATGCCAATAAGGAAAACATCAGTATTCTTACGAAGATACTACTACTTGTGTTTTCAAGGATGAAAACGCTTCTCCAAGGGCGGAATAATGTCAGGCCAAGGGCCAGGATGGACATGCGGTCAAGGGGTGCTATATTTAGAGACTAGGAGTCTATATATGGCACGGTTGGGTGGAGAGTTGCATGGTTCAGTCCCCAGTCTTCACACAGGGGGTGATGGTTCCAACACTTCTCTCTCTCTCTCTCTCTCTCTCTCTCTCTCTCTCTCTCTCTCTCTCTCTCTCTCTCTCTCTCTCTCTCTCTCTCTCTCTCTCTCTTCATGGCTGAAGATAGCCCCAACGAGGAAGAAACAAGGTCCGAAAAGCTCCATAGCCATGGGAAGCACGCTCCATAACCATTGTCAAATCTCTCTCTCTCTCTCTCTCTCTCTCTCTACACCCCCCCCCCGCCCCTCTCCCCCTTACCCCCCCGGACCTCTCTCCCTCCGTATCCCAAGGAGGAGGCAAGTGCCTTGAGAAAATAGGAATGCGCAACCTATGAGGGCAAGTTAAAATTGAAAATATGATTTTGGAATTGCAATGTATACCCATGGAATGTGGGGGTTGGCATTGATGAATTAACAAGTAAAGCCAATGCTGGACGTATTGTTGAGACTTGGGAGCATGATACACAAAGGATTAATGGATTGAAGGATTACAATGTACATTCATTGATGTGGTCAAAGAATCTCAGGCAACAAAGAGGGCAAGGAGGGGTAGCATGTATGGCTAAGAAATGATCGAAAGATATTGTATCAATTGTGAAAGATGACAAGTACAAACGTTATGTATGGCTAAAAACTATGACACCAAAATGAGCACCCATTTTTATAGTCCGTTGCTACATTCCTCATCATCATGATTCCCCTTTTTATGCTTGCATGGATAGAGATCATCCATTTTTTTATTTAGAAGAGGACATTCATTATTTCAAAGGATGAGAAAGAGCCGGATCACTATGGAAAGCTACTTTTACACATGTGCAATAGCACCAGTATACTTATTGCCAATAGTGTATCTATGTGGAGTGGAACCAATGTGTTTACATGTAGAAGACATAATGGGGATAGTGTGATTGACTATATGCTACTCTCCAAAGCCATCATGCATTGCATAAAGAGTTTTATGTTTGGCCAATGGACCTCCAAATCAGACCATTGGACCTTATGTATTGACCTTCCATGTGGAGAAGAAACTGTTACCATATACATGTGGTAGTGATGTGTTTGAACACACTAGGACCGCCGGGGAATTTTTCCCTCTTTAGGATGTTTTTTCCCCCGTGCATTGTATATACGCCCATCACTCTAGGGCTATCTATCTTTCCATTGCACACTAAGTAACACACTCTCTATTGTGTGCCTTGATCTTCCTTCATCTTATCCAAGCTATGTGTGTTTCTCTGCAACCCTAACTCCAACAATTGGTATCAGAGCAGGTCACGTCCTCCAGGGCTTAATCGCCAGCTGCTCCAGCACACGCCTGCTCACTTTCTCCGATTTCAGTGAGCTTTGGCGAGCGTTCGCAGGTCGACAAAAATTTTGGGTAAGCTTGATGAGCTTGGTCTGCTCAGAATTTTGATTTGGGCTCATTTCGGCCTCCATTTCCACTACAGGCAGTACTGCACAGGCTATTTCGTCATTTTGTGCAAAATTTCTGTCAGTGCCGTTTTCTGCATAACAGGTGCCTTATAGTCTTCTACGGTTTGTGCTATATAGCACAGGTTGTTCCTACTCCATTTCTCCTATTTTTGGGCAGTTTTCACATCAGGTGCAGCATTTACCATGGCTGACAACAACAACACAGATATGTTCAAGATGTTTGTTGCTGAGGACAGGTTGGATGGGGACAACTACCCTATGTGGGCTTATATGATGCAACATGTTCTTGTGTCAAAGGGTGTCTGGAACATTGTGCAGGGCATTGATGTACGTCTTGGTTCTGAGGATGTAGGCGATGTTGAGGATGTTGCAGGTCTTGCTACAAGGATTGCAACTGTTAGAGTTGTTTTGCCTACGACAGAACAAGCTCGTTGGGATGTTAAGGATGCGCAGGCTCATGCATTGATTGCATTGTCTGTGAAGCGCACCATTGTTCCTCACATCCGTTCAGCAAAATCTGCAAAATAGGCTTGGGATATTCTAGCAGATCTTTATGCAAGCCGCAATGAGGCTAAAATTGCTTTGCTGCGTAAAGAGGTGGAGTCGAAGATTATGCATGAGGAAGATGATATGGACACTTTCCTTGCTAGTGTGAAGGATATCAATGAGCAACTTATTTCTGCAGGTGAAGTTATTTCAGACAGTTCCCTTGTGCAAACTGTTCTTGATGCCTTACCAGATTCTTACCAGACTTTTGCTAGTACTTGGAGACTTATGACCCAAGAAAATCCATAAGTTGTCAAGTTTGATGCATTATGCACATTGCTGTTGCAAGAGTCACTGTCCAGAAAAAACAGGACTAGACAACGTGCAGTTGAACAGGCTTTTATTGCTTCTCAAAGAAAGGGTGGTAATAGCAATGCAACGACTTCTTATGGTTCTGCTGTGAGTGGCAAAAATTATGTTCCTAATGCTTCTGCTAGCAGCAGTTCATCTGGAAATTTTGGTGATAAGGGCAAAAAGAAGATGCGTTGCCATTGTTGTAAAGCCAATGATCACTTGATCAAGTTGTGTCCTAAGTTGAAGGCCAAAGAGGCTAAGAAGAAAGAGAGTGGTTCACTGCAAATGCTGGTTCCACTACAAATGCAGCCATTGTTGAAGGCCAAAGAGGCTAAGAAGAAAGAGGGTGGTTCCACTACAAATGCTGGTTCCACTACAAATGCAGCCATTGTTGAGTCTTCTGTGAAAGGAGACTATGTTGCTGATGTTGATGCAGAATGGGCTTTTAGCGCAGAGTGCACTTACAATCCTGCTGTCCATGATGCATGCTTGTCAGTTGCTGCAGATTCACATGTGTGGTATTTCGAAAGTGGTGCTACAAAGCACATTACCTCACATCATGAATTGTTTACCTCTCTTGAGTCTGTCCCTCATAGGAATTCAGTCACTTGTGCCAACAACGCCTCTTAGCCAGTTCAGGGAGTTGGAAATATTGTGCTCACTATTGCTAATGGCAATTCCTTCACACTTGTTGATGCACTTTATGTACCTGGGATCAAGAAGAATCTCTTGTCTATATCCACACTCGCTAGACTTGGACTTGTAGTCAAATTTGTGGATGACAGATGTACAATTCATGATCTCAGTTTTGGTGATGAAATTGTTGCATCTGGCCTTTTGTGTCGTGGGCTGTATAAGCTCACTTTGTATGACAAGTGTGGAAAAAATTTTGCAAATGCTGTTGCAGATTCAAGGGCTATTTCAGATGCAAAACTTTGGCATGCACGTTTTGGTCATCTGAATTTTGCCAGTTTGCTGTGTTTGCAGAGATCTGATATGGTTGCTTCTTTGCCGCCTCTTGAAGCACCTGTCAAACATGTTTGTGAAGGCTGTATTTTGGGTAAGATGCAGCGTTCTAAATTTCCAAAGGATGGTTCAGTTCGGGCCACATGCAGGTTGCAGCTTGTGCATAGTGATGTTTGTGGGCCCATGCAAACTCCGTCCTTGGGGAATTACCTGTACTTCGTGACTTTCATTGATGATTACTCCAGGCATGCATGGGTATTTCCTCTTAAAGAGAAGTCCGAAGTTTTTATGTGCTTTAAACAATTTCTGGCTATGGCTGAAAATGTCTCGAAATGTACTATGGGCACCCTCCGTTCCGATTGAGGGGGGGAGTATATGTCTCATGAATTTAATGCATTTCTGGCTAGTCGTGGGATAAAACACCAATGTACAGTGCCTTATACACCTCACAAAAATGGTGTTACTGAGAGAAAAAAACAGGTCACTGACGGAAATGGCACGATGTATGGTCAAAAGTCAAGATTTGCCGCATTCTTTTTGGCTTGAGGCCATTATGTGTGCCACATATGTACTTAACATGTGTCCTACGAAATCTTTGCAGTCTATTACTCCATATGTCATAAAATCTAATATCTAATATCTAACCAACCCAAATGATTCTCTCATATCAGACTGATCACTTAATGTGGGAGAATAAACGGGAACAAGGGTTAAGATATAGACATGTGCTTATAGATCTATCTCAACATGGGGCAAATGGTAAAGGGGCCCAAATGAGAGATGGTCTATCAAAGAGAAAGGCTAACCAATGGAGCATAAGACCTTAGGGTTACCTTCATTGAAGACCTCCAATAATGTGTGTAAAAGTCCTTTGACCTTATGTAAGCTAGGGCTGACCTTGAGGCGCGGGAACCCGACCCAGCTCGAGGTGCTTGTCTTGCTTGTCATGCTTGATGACTAAGGTGCTTGAGGTGCTTGATGATTGAGGTACTTGAGATGCTTGAGGTGCTTAATTATTGAGATGCTTGAGGTGCTTGACATGCTTGAGATGCTAGGGTTGCACTTAAGGTGAGAACCTAGCCCAAGCTTAAAGTGCTTAACAGCCAAGCTTGTGGTGGGAACTGGGCCTATGTATGAGGGGCTTGAGATGTCAAAAATATTCAATCCCTACAAGGAGGGGGCGAGCCCTACATGAGGGGGGATGAGAGAGAACACCCACACACTCACACAAGGCATGCACGGTACAAAGAAAGAAAGAGGGACACTTGTCAAGTTCCTCCTCATGTTTCCCTCATGGTGTGCGTGAAGTCTATTAGTTGGCCACCCAAGGGGTCCAATAATAATTTAGGAGATTTAATTAATTGATTTATCATTTATCTAGCCCTCTCTCTCAAAGGGGAAAGGGGGACACTTGTCTCAAGGCTACCCTTGCTGCTTGTAATGCCTCCTGCTTGTGATTGGCTAGGCGTGGAGGGGTCCAATGAGCTTCAAGAATGAGCTACAAGGGGGGGTCGACCCAAGCAAGCTAGGGGGTTGCTTAGGGGGTATACTCACCCACACACACTCACAAACACTCTCATTGTGTGCTAGGCAAAGTGCAAGAGCTCCCTCTCCTTCTCCAAGCAAGTAGAGGTTGAGAGCCTACACCAACACTCTTGGAGATGGAGTGAAAATCCAACCAAGATCCATGCTTAAATGATTAAGCTTTCCATCTCCTTCTTCTTCATTACTATGCTATTATGTATGCTAGCAACAAGAGTTATGATAAGTGAGGAAATAATTATTTCTCCTTGGAAATGTTTCTTTTTCCTCTTCCCTACCCTCATTCCCTGCTAGCTCCCTCCACCTTCGAAGGTGTTTGAGGTCTTGGGATAGTTAAAGCTTTCTTCAAGTTTATGTTATGTTTTGTGATGCATGAAGATTTCCATCTTCATTGCATCACCTAGGTCACAAGGAACACAAAGATTGTATTGTAACAAGTCTCTCTTAATGGGAGAAATCATAATACAAATGCCTATTGGAGGGGGGACCGGCTCCACATAAATCCGGTCCTCAACTGTTGTCATGTTCTCTAAATTCTCTCTCTTGCGAAAGTATTGTTCATGCCAAGTTAACTAATTGCTATGATTATGTTGCTATCTTCAATTATGTTCACCCACTGTGCGCACAAAGTCATTTCTCAAAAGTACTCTCATTAATTTCCGCTACTCTCAAATTAAATAGGCCAATTCCATTACATTGGTATCAGACCATTTGGTTTCTCTTTTCTTGCTTAAGAAGAGAGGTCCTTAAGTAGCGTATAAATGGTTGATGTTGTTAATTATATTAGGGTAAGTGGAACTGGGATCTAATATCGGTTTTGTTGAGCCCACTATGTGGGGGCTGGTGCACACCTCGGGAGCTTTGGACTTAATAATGGAGTCTTTTTAGACTTTCCTACGACTTTACCATTATTCAGCCATAAGAAGTCCGAAAGGAGCTAGCCCTTAGCAACTCTGCTATGTTAGACCTACTCCTCTACTCTCTATAATTAACCACTTCAAGCTGTGGGTGTAGATACTTAAGAGCCAATTTTCAAAGGCTAAGAGGAGTGGTAACTAAGGTTTTGAATTGCCAAAGCATACACTAAGTACATACATAAATTTTGTAAACATGCCTGACAATAATGAAGAGAGTAGAATGAACATTGATAGCTTTGATTTTGCACATGAAGGTGCTAATGATGATGCTCCCATGTTTGTGAATTATCTTGTCAATCACTAGGTTGTAGCAAGCTATGGGCAACCCTGCTTTGCAAGCCGAAGTTACTCAACAACTTCGTGCTTATGGAATTTCCCTTCCTCTCCAAGAGGAGAGAGATATTAGGAGGCCTCTGGAAGAGACCCCCAAAAGAAGACTCTCTCCCATTCGAGAGGAGGAATCCAAAGAGCAAGAAAGCAATGAAAGTTTAAGTTCCTCTGAAGATGTGGCTCCACGAAGACGGCAGTCTAGACGATCGTCCACTCCTCCCAAGAGGAAAAGATCAACACATAGTCCTTCTCCTCATCACTCTGAAAGGAAAGAGAGGAAACAAAGGAAGAAAAGGGCTAGGAAGAGGTCACCTTCTTCTCCTTCTTCTTCACCTTCCTCCTCTTCCAATGAAAGTTATGGCTATTCTCCTAGAGAATACAAGAGGGAAGGACATTGCAAATCATTTCCTACATGGCGAAGGTCACAAAAGCTAAAGAAGTTCAAGGAGGGAGTAAAGAGTATCTCTTTTCTCACCTATGATGGCACCTTCGGTGCTACCGACAAAGTGTTGGCCTTCATCCAGCAATTTGATGTGGCCTTTGGAGATGAGGGCTTCACAGAGTCCTCCAAGATACGCCATGTAGCTATGCACTTCCAAAAATCAGCTCGTCAATGGTGGGCTAGTCTTCGTGGAAATGGTGATGCCCCAAAACATGGAAAACTCTACGAGATTCCATCATGAAGCAATTCCTTGCAAGCGATGCAAAGGACAAAGTGCTTACCGAATGGCGCAGCTTGAAGCTCCTCTCCCATGAGTCTATCCAGAAATATGTAGACAAGTTTTGGGATTTACATCTCAAGGCTACTGTCTTTCAAAAGATAGACTTTGCCGAGCAAAGGCAACAATTCTGTGCGGGATTACCTGAAGAGATGGCCGAATACATCAACTCTCAACGACTTGATACTATTAGCGAAGTAATCCATCACACCATGGTTGCTTCACGAATCAATTTCCATCAAGTGGCTAGACGTAATGTCAAGCCCATGGAAAACAAAGACAAAAATGATGCAAAGGGGAAAACCAATGTTCAAAATACTTCCCAAGTCAATTCCAACAACAACAACAATCGGTCCAAGGAGAAGGGAGTTTACAAAGGTAAAAAAAAACTCTCTCCTGAAAAGCTTGAAGCTTTTCGCAAGGACCATAAGTGTTTCAAGTGTGGGGAGCAAGGACATGGCTATCGCTCTTGCCCCAAGAAGAATACTCGCAATGAGACTCCTAGGGCTTCCACCATTGAAGCTCCAAAAGAGGATGCTCATTGCAAAGGATCATCACTTTCCTATGCTTGGGGAAAGGTAAGAGAGCATGATGCCTTCATCTTGTTTGACCCTGGCTCTACTCTTAACTTCATATCAACAGAGTTGGCCACCAAGTTGGGCATTCAAGATTTTGAGATTGGAGATATAGTAGTGGCTGATGCAGCTTTCAAGGGACAACAAGCCTCCGTTACTCCCTTGATTGGGAAGTTGAGGCTTCATGTACAAAGCTATGTTGACAAGGAAGACTTATTCATCTCTCCTCTCCAACATGAGGATGTTATCCTAGGGGCACCATGGTTTGATCGCATGGCTGCCAACATGAAGTTCCCTGAAAGGAGAATCTACTTCACCTACAGGGGAAAGAACATGTATATAGATGCTAGTGAGCGTGGTCGCACTATTCCACTTGTAAATCCTCTTGCTTTTGATAAGTCAATGAAGAGCTCAGTTTCTGCGTACATGATTTTTGTCAAAGAGTCTCTAAAAGATACTAAGGTTCATCAAATGTAAATGGTAGAAATCAAGAAGATTTAGACTTGTCTAATTTTCTAAAAGGATTCCAAGATGTGTTTATCGATGATATCCCTATGGAATTACCTCCAAAACGAGGGGATGATGACCATCGTATTGAGCTCCTTCCTGGAAGCTCACCACCTAAAAAGCCTCCTTATCAAGTCTCACAAGCTCAACAAGAGGAGATCATGAGGCAAGTACAAGAGCTGGTAGACAAAGGGATGGTGAGGCCTAGTTCCTCTCCCTTTTTTTCTCCAGTCCTTTTAGTGCAAAAGAAAGATGGTACATACCGTATGTGTGTGGACTATCGAGCACTAAACCATATCACTATCAAAAACAGATTTCCCGTACCTCGGGTAGAAGATCTGTTTGATAAGCTACAAGGCTTGAACTACTTCAGTAGGATTGACCTTAAGAGTGGCTATCATCAAATAAGGATAGTGGATGAAGATATCTTAAAGACCGCGTTTCACACAACGTTTGGTCTTTATGAATATCTAGTCATGACTTTTGGCTTGACTAATGCACCAACTACGTTCAATCGTTTGATGGAAAAAAAATTTAGACCATACCGCAAATTTGCTGGAGTGTTATTTGATGATATCATCATCTACTCCAAGTCTTTGGAGGAACATAAGCAACATCTTCAAGTGATTTTTCAAGCATTGAGGGAGAACAAGCTTTTTCTTAACCAAAAGAAAAGCGAATTCTTCCTTCAAGAGATTCAATACTTAGGTCATATTATCTCTAAAGATGGTATCCAAATGGATCCATCAAAGTTAGAGGTAATAAAAGCATGGACTAACCCAAGAAATCTACATGAGTTAAGAAGCTTTGTTGGTATGTGCGCATACTATAGACGCTTCATAGCAAAGTTCTCTCAAGTAGCAGGACCACTACATGACTTAACTAAGAAGAACGTCAAGTTTGTATGGACTGGTAAGGAGCAAAATGCTTTTGAAAATCTCAAAGAGAAGCTTACTTCCCAACCAGTCCTCGTGCTTCCGGATCTCTCAAAGCCATTTCAGGTCAAATGTGATGCTTGTGGTGATTGGCTTGGAGCAGTTTTGCTTCAAGAAGGGCATGCCATAGCATATGAGAGCCAAAGGCTCAATATTGATGAACGAGTATTGGGAATTTATGAGAAAGAGCTTTTAGCTGTTCTACACGCCCTAGACACATGGAAGCACTACCTATTGGGGACTCCATTTATCCTACGAACCGACCACCAAAGTCTCAAGTATTTCATGACACAAACCAAGCTTTCCAACAAACAAATGAGGTGGGAAAATTTTCTTTCGCAATTTAATTTCCATATTGCTCACATAGCTGGTAAGCACAATCAAGTGGCCGATGCACTTTCACGACGACCCAAAGTTAATGCGGTGTCTATAACTACTCACAATGATCTATCATCTATGATAGACGAGTATGCTACTGACCCTGACTTTAGAGACATAATGTCAGCCCTTGCTTTGGGGAAGAACGAGGAACCATTCACCTTGCAAGATGGTTATCTTCTCCATGGCAATAGGCTATGTGTTACCCATTCCCTTTGTGAGAAAGTTATGTATGAATCCCATGCTCCTCCATATGCGGGGCATAGAGGTATTCAACCTACTCTCCGAGGAGTAGAGGCGTACTTCTATTGGCCTACCATGAAAGTGGACATACAAGAGTATGTTTCAAAATGTGCAGTATGTCAAAAGACCTAGTATGATAGAGGGAAGCAACCTGGATTACCCCAGCCATTGCCTATTCTAAATTCACCATGGGAGAGTATATCCATGGATTTCATCTTTGGATTACCCAAGTCTATCCATGGGAATACAGGAATATGGAAAATAGTTGACAGGTTTAGCAAGCAAGCACATTTTATTCCTATCAAAAAGACTATTAAGGCACATCAAATGGCAAATCTCTTCATATCTCAGATTTTCAAGCACCATGGATTACCCACATCCATCGTGCCAGATAGAGATCCTAGAATGACCAGTAATTTCAAGAAAGGTCTCTTTGAAAATCTAGGAACAAGATTGAATTTCTCTTCGGCCTATCACTCACAAATGGATGGCCAAAGTGAGATAGCCAATCTTACGATACTCGATTTACTCAAGACTTATGTTACCGAAGTAGATCAACGCTCACAATGGGAAAAATACTTACCTCTTGTAGAGTATGCCTACAATAATACTGTACATAGGGAAAAGCACCTTTTGAGATCATTGAGGGAAGACCTAAAAGTCCCTTGCTACTCAAAGTACATGGGAAGATCTTCGCCGCCGATGAGTATAGCCGTGACCTACAAGAATCTTTTCAAAATATTAAGGAGGCTATATACATCTCTCAACAAAGGCAAAAAGCGATTGCTGATAGGCATAGAAGAGCCTTAATGTTCAAAGAAAACGATTGGGTCTTACTCAAGTATCCTAAGGCTCGATTAAGGCAAACGACGGGCAAAAATCCTACGGGCCATCAAAAGTATTATGCTAAACTAGCAAAAAGATACTATGGTCCTTTCCAAATCTTGAAGCCCATCAATGAGACGGCTTATCAACTCAAGTTGCCCAACCATTGGCTCATACACAATGCCTTTCATGTAAGCCTACTTAAGCCCTACAAAGGAGAGCCACCAACTGAACCAATTATTGAAGACCCTCCCAAAGTTGAAGACCAAGAAGAGGTGCTACAACCCGAAGCTATCCTTCGGCATGAAGACAAGGTACTACGACATGGTAAGATTATCCGACGGTATCTTATTAAGTTCAAAAATTATCCTTTTGAAGATGCTAGATGAATGCAAGGAATACAACTTAAGGATAGTATGAACCTTGTCAATGCTTACAATGCTACATTAGAATAAGCAAATGTACAAATTTCTTTTAAATGACTCATGTTTTTGTCTTATAAGACTAGTCCTCTTTTTAATTGTGCACAAATTTAACTATTATGCATGCTTAGGATCATGTTTGTGATGATGACGTCTCTCAAACACCAAGTAGAATTTGTCACTCTACTTTGGGAGAATGAAATGGACTAAAGAGCAGACATGCTTGTGGCAGCTATGTCTCCCAAGCACCAAATGGATTAGTCATCAATCTTGGAAAGATGTCGTAGGGTAAAAAGGGATCCTCTACCCGCTAAGTAAAATTGACTAATGACTAAGGCTTTATCTCTTCTACCTCATAGTCAAGGACGACTATGACTTCAAGAGAGAGGTAATGTCATAAAATCTAATATCTAATATCTAACCAACCCAAATGATTGTCTCATATTAGACTGATCACTTAATGTGGGAGAATAAACGGGAACAAGGGTTAAGATATAGACATGTGCTTATAGATCTATCTCAACATGGGGCAAATGGTAAAGGGGCCCAAATGAGATATGGTCTATCAAAGAGAAAGGCTAACCAATGGAGCATAAGACCTTAGGGTTAGCTTCATTGAAAACCTCCAATAATGTGTGTAAAAGTCCTTTGACCTTAGGTAAGCTAGGGCTGACCTTGAGGCGCGCGAACCCGACCCAGCTCGAGGTGCTTGTCTTGCTTGTCATGCTTGATGACTAAGGTGATTGAGGTGGTTGAGATTCTTGAGGTGCTTAATTATTGATATGCTTGAGGTGCTTGACATGCTTGAGATGCGAGGGTTGCACTTAAGGTGAGAACCTAGCCCAAGCTTAAAGTGCTTAACGGCCAAGCTTGTGGTGGGAACTGGGCCTATGTATGAGGGGCTTGAGGTGTCAAAAATATTCAATCCCTACAAGGAGGGGGCGAGCCCTACATGAGGGGGGATGAGAGAGAACACCCACACACTCACACAAGGCATGCATGGTGCAAAGAAAGCAAAAGGGACACTTGTCAAGTTCCTCCTCATGTTGCCCTCATGGTGTGCATGAAGCCTATTGGTTGGCCACCCAAGGGTTCCAATAATAATTTAGGAGATTTAATTAATTGATTTATCATTTATCTAGCCCTCTCTCTCAAAGGGGAAAGGGGGACACTTGTCTCAAGGCTACCCTTGCTGCTTGTAATGCCTCCTGCTTGTGATTGGCTAGGCCTGGGGGTCCAATGAGCCTCAAGCATGAGCTACAAGGGGGGGTTGACCCAAGAAATCTAGGGGGTTGCTTAGGGGGTATACTCACCCACACACACTCACAAACACTCTCATTGTGTGCTGGGCAAAGTGCAAGAGCTCCCTCTCCTTCTCCAAGTAAGCAGAGGTTGAGAGCCTACACCAACACTCTTGGAGATGGATTGCAAATCCAACCAAGAGCCATGCTTAAATGATTAAGCTTTCCATCTCCTTCTTCTTCATTACTATGCTTTTATGTATGCTAGCAACAAGAGTTATGATAAGTGAGGAAATAATTATCTCTCCTAGGAAATGTTTCTTCTTCCTCTTCCCTACCCTCATTCCCTGCTAGCTCTCTCCACCTTCGAAGGTGTTTGAGGTCTTGGGACTGAGGCTTGGGATAGTTAAAGCTTTCTTCAAGTTTATGTTATGTTTGTTATGCATGAAGCTTTCCATCTTCATTGCATCACCTAGGTCACAAGGAACACAAAGATTGTATCGTAACAAGTCTCTCTTAATGGGAGAAATAATAATACAAATGCCTATTGGAGGGGGGACTGGCTCCACATAAATCCGGTCCTCAACTGTTGTCATGCTCTCTAAATTCTCTCTCTTACAAAAGTATTTTTCATGCCAAGTTAACTAATTGCTATGATTATGTTGCTATCTTCAATTATGTTCACCCGCTATGCTCACAAAGTCGTTTCTCTAAAGTACTCTCATTAATTTCCGCTACTCTCAAATTAAATAGGCCAATTCCATTACACCATATGAAGCATGGCATGATAGAAAACCTTCTATTGAGCACATGCGTGTTTTTGGCTGTTTGGCATATGCTTTGGGGCCACAAGTGCAACGAAGAAAATTGGATGATAAGGCTATAAAATGTATTTTTGTTGGTTATAGTGATGAAAGCAAAGGTTACAGGTTGTATCATCCGCAAACAAAACGTATTCTGGTTTCTCGAGATGTAGTGTTTGTGGAAGATTCTGTTCAGCCCTTGTTGTCTTGTACTAGAGACAATAATGTAAGCTCACAGGACATTTATGACACTTTGTTGCCTCTTTTCAGTGGTGGAAATACGAATGTAAGTTCCAATGAGGCAAATGTACAGCCTATGGGGGTTTCTGAAAATGTTTTAGATCAGCCTATTATTGATGCAGATGTACATGATGTACTTGATGAGGAAAGGGCTGAAAATGAGCATGCTAGAGGTATGCCAAAATGGCGGGTGCACACTTTGCGTGACAGTAAATTGGATGCACCTTTGTCTAGTCGTACTCGTTCAGGCTCTCGCCATGCATCTTATCCATCAGATTGTTATGCTTTGGCTATGTCTAGCATACATGATGTTGAGGAGCCTCTGACTTTTCATGAAGCACAAAATTCAGAAAATTGGATGGCTGCCATGCAATCAGAATCTGATGCACTTATAGAAAATGACACATGGACTTTATGTGATTTGCCTCCTGGCAAAAAGGCCATTGGTACGAAGTGGGTTTACAAGTTGAAACGCAAGCCGGATGGTGAGATCGATTGCCAAAAGGCTTGACTTGTTGCAAAGGGTTATGCACAAAAAAAAGGCATAGATTATGAAGAGACCTTTGCTCCCACTGTCATATGACTACTGTGCGTTTTCTATGTGCATTGGCAGCTCAGTTTGGTTGGGATGTACATCAATCAGACATTGTTATTGCTTTCTTGAATGGTGAAATATTTGAGGAAGTTTATGTAACGCAGCCTCGTGGTTTTGTCATAAAAGGACAAGAGGACAAAGTGTGCAAATGTAACAACGCTTTGTATGGGTTGAAGCAATCTCCTTGTGCTTGGTATGAGAAAGCTGACACTCATTTGGTCAAACAAGGCTTTCGTAACAGTCCAACAGAAAGCACATTGTATGTAAAGCATGAGGGTGATGTACTTCTCATTGTGGTTCTTTATGTTGATGATTTGCTGATCACACTAGACCAAATGAGAGACACATTGCTGAATTTAAGGCTGATTTGAATGCTACTTTCAAGATGAAAGATTTGGGGCTGTTGCATCATTACTTGGGTATACAAATTAAGAAGTGTGATGGTGGTATTGCCTTGTGTCAAAAAAGTTACATAGAGACATTGCTATGTAAGTTTGGACTTGAGGATTGCAAACCTATTGCCACTCCCATGGAAACAGGTATGAAGTTGAGTCTACATGATCCTGGCGATCCTGCTGATGTCACTCTTTACCAAACTGCTATTGGCTGCCTCATTTATGTATGCAACACGAGGCCGGATATTCAGTTTGCAGTCTCACAGGTCAACAGATTTATGGATAGCCCAGGGTCTAAGCATTGGAAGGCTGTTAAGAGGATTTTCCGCTACCTTAGTGGCACTTTACATCTTGGCTTGTTTTATCCCAAGGGGGGATCATTGCTGCCAGACTTACATGCTTTTTTGGACTCAGATTGGGCTGGTTGTTTTGACACGTGAGTGTCCACAAGTGGTTTTTGTTTCATGCTTGGCAATTCATGTATATCATGGTTGAGCAAGAAGCAACCTACTGTGGCCACTTCGAGTTGTGAGGCTGAGTACTGGGCAATCTTCACAGCTTCGGTTGAGTGTGTATGGCTCAGACGCCTTATGGCTGATTTGGGTGTTGGACAGGACACTGCCAACACTATCTACATTGACAGTCAGAGCGCATTGGCAGTTGCGAGGAACCCAATTTTTCATGCTCGCACAAAGCACATTGAGATGAATTACCACTATGTCAAGGAGAGGCTCTCAACAGGAGAGATCAGCTTGGCTTATGTGCCAACACAGGACAACCTTGCAGATCTTTTCACAAAGGCATTGTCTTGTGAGAAGCTTGAAATTTCCGCAAAGCTTTGGGTTTACTCCCCTTTGTGGACTGATCCTGTCCTCAGGGCATGGAACTTCCCTTTACTCATGTGCCAGCTCTCGTTCACCGCATCACTCGAGGGAGCATTTGTTACCATATACATGTGGTAGTGATGCGTGTGAACACACTAGGACCGCCGGGGCATTTTTTCCTTCTTTAGGAGGTTTTTTCCCGCGTGCATTGTATATACGCCCATCACTCTAGGGCTATCTATCTTTCCATTGCACACTAAGTAATACACTCTCTATTGTGTGCCTTGAGCTTCCTTCGTCTTCTCCAAGCTGTGTGTGTTTCTCTGCAACCCTAACTCCAACAAAAACTAAGCATGGTAATTTCAGTCAAAGGGAAGACAAGTTATCACTATGTATGGATTTCAAACGAGCACTAATGTACATTGAAATGGTTGAGCAAAAGTTATGGATGACAAAGCTTTAATATGACACACCACTGTAAACTAAATGGGAAGCCTTCAAGAAAGTTATTTGTTCTTGTATCACATAATGCTTTTCCATAAAGCATGTCCATGGTATCAACAAAGATAGATCACACAAAAGGTGGTTTGGTAAAGAATATCAAGATGCTCAAAAGTCTTTAATAAATCTTGATGCAACTATGGACAATGACAACTATCAAAGTCATTTGTATACATACAAGGCATTGATTCAAAAGAAGAGAATAATGTGGGAAGTAAAGCAACAAATTTTTTCAAGCCCAAGTTGTTTGGGTGGTGCATAATGGAGATGAAATTGAGTGATTGGGCTAAATAAGATTAACAAGCGTGCAAAAGAGCAAGCGGGTTTTTGTCGATGTCATAGCACTAGTGATCAGCTTGTCACTCTTTGTGTTCTCATAGAGGAAAGTTGAAGCAATTGTATTTTTTGAGAAGGATGGAAGAACTCCAAGTGCCAAGTGAGTTTATGCTTGTGATTTCTCAAATCTATGAGAAGGTGATGTGTCGATTGTGCATGGGAAGAGGAATTTAAAAAAAATAAAATAAGCGCTATTGGGGTTAAACAAGGATGTCCGTTGTCACCAACTCTCTTTGGTCTATCCATCGATCAATTGGAAGGAATGGTACTTGACTTTACACAAGAAGAAGGCATTGAAGAGGTCACTATTTGCAATGTGGGTAATCATGCTTTTGCTGTATGCGGATGATGTAGTGCTTCTAGCACACACTTTAGAAGGTGCACAAAAGCTTATGGTTGTCCTTGAGAACTTCTCCTTGGATAGTGGGCTGCTTGTGAATGAATCCAAAACAAAGGTTATGCTTGTGAAAACCAACCATAAGGAGAAGCCATGCATTGTATACAACAATGAGACACATGAAACTGTTGAGGGCTTTAAGTACCTTGGTCTTTAGGTTCTGGCCAATCACAAGTGACATGAATGTGCTATGCATCATTTGGAAGTGGAAAAGAGAGCGTACTATGCATTTGATAACATTTGTAATGTACCATTTAATGGCCTAGTAACTTGTGTGTAGCCAAAAATAGCATGAACATAGTGAGCATTTTATTAGAATAGATTCCTAATGAGCATAACAAGAGTGCTTGGGTGGAGAGAGCAACATAAAGCATAACACCTAGTTCGATAGGCATGAGCAATACTTCAAAAGAGAGAGAAATTAAGCTATTGACAATAGTTGAGGACCGAATTTACATACATGGAGCCGGTCCCCCTGCAAAAGGCTTTGTAATATAGGTTTCCCCCATCAAGGGAGACATTTTAGAATAGAATTCTTTGCGTTCCTTCAATCACTAGCTAGTGCAATAAAGATGGAGTCTTCAAGCATTCAACAAACACTTATAGAACACAACATCAATCCCCTCATGGTATCAGACCCAATACCTCACACACCTTCGAAAATGGTGAGAGCTAGCAGGGTATGAGAGTAGATTGAGAGGAAAAAGGAGTAGTCTTACAAGAAATATGTATATCTCCTCACATAATTAATTATATTAGCATAGCATAGCTTAGTAATTAGCATGATAGAGGAGATGAGCATGCATTGAAGCTTGGCTCTTGGTTGGATTTGCATCACAAAGTCAAGAGTTGTTGGTGTTGGCCTCCCTTCTCACAAGCTTGGAGTAGATGATGACCTTTACATTAAAGCTTGAGAAGGAGAGAGAGAGTCTTCTTGATTCCCACATGAGCTTGTGTGAATGTGTGTGGAATAATGCCTTTGAAAAATCAGTCCCCCCCCCTCTCTCTCTTGGTCGAGTCCTCTTGCTAAATCCTCTTAAAGGCACCTCATTGGACCTCTCCAAGCTTAGCCAATACGATTTAAGAAGCATAAGTGATAACCTTTGGACATGTGTCTCCCTTTCCCCTTTTGTGAGAGATTTAGGTAATTATTTATTGCAACTAAACTCTCATTGGACCTCTTTGTCTCCTAAACAATAGGAATCAGACAAGCCATTGGGCTGCCGAATGCTCATTGGACCCCTTGGGAGACTATCCAATAGTCTTCTAGAGAGCTTAATCCTTATTGATTCTGTTATTAAGTGATTTTAAATGAATTAAACTAGATTTAATCTAGCCTAATTCTCATTGGTCCACCTCTATGGCAATCCAATAGGATTTGAGTGCACCTTGTGGGCATCTGGGCTAGGGAGCTGACATGTGTCCCTCATTCCCTTTGTGTAAAGGTATCCTGTGAGTGAGTGTGTGTGTTTCTCTCTCATCCCCTACTTACAGGGCTCGCCCCCTCCTATGTAGGAGTCATGAAGGCTTTTTTGTACAGACACAAAGCATCCAAGTTTTCTAAGCTTAACCATTGGACTCAACCTTTGAATTTTGGAACCTTAGCATTTGGGAAGTCTTAATGGGCTGACCTTAGGGTCTTTAAAGCCCATTGTTGCACATTTATCTTTTGCAAATGGCACCCCCTTTTGATCCCTATTTTACCTCCTTTGGATCCCTAATGTGGCCGGTCTACCAGCTTAACCAATATTCTAGCCTTTTATCCCCTGGAACTTCCCCATATTAAATAATCATTTTAACATGAGAAAATCATTTAGGAGAATTAGATATTAGTTATTATGACATTACCTCTCTCTTGAAATCATAGTCGTCCTCGACTATGGGGTAGAGAAGATAAAGCCTATTCATTAGTCCTTTTTCTAGCGGGTAGAGGATCCCTATCTTACCCTACGACATTGTTCCAGAATGGATGACTAATCCATTTGGCGCTTGAGATCCTAAGGCTTCCCCAAGCATGTCTGCACATTAGTCCTATCAATCGTCCATAGTAGAGTGACAAGCTCTACTTGGTGTTTGGGAGACGTCGTCTCCGCAAACTAGATTCTAAGCATGCATACTACTTCATATTTGTGCACAATAAAGAAAAAGAGAGTCTTATAAGGCAAAAAAATTGTTCATTTTAAACACTTGTAAATTTGCTTAATGTAGGGAAGCATTGTAAGCATTGACAAGGTTTAGGTTATCCTTTAATTGTATGCCTTGCATCCATCTAGCATCTTCAAAAGGATAATTTTTAAACTTAATAAGATACCATCAGATATTCTTATTGCCTCTTAATACCTTGTCTTCATATCGAAGAATGGACTCCAGTTGTAGCACCTCTTCTGGGCCCTCGTCCTCCAGTGGGTCTTCAATAATTGGTTCTTGGGGTGGCTCTCCTTTGTAAGGATCACATAAAAAGCATTTGTGTATGAGCCAATGATTGGGAAAATTGAGCTGATAGGCCATCTCATTGATTGGTCTAAGAATCTGGAACGGACCATAGTACCTTTTTGCTAACTTATCATAGTACTTTTGGTGTCCCGTAGGGTTCTTGCCCGTCGCGTGCCTGAATCTAGCCTTGGGAAATTTAAGTAAGACCCAATAATTTTCTTTAATGGCTTTGGTTCTTCTATGCTTATCAGTAATAGCCTTTTTCCTTTGTTGTGAGATAGAGATAGCATCCTTAATCTTTTGGAAAGATTCTTGTAGGTCTCGGCTATACTTATCTGTAGCAAAGATCTTCCCGTGTACCTTAAGTAGCAGGGGAATTTTTTATCTTCCCTCAACTACGTCGAAAGGTGATTTTCCCATGGAAGAATGTATAGTGTTATTGTAAGCATACTCCACTAAGGGTAAGTACTTCTCCCATTGGGATCTTTGATCTACTTCCATTATATAGGCTTTTAGTAGATCAAGAATTTTTAGGTTAGCTATTTCACTTTGGCCATCCGTTTGTGGGTGATAGGTCGAAGAGAAATTTAGCCTTGTCCCTAAATTCTCAAAGAGACCCTTCAAAAAATTACTGGTCATTCTAGGATCTCTATCCAATACTATGTGAAGGAGTACGAGCGGAAGTGCGACGCGAGAGAGAGTGCGAGAAGAAGAGCACGACGATATGGTGAACTCGCTCTACTGTAATGGGTAGAGCATAGTGAGTTCTTATTAGGTTTTTACAAAAGAATATATGTACATACCTGGCGGCCCGCCCACTTACCTGGGCAACCACATTGGGATTTATACCCCAAAAACCTCCCACTTAAAGTCCAATGTGGTACTTTAAGTGTGAGAGAAGCTACTATACAAGCTAATATACAAGAGATGTAGAGAAGTGATGTACTACCCTACACCTAACTGCTTGCGAAAATGCACAAAGCTCTCTGAGGGAAGTCCTTTTGTAAGTAGATCAGCAGGATTTTCTATGGTGTGAACTTTGACAAGTTGAAGTTGCTTATCCTCGAGCATTTCCCTGATGAAATGATACTTCACATCCACATGCTTTGTCTTTGAGTGATAAACTGGATTGCGAGCCAATTGTATAGCACTTTGACTATCACAATATAACACAGACATCTCTTCTTTGATTCCTAAATCTGTTACTAGTCGATTAAGCCAAATTGATTCTTTGCATGCCTCTGATGCTGCAACATATTCAGCCTCTGTAGTAGACTAAGTAACACAATCTTGTAATCTAGAACGCTATGATACTGCTCCACCAGCCAATGTAAAGACATACCCTGATGTAGACCTTCGGTTGTCTAAGTCACCTGCATAATCTGAGTCTATAAAACCCTTTACACTTAGCTCCTGACTCCCTTAGCATATGCGCATACTCTTTGTAGCTTTTAGGTATCTCAATATTCCTTTCACTGCCTCCCAATGTTTCTTTCCTGGGTTTGACATGTATCGACTTACTACTCCCACTGCAAATGCAATGTCTGGGCGAGTAGCAATCATTGCATACATCAAACTACCGACTACAGACGCATATGGGATCTTATCCATTTCAGCCTGTTCTTCCTCAGACATAGGACAATCTTGTTTGCTAAGTTTCACATATGGTGGCAATGGAACACTCAATGCCTTTCCCTTCTCCATATTGAAACGTTGCAAAAACTTGTCAATATACTCTGTTTGAGATAACCAAATCAAATTCTTTGATCTGTCTCTCTCAATGCGCATACCAAGTATATGACTTGCTTCCCCCATGTCTTTTATGTCAAACTATTTTGCCATCTTTGACTTCAAAGCTGAAATTTCTTCCAAGTGCTTGCCAGCAATTAACATGTCATCCACATACAAAATAAGGATCAGCCAACTACCATCCTTAGCCTTCTTTGTATATAGACAGTGATCGAACTCACTACGTTTGTAGCCTTGAGAAAGCATAAACTTGTGGAATTTATGGTACCATGCCCTTGGTGATTGTTTTAAGCAATAAAGACTCTTTAACAACTGGCATACCAAATCTTCCTTGCCTTTCTCAACAAACCCTTCTGGATGCTGCATGTAAATTTCCACATCTAAATCACCATGCAAGAACGCTGTCTTGACATCCATTTGGTGCAACACCAAATCTAATATGGCAACCAATGCAAGAAAGCATCTCAATGTAGTCATCTTGACCACCGGAGAGAAGACTTCATCAAAGTCAATGCCTTGTTCTTGCTTAAAGCCCTTGGCAACAAGCCTTGCTTTGTACTTTGGCTGACTATCATGAGCGGTGATCTTATACCTGTAAACCCATTTACAAGGTAGAGCCTTTTTGCCCTGTGGTAATTTAACTAGCTTCCATGTCTGGTTTTTATGCAGAGTTGTCATCTCTGACTGCATGGACAATTGTCAATTCCCGGAGTCCTTCATTTGCACTGCTTCCTTGTAACATGAAGGCTCATTGCAATCAGTCAACATGACATAGTTCATAGATGGAACAAACCTATCAGGAGGTCGCGTGATACGTCCAGATCTACGCACAATAGGTGGCTCAGGCTCAACCACAACCTGTGGTTCCAATCTATCCTATCCTTGCTCCTCTTGAGCCCTGACATTTTGTCTTGCATGTGCAGGTCCATCTTCTTGGAAGACAACTCTTCTAATCTCCTCAATCCTCTCTGGTTTAGAATGATATTTGGCTTCGTTAAAGTGAACATCATTGCTGCGGATAACCTTTCTGGATTCGGGATCCCAAAGTCTGTACCCCATCTCACCAGAATTACCATAGCCTAGAAAGATGCACTTTCTACTCTTTGGCTCAAGTTTGTTCCTAAATTCCTTTGGAACATGAGTATATGCCTCACAGCCAAAGACTCTGAGATTCTTGTATGAGGGCATTTTGCCTGACCATACCATCTCTACCACCGAATCCTTCTGCAAAACCTTGCTAGGAGATCTATTTATAAGATGAACAACTATTGATACAGCTTCAGCCCAAAACCCATTTGGTAGTTCTGCATTAGAAAACATACTTCTGACCTTCTCTTGTATGGTCCTATTCATCCTCTCAGCAACACCATTTTGAGAAGGATTGTAAGGAGCAGTAAGTTCACGTTTTATACCTTTTGACTCACAAAAGTCCTGAAAGGCCTTTGAAACATACTCTCCACCATTGTCAGTGTGTAAGCATTTAAGCTTCTTGCCACTCTGATTCTCCACAAGTGTCACAAACGTTTTGAAAACACTAAACACTTCATCCTTGTGCTTGAGAAAGTAAACCCATACTTTCCTCGAGTAATCATCTATAAATGTCATAAAGTAAGAAGCTCCCCCTAGAGATAGGTTAGGCATAGGTCCACACAAATCACTATGAACAAGTGCCAACTATGTATCTCTTCTACTACTTCTATGCTTATGTGGCTGCTGTGTTTTCTTACCATACAGACAATGTTCATAGAATTCAAAATCATTAAATGACAAGCTAGGAAAATAACCAGAACGAGACAAGATTTCCATTCCATTCTTGGACATATGTCCTAACCGGCTATGCCACAAAGAAACGTTCGGCTGCTGGGTTACATTGATTACATTTTTAGAGACATTTGATACATAAATCATGTAAAGTCCTCCAGAATTTACTCCATGTGCTACTGTCATAGAACCCTTGGATATCTTCCACATGTTCTGTCCAAAAGTGGTGACGTAGCCAGCATCATCAAGTAAACCTGTGCTGATCAAGCTCTTGTAATTGCGGGAACATGTCTCACATTCTTCAGTGTGAAAGAAGAGCCATTCTGAAACTTCAATTGAACATCTCCAACACCTAAGATCTCACATGTCTGCCATTGCCTAGCCGTACATGATCTTTAGTGGTCACAGAAGAGGTAAACCACTCCTTGTTTGGAGACACATGAAGTGATGCCCCTGAGTCTATAATCCAGTCACTTAGTGCATTTCCATCAGATGCTGTAAGAAGAGCCGAGTCCATTGTATTTTTCAAGAAGTAGATATCTCCTGACACTAGACTGTCATCCTCTACAACAGTATTTGTCACATTTATTTCTTGAATCTTCACTGAGGACTTGTTCTTCTCACCATGGTCTTCAGCTTTCTCTTTGCCTTTTTCTGCTTTCCATTCTCTGCAGTCTCTTTTCATGTGACCCTTCTTCTCACTCTTGCCTTTAGCACTGCAAGACTTGCTACGAGACTGATTTCTCTTTCCACCTTTGTACTTTTCTTTGGTCCTTCGCCTGACAACTAAGGCTGTTCCTTTGCCTTTGTCCATTGTCTTTCTGTTGGTTTCTTCAGTAAGCAGACTTCCTTCTACACCTGCTATGGTCAAACCATCTGGAGGTGCAGAATTACTCAAAGATGTGCGAAAAGTGTCCCAACTTTCCGACAATGTGATCAACAGGAACATAGCTCTAACAGGTTCATCAAACTTGACACCTTGAGCTGACAACTAACTGTAGATGGTGTTGAATTCATTCAGATGATTGGACATAGGTGCCCCTTCTTTCATCTTCAAGTCAACAAGCTTCTTAAGCCACTATACCTGTGAAGCTGAACTCTACTTCTCATAAAGATCACTCAGCTTTGTCCATGCTTCAGAAGCCGACATCTCGTTTGCTACATTGAAGTAAACGCTTTCTGCCAAAGTCAGCATAATGGTAGAAAGTGCCAATTCATCCATTTCGCTCCATTCATCTTCGTCCATATCTTCTAGGTTTATCCCCTTGAGCTTTATAGGTTTTATCTGCTTCTTTTGTACCAACACGTGCCAAATCTACTTCTTCCACAATGGGAAATTGGTTCCATCCAGCTTCTTGATATTGTAAAGAGCAGTGTCCTGTGATCCAGCCATAGCTACGCTTCACAGTAGTTTACTTTCTTGGGAAAAATTCGGCAGAGTTTCCCCTGTAAACTGACCTTTGAACCAATATCAACCTGTCAAATGAACCAAGAAAGCTTCAGATTCTACACAAATTTTGGCAGAGTCTCCTTTGTAAAATGGCTATGGTGTACTAAAAAGACAGACCAAAAAACAGCTCAAAAAACTAATGTCTCTCTAACACTGTAAGTTGTGGGTAAACCTGTCCTGCACCTGTACTATCTCTCACTGTCCTGTCACTATCCTCTAAGCATAGACAGCGAAAATGCCTCAACGAGAGTAAAGCAAATATGCAATCCCAACTGTCTAACTCACAATCAATACATCCTAGCTGCCTATCTAAGGGTGCTCGAGGGATCGCTCCAAGACCTGTATCACCGAAAGGATCTCAACATTCAAGAATCCCCCATCTCAATAAAACCTCACTCGACCCTCAACAAAGGCTGCAGTAAATCTGACAGTACATAGACTTCCCACAAAGTCATACATCCACAAATTTCCCATTGTATGCTGTAACCGCTGCGGCGGTTGTTCGCTGCGTGACTCACAGCCAGCAAACCCTCAACAGACATACATCATCTCTGACAATACATCCCATGTGGAAGTACCTGCAATGTCAGGATGAAATCTGGAATATCAAGCAGCAAACACAAGATACCTGATGAACTAGTGGATGTCACCTACAGTCTGTGTGTAGGTGTGTCCGTGTCGTATGTGACACGCCTCCAAGAACTGTGAGCTATCCTTCGTTGTGTAGACAGCCACAAATCAGCACTCTGGATGTGAAAATATCCTCAGCACCTGCAATCGTAGGCCGAAACCCCAAATTTGTAGTCAGATCTGGACCCGCCAAGACCACGTAGTCGAAAATGGCCTGCACAGAACTTTGTCGAAGCCGAACGGTGGCCGAGATGACCTCAAAATGAAATTTTGAGAACACCAAGCCCTTCGGGATCTCCCACAGGATTTGGGGCCGTGTCTTCGCCTGTCGAATCTCACTCCAATTTGAGCAGGTGACTCTAGCTTCTTGCAGTGCTGCCCCGAGCCTCGATCTGAGCTCTGATACCAGTTGAAGGAGTACGAGCGGAAGTGCGACGCGAGAGAGAGTGCGAGAAGAAGAGCACAACGATATGGTGAACTCGCTCTACTGTAATGTGTAGAGCATTTATTAGGTTTTTACAAAAGAATATGTGTACATACCTGGCGGCCCGCCCACTTACCTGGGTGACCACATTGGGCTTTATACCCCAACACTATGCACATTGGCAAGCCATGGTACTTGAAGATTTGTGTTATGAAGAGGGTTGCCATTTGATGGGCTTTGATAGTCTTTTTGATAGGTATAAAATGAACTTGTTTGCTGAACCTGTCTATTATCATCCATATTCTCGTATTCCCATGGATAGACTTCGGCAATCCAAAGATAAAATTCATGGATATGCTCTCCCATGGTGAATTAGGGATTGGCAATGGTTGAAGCAATCCAGGTTGCTTCTCTTGAGAAAATGGATAAGTCTAATTCCTTGTGATTGTTTATATTTTCTTTTGCTAAAGCATTAGGCTCATTTTGATAATCTTTAACAAAAATCATGTACACGAAAATAGAGCTCTTTATTGACTTATTGAAAGCTTGCGTATGTACAATGGGTATGGTGTTACCCATGGGCCTTAGCATCTATGTACATATCTTTTTCCTTGTACTTAAAGTAGATTTTACTTTCAGGGAATTTAACAATTCCAATCATGCGATGAAACCATGGTGCCCCTAGGATTACATCCTCGTGCTTGAGAGGAGAGATAAAGAAATCCTGTTCGTCCACATAGCTTTGGACATGGAGCCTCAATCTACCGATTAAGGGAGTGACTGAAGCTTCTTGCCCCTTGAAAGCACCATGTGTGTCATAAAATATAATATCTAACCAACCAAATTATTTTCTCATATTAAACTGATCACTTAATGTGGGAGAATAAAATGGGAACAAGGGTTAAGATATAGATGTGCTTATAGATCTATTTCAACACGGGGCCAATGGTAAAGGGGCCCATATGAGAAATGGTCTATCAAAGAGCAAGGTTAACCAATGGAGTAAAATACCTTAGGTTTGTCTTTATTAAAGCCTCCAAAGGTAAGTGTTAAAAGCCTTAAGACATAGTCTTTAATTTTTACTCTTTACTCAATTCAGGTCCAAGCAGGCAAGGGGGCAGCTTGCTTACCAAGATTAAATATCTTGCTACAAAGAGGGGGGAAAGCCCTACAAAGGAGAGATGTGTGTAGTAAGTATGCACCTCTCCAAGGACCCATACTCTCATGAAAGGGAAGGGACCACATGTCAAGTCTAGAGGCACATTGCTCAAGCAGGCAAGGGCTGTGCTTAAGCAAGGGGGGAGCTAGCTTAACCTCACAAGAGGAAAATAAGGATAATTGTCAAGAGACTACACATCTTGCCCTAAGGGATCCAAGCTCTCATTGGCTAGGGGGCTACATGGCCCAATGAGCTTTAGGGGAAGCCCTGGAAAGGGGGTCGACCTAGCTATCTCTCTCTCTCTCTCTCTCTCTCTCTCTCTCTCTCTCTCTCTCTCTCTCATTTGAGCATCCCACGAGCTCTCTTACTCTTATTCTTCCCTTCACACACTCTTGTGAAGCAAGAACTCCATTTCCTTCTCCAAGCTTGAGAAGTTGAGTGCCTACTACCACAAGCTCTTGGCTATGGATGCAAATCCACACAAGAGATTGCTTATGGGGGTCGACCTAGCTATCTCTCTCTCTCTCTCTCTCTCTCTCTCTCTCTCTCTCTCTCTCTCTCTCTCTCTCTCTCTCATTTGAGCATCCCACGAGCTCTCTCACTCTTATTCTTCCCTTCACACACTCTTGTGAAGCAAGAACTCCATCTCCTTCTCCAAGCTTGAGAAGTTGAGTGCCTACTACCACAAGCTCTTGGCTATGGATGAAAATCCACACAAGAGAATGCTTATGCTTTCTTATCAATCTCTCTTATCTCCATTATCACTATGCTAAGCTATGCTACAAGAGCTATCAGTGAATATGTGCAAGGGGTTATTGCTTTCTTGTAGAGCTACTTCTACTTCTCTCTTCTTCCTCACTCCGTGCCAGATCTGCTCACCTTTCATGGTGTTTGAGGTCTTGGGATTGAGGCTGGGCATGCATTTTCCAAGTTCATGCTAATCATGTTTATTGTTGTTATACTTGGTGAGTGAAGCTTTCCATCTTCACCTCATCAAGAAGGTCTCAAGGAACACAATCAGTTGTATTGTAAACAAGTCTTTGATAGTGGAAGAATCTATAATACAAATGCCTATTGGAGGGGGGACCGGCTCCAACTAATCCGGTCCTCTATTGATGTCAATTTTTCTAAACTCTCACTCTCATTTACAAGTATTGATCATGCCATGTTAATGAATTAATGCGTTAGTGTTGCTCTCTCCATCCAAGAACTTTCTTTATCAATCTACATCTTCACACAAAGGAATGCTCAAGAAAATGCTCAATATGTTATTCATTTTCCGCGCCCACTCAAGTTAAAAGGCTAATTCCATTAGATTGGTATCAGAGCTTTTGGTTTCTCTTTTCTTGCTTAAGAGGAGAGGTCCTTAAGTAGCCTATAAATGGTTGATGTTGTTAATTATATTAGGTTAAGTGGAACTTGGATCTATTATCAGTTTTGTTGAACCCACTATGTGGGGTATGGTGCACACCTCCGGAAATTTGGACTTAATAATGGAGTCTTTTTAGACTTTCCTATGGCTTTCCAATTATTGAGCCATAAGAAGTCCGAAAGGATCTAGCCCTCAACAACTCTGCTATGTTAGACCTACTCCTCTACTCTCTATAATTAACCACTTCGAGCCGTGGGTGTAGAAACTGAAGAGCCAATTTTCAAAAAGCTAAGAGGAGTGGCAACTAAGGTTTTGAATTGCCAAAGCATACACTAAGTACATACAAAAATTTTGTTAACATGGAGATCAGCCCCAAAGCCAATTTTGAAGGTTTACTTAATCAACCTCTTCAATCTTGGGCCCTGCTCCAGAAGGAGCACCAGGCCCAGCCTTCTCATTACATGCACTAGGGGGCATATCAGGAACTGAATCCCCGTGATACATCCTCGCAATACTGGGCTTACACACACTCTCCAGTTCCTTCATCTTATCATCAAACTCATCAGTTTCTTGTCGGCAGCGTCCAGCTTACCTGCAATCTTCTGATCCTTGATTGTATTCCTCATGTTGTTGTCATTTGTGATTGTAATCTTGTTCTTCTTCCCAGGTTGAGAAAACCTATTTCTTCTTCGTGGGAATTATTGTCTTGCAAGGAATCAATACTGTCATCACAAGTCTCCACAAGGCAGCACGCAGGAGACGATCAAGTCGTGTGTCGGTGTGTTGGATTGAGTGTAGCTGCCAAACCAAAAATGGCGGGCCATGGGCCTTTTGTGTGTGTGTGTGTGTGATCGACTCGGCGAGCAAGGCGCTTGCATGGCTAAGGAGGGCTTCATGCATCATGCTAACTTTG
The DNA here is from genome assembly GCF_014529385.1 of Adiantum capillus-veneris. Taxonomy (NCBI): domain Eukaryota; kingdom Viridiplantae; phylum Streptophyta; class Polypodiopsida; order Polypodiales; family Pteridaceae; genus Adiantum; species Adiantum capillus-veneris. The sequence continues at coordinate 33,020,937 of NC_140941.1, forward strand.
AAAGTACGCTACTGCGCATCTCAGAAACCTACACAGCATCCCGGCCTTATGGAGCCTCTGCATGCGTCGCAATTGCAAGCAGCTGAGGGCCTCGAGGACACTGCGTGTGCTCGTGTTTATTGCAGCAAGTCGCGCGTGAGAGAGAACTACAGGCCAACACAAAAACCGGTCAAGAAGACGGGAGTGTGTGTGTTTGTCTTATACATCATTCGGTAGCCGACCTTGGTTTTGGTTTTTAGTTGAACAAGTGATAAAATCACAAGGCCTGCCATAAAATGGAACGACTCTACGTATAAGTAAAATGCAAAATTAGGGGCAAAGAAAGCTTGTATCATTATTTATGTCGGCTTTACATTTAAATCTAAAATTAAGAAATTCTTTTGGTAAGCTCTTAGCTTATCTAGTGCCTTGTGGAAATAATTGTTCATATAAACATTCATTGAGTCCTTGAATGCCCGATCTACATCTTCTTAGCAACATCCATCAAGTTTTGGAATGCCCATTGCCCAATCTAGCTTTCACTTAGATATTTCATTGCAACAAACTTTGAAGTTAATGTCCTCAAGCTAAAGACAATTTGGACAGGTTTGCTATGTAACAAGAGATTGCCATTGGTTTGTGATTTTGCAAGAACTAAATTTCTGCAACGATGGCATTTTTCACCTTGTCTTGCAAGTGAGAAATCTCCTAATTGATGCATGAGCTCCCATCTTTCCACTTGGGATAGAACCTCTCGTGGTTTTCATTAACACTAAGGTTGGTGGACCCCGACTACATTATGCTTCCAATCATGACTCTACACACGGGGGGCCATGTGCATTTATGTATGCAAAGTCATTATAGGTGAGCTCTCTGCTTGGTCCGAATTATTAGGCTTGCCACTCCTATCATCCTTGTGTAGGCCTTGTTGTCATGCCATTCAAGGTCAGTGATGGTCTTGAGGGTAGGCATACTCTTAAGAGTTTGGTATACATTGTAGAGAACATAAGGACTACCATTATGGTACTTGCACTTCCCTCTATAGGAGTGTAACCACCTTGTCCAGAGGACAAAGGGCAAGGATATCAAAATAGACACAGAAGGTAGTCCCAACTAGGAAAAAAAGGCCAATCACTTCACAAAACCCGTCTTTGCCCAGTCAAACAACATTCTCCGGCCTCTCTCAAACACAATTAAATAGCCACATAGCAAGTAGTTGCTCCGCTAGCAACGAAGGCTCGGAAAAAGGTAAGTTCTCTTTATCCAAATCAAAATATGACCGCCTCAAATTTTAGGAAGAAATTTTAGAGATCTCCAATTCTAGGATTTTTATTTGAAAAGTTCCAGTTTTTGTAAAGCTTTCCTTCTCAAATATCTCATATAGGGATGAAAAGGAAACTAGACTGAAATGTGGATACTGAAATAAGAATCAGACTTATGTATTGGAAATAAGGTTCAGATTCAGATTGAGATTCAGATTCAGAAGACTGGACGAGAAGTAAGTATAACTGAAATATATACCATGATTGGGATTACAGATCAAGATTACAAGGAATATGATTACAGAGAGAAAGTACAGCCGACAATACTGCCAATGATGCTCAAGTACAATTATAGCCAAAGCGCTAACCCAAGTGATAACAATTTCCAACCCGATAACAATGTAATGGGCCCTATTTATACACTTCGGGTTTACTGTAGTAATTACTAAGTAATTCGCTGCCCATCTTCTAAGAAGACGTTCCCACATAGTGACTATCCAGCCATCCTACAGGCTCGCCGCTCCAGATTGCAGCATGACAGGCTGATGTGGACAAGAGCTTAGCACAGCTTGATTGCACGATACCACTAACGGCATTCCCCGCTCCCAGCCGTCATATTTGACGGCCACCATGTTTGAAATTCAAGTTAAAGTGAAGCAACTCGCAATTGATAAACTAAAGTGAACTTGGAAGCATGCCTTGGGTCAGTCTTTGGAAGCATTCCTTGGATCGGTTTGAAGTTTGAATGAGCAAGAGCTTCAAGTTTGAGCTAGAAAGCCTTGGCTCGGCCTCAAGTTTGAATTATCAAGCCTCACAAGCATCCTAAAAGGCATCGAACCCTAGGGAAGCAAGCCTTGGAACGGCCTCAAGTTCAAATGAGCAAGCCTTACATCCGCCGCAAGTTTGAATGAGAAAGGGCCTCAAGTTCAAATGTGTCTCCTTTGATCGGCCTCAAGTTCGAATAAGCAAGCTTGGATTGGCCTCAACTTCGAATGAGCAAGACTTGGATCGGCCTCAAGTTCGGGCCTCAAGTTTGAATGAGCAAGCCTCACAAGCATGCTAAACCCTAAATCCTTGCAAGCAATCCTTGTATTGGCCTCAACTTCAAATGACCAAGCCTTGCCAGCATGCTAAAAGGCATCGAACCCTAAGGCCTTGGAAGCAAGCCTTGGATCGGCCTCAAGTTCAAATGAACAAGCCTTGCAAGCATGCTAAAAGGGATCAACGTCGAGTTCGAATGAGTAACCCCTAGAAGCATTTATTTGCATTTGGATTCCGAGAGTATCTTGTGGCCGTTGGTAGAAGTTGGGAGCATTCTCTAGCCTAGGAAGCATGCTTTGGCATTTGGAATTTGGGAGTATCCTGTGGGCTTTGGTAGAATTTGAGAGCATGCTCTGGCCTTTGGATTGTACACTCCATAGCCAAATTTTTGTGACATTTACTTGTCACAACAATTTGGTTCTGAATAACATGGGGATTGAAATTTTTGTCATCAATGAACTATTACATGTCTACGTACGGTGTGTAGAAGATAATCCCCAAAGCTATTTATTGGGACGCCATCATCAGAACAAGGATAGCCACATGGTTGAATACCATGTACGTTTGATAAGGCTCAACCTAGATCAGTTTGGGCTTGAAGTTCTGTTTTTGACACAATGCTTACTCTTAGAGAATCACGCTTGAGGATGAAGGTTCAAAAGAATTCATTTCTGCCCAAGTTTGTAGTGTCAAGACTCAATCACAAGTGATTTTACAAGACCATGCAAACCACTAAAAACTTCCTCTCAAGAAACAGAGAACAAGAAGAATTGTCCCATTTCTATGCATTTTTCCATAATTTCTAAATATGTGTTATAGAGCCATAACGGCCATGATGATTGAGGGAATATCTCTTTTTAGCTACATTTAATGCACCTCGTCATCTTATAGGGAGTTTAAATGTTTCTTGCATTGAGCTGCAATGACCCTCTAGCACTAAGATGCAATGGCTTTCTCATCTTCCTTGCACTAAGCACTAATGGACCTATCCTCCAGAAACTCAAACCTCCCCACCAAACGTCCTAAATATCATCCACACATTGACGTGGATCCACAATATGTGCCTCTATGTAAGCAAAGAAAAACCAATACAAAAGTCACAGAAGCAAGAAAATAGAGACTCAAAGAAGATGGAGCACAACATGCAGACATTTGGACAAATGGTTCCCTCTATCTTCTTAATCCTAAGATTACTGTCTCTCTTGTATTTACAAATCCTACTGGTCTATTGACCTTTGCTGGTGATGTAGACAATGGGTTGCTTGGATATTGCAAAGCCTTAACTAGCCAAGTTGAAAATCAAAGATGCATGCTTCATGCTGAAGCAAAGAAGATTCTATGACTCTCTGATTTTCATTGTAATGACCAAAAAACCATATTGCAGCACACAAATGAATTACACGTCCTGCAAGAAAAGTTGCAAAGGTTACACAAGAAAGATACGATATTGAATGCTCATATGTATTTCTTTCTTTGTAGACAAGCTATCTATTCAGACAAGGAAAACATTGATCCTACAACCAATGTAGGGAAGCAGTTGAAGCCTTGGATAAGTAGTAGCCTTGCAAAACATCTAATCTATGACAAGAAGCTTAAGGTTTTACAAAGAGATGTCATGGACCAATTTATTTCTCCAAATGCAATGCCTACAGCAGAAGATACAAGGCACACTTGACTCACTTGGTGTGAGTAAGAGAGGGTATTCAGCTATTCCACAATCCATCTCCTCCATATGTGTAACATTTAATGGTCTAAGTAGCTTGTAAATAGCGGAAAGTAACTTAACGTAGTGAGCATTTCATTAAGAGAAAGTTCCTAATGACCATAGAAGAGTTCTTGGTTGGAGATAACAACATTAGCATAACACTTAATTAGTTTGGCATAACAATACTTGAAAGAGGGAGAGAAATAGAACAATTGACAACTATTGAGGACCGGATTTACATGGACCGGTCCCCCCTCCATTAGGCATTTGTATTATAGCTTTTGCCATTAAGAGAGACTTTGTACCATACAATTCTTTGTGTTCCTTGGTAAAAACTTGTTGGTGTCCTAAAGATAAAAACTTCATGCACAAAACAAACACGTGACAACACATAACATCAATTCCCTCATGGTCTCAGAACGAAGACCTCACACACCTTCAAAGATGGTGAGAGCTAGTGGGGTATGAGAGTTTATCTAGAGGAGGAAGGATTATTCTTACGAGAAAGAAGTATTTCTCCTCACATAATCCTCATAATAGATTAGCATAGCTTAGTAATTAGCATGGTAGAGGAGACGATCATGCATTGGAGATTGTCTCTTGGTTGGATTTGCATTACAAGCCAAGAGTTTGTTGGTGTAGGCCTACCTTCTCACAAGCTTGGAGTGGATGAAGAGCTTTCCATTAAAGCTTGAGAAGGAGAAGGACTTTCTTTACTTCACACATGCGCTTGTGTTAGTGTGTGTGGAATAATGCCTTCACAAATCAGCCCCCTCTCTCATCTTGGTCGACCCCTATTGCAATTTTCTCATGCTGGCTTCTTATTGGCCCTTGAAAAGCTTAGCCAATAGCATTTGAGCAAGCTTTTTACTCTTGTTGGCTTCCTATTGGCCTGTGAAAAGTTTAGCCAACAACATTTGAGAGGCCCACACAAGAGCCTTGTGACAACTGTCCATCCTTTTCTCCTTTTTGTGAAAGCTCAAATAGTTAATTAATTTATCCGAATTCCTATTGGACCTTTTAGTCTTCGGGCCAATACGAATTAAGAAAATTTATGGGCTTCTTAATTCTCATTAGACCTTTTGATTGTCCAATAGTATTTTAGGGAGACTAATTCTTATTGGTTGTTTTTTAAGCATTCATAAAATAAGAAATTTAGTTTACACTAGTGGAGCCCTCATTGGTCCACCTCTATGTCCATCCAATAGAATTCATGCAAGAATTGGGGGTTTTTTTGCATGCCTGACATGTGTCCTATTTGCTTTGTGGAAAGGTAAACTGATGTGTGTGTACGTGTGTGTGAGAGTGTGTTGTCTCTTTCCCAGCTTGCTCACTCTTCTGTCCTTTCCCTATAGCCATGACTTTGTTGACTTTAGCATTAACAGTTAAGTCACTAAAAGCAGTTCCCATGACCTAGGACTTTTAGAGTAAAAATTTGAAACTTTAGCCTTTGGAAGTCTTTAATGGAGTTAAACCTAAGGGTCTTTTAAACTCCGTTGGTGCACTTTGGTCTTAAGCAGACCATCGCATATGGATCCCTATTTTCCCTCCTTTGGATCCCCTGTTGAGATAGGTCTGGCAACCTTTCCAATATCTAGCCTTTGCTCCCCTTGGTATCTTCCTATATTAAATGATCAGTTTAATATGACAAATCATTTGGGAAAGTAGATATTAAGTTTTTATGACATTGCCTCTCTCTTGATATCATAGTCGTCCTCGACTATGAGGTAGAGAAGATAACACCTAATCATTAGTTCGTTTGCTAGCAGGTAGAGGATCCATATTTTACCCTACGACATCGTTCCAGAATGGATGACTAATCCATTTGGTGCTTGAGAGACTTAGTTGCTGCAAGCATGTCTGTGCATTAGTTCGTATCAATCGTCCATGGTACCTTCTTAACATTTGTGCACAATAAGAAAAAAAAGAGTCTTATATGACAAAAACATTGATCATTTAAAACATATTTACATTTGCTTACTCTAGGGAATCATTGTAAGCATTGACAAGGTTCATCTTATTCTTTAATTGTATGCCTTGTATCCATCTAGCATCTTCAAAAGGATAATTTGTAAACTTAATAAAATACCATCGGATAATCTTACAGCCTCTCAATACCTTGTCTTCGTGTTAGAGAATGTACTTGGGCTGTAGTCCCTCTCCTTGGTCTTTAATCTCCTGTGGGTCTTCTATGGTTGCTTCTTGGGGTGTCTCTCCTTGGTAAGGCTTTAACAGGCTCACCTGCAAAGCATTGTGTATGAGCCAGTGGTTGGGTAGCTTCTCGGGGGGTGCACTATGTAATCATGTTAATGTATAATGTGAGTTCGAAAGGAGGGGTTTTAAAATACAAAAATTTTAGGCAATTTAATAGAGATACATTAAAATAAGGGGTTTCATGCAATGGTCCTGCTATGAGTGAGAATGTTTCTATAAAGCCTCTATAGTATGCACACATACCTATAAAGCTTCTTAATTCATGCAGATTCTTTGGATTAGGCAATGCTTTTATTACTTATAACTTTGATGGATCCATTTGGATGACATCTTTAGAGATAATATGACCTAAATACTGAATATCTTGTAAGAAAAATTCACTTTTCTTTTGATTTATGTAAAGCTTATTCTCTCGCAGAACTTGAAAAATTACCTACGGAATTGGAGTAGATGATCATATCATCAAAGAACACTCCAGTATAACTGTGGTGAGGGCTAAAGAGCTTCTCCATCATGCGGTTGAATGTAGCTGGTGCATTAGTCAAGCCAAAAGGCATGACAATAAATTTGTAGAGACCAAACTTAGTGCGAAATGCGGTCTTTACAATGTTTTGATCCACTATCCTTATTTGGTGATAGCCACTTTTTAGGTCAATCCTACTGAAGTAGGTTGATCCTTGTAGATTATCAAATAGGTCCTCTACCGCAGAACGGGAAACATATTTTTGATAGTGATTCTATTTAGTGTTCTATAGTCGACACACATACAATATGTGCCATCTTTCTTTTGCACTAATAAAACTGGTGAACAAAATGGAGATGAACTAGGCCTAACCATTCCTTTTTCAACCAACTTATGTACTTGCCGCATAATTTCCTCTTGTTGAGCTTAAGAAACTCGATTAGTAGGTGGTGAGCTTCTTGGAAGAAGCTCAATTCCATGGTCATCGTGCTCTCATTTTGGAGGCAATTCATTAGGAATGTAGTGAAGAAAAAAATCTTGAAATTCATTAAGGAAATTAGATAACCCTAATTCTTTTTTATTCCCTTTATTTTTATTTGAAAAAACATTAGGTTTATTTTGAGAGTCTTTTACAAATATCATGCACATGGAAATAGAGCTCTTTATTGACTTATCAAAAGCTTTCTTATGTACAAGAGGTATAGTGTTACCTGACTCGTTAGCATATATGTACATGTCTTTGTCTCTGTACTTAAAGTAAATTTTCAGGGAACTTGATGTTGGCCTCCATGCAATCAAACCATGATGCCCCTAGGGTTACGTCCTCATGCTTAAGGGGAGACATGAAGAAATTCTCTTTGTCCACATAGCTTTGGACATGAAGCCTCAATTTCCCAATTAAGGGAGTAGCTAGGACTTCTTCTCCCTTGAAAGCACCATCAACTGGTAGGGTATTTCGCATCTCAAAGACTTGGATGCCTAGCTTAGTGGCCAGCTCCGTGGATATAAAATTGTGAGTAGAGCCATTGTCGAAGAGAATGAAAGAATCATGTTCTCTTAACTTTCCCCAAGCATGGCATAGAGGAGATCCTTTGCAATGAGCATCTTCTTCTTGAACTTCAGTTGTGGAATCTCTAGGAAGTTCATTGCGTGTGTTCTTTTGTGGGCAAGCACAATAAGCATGCCCTTGCTCCCCACATTTGAAACGACAGTTATCCTTGCAATAACACTCTAGATCTTCAGGAGAGAGTCTATGTTTGCCTTTGTAGACTCCCTTCTCCTTAGCTTTGTTGTTGTTGAAGTTGCCCATGAGAGACTTTTGGACATGGTCCTTCCCCTTAGGCTCCTTACGGTCTTTTCTTTCCTTGGGCTTAAGATTTTTCTTAGCTCCTTGCTGGAAATGGATTCGGGAAGCCACCATGGTATGGTGTATGACCATTGAAATAGTGCGAGGCCTTTGGGAGTTGACATTCTTCGCCATATCCTTAGATAAACCCACACAAAACTATTTTTTTTGCTCTCCAAAATCTATCTTTTTGTAGACACTGGCTTTGAGATGTAAATCCCAAAACTTGTCTACGTATTTGTGAATAGATTTGTAGGGAGAGAGCTTCAAGATTTGCCATTCGGTGAGCACTTTGTCTTTGGCATCGCTAGCCAAAAATTGCTTCATAATGCAAGATCTTAAAGATTTCCATGTTCGTGGAGTTTCACCATTTGCTCGTAGGCTAGACCACCATTGCCTCGTGGACTTTGGGAAATGCATGGCTACATGACGTATCTTAGAGGACTCCGTGAAGCCCTCATCCCCAAATTCCGCATCAAATTGTTGTATAAAGTCCAAGACTTTGTCTGTAGCACCAAAGGTGCCATCGTAGGTAATAAAAGAGATATTATTTCTTCCCTCTTTGAATTGTTTGAGCTTGGATGACCTCTTCCAAGTGGCATTTGATTTTCTATGGTGTCTCCTTTTGAGTTCTTTGGGAGCTGCACCATCAATTCCTTCAGAAGAGGAGGAGGATGATGAAGATGGAGAAGAGGGTGAACCTCTTTCTCACCTTTTGCTTTCTACTTCCATTCTTCCTTCTTTCAATTATAGAAGACTATGCGATGTCTTCTCTGTTTAGGCGGTGTTGGAGAGCGTTTTTTCCCACCGTCTTGTTGCCATCTCCACGAGGTGGCGAGAGATTCACTTCATTCTTGTTATTTAGATGAGGTCTCTACCATTGAGATTCGGACTCTCCTTTGTGAGGGAGTTGCCCCATCAACTTGTAAGCTTTTGAGTCCTTCATATAGGTCCTCCTCTTCTCTCACTGTAGAGAGCCCTCTTTTAGAAATCTCACTAGAGATTTCATAGGCTCTCCCTCTTCTAGGTGATGATATTGGAGAATCCCATGGATGCGTAATTTTGTTGCACTTCTCCTTGGAGGATAGGTTTCCTATGGCTTCTTGAAGCCTAGTTACAAGATAGTTCACAAGCATAGTGTTGCGGGAGCGACTCACACACCCATGAAGTGCATGCAAACACTACCTAGATCAACATAATGTCAATCGAGGACACAGATGACACGATAGGCACACGAAGGAAATCTCTTTAGCTTGTCAGGCTGAGACCATCCTACACATACAACACTCTGGAAGGCCAACTAAACCACAATCAAGAACCTCACTGCTCTCAACTACACCACCTAGCCACATACACACATATGGAAGGTAACTCACCTAATCATGCCAGATTCGTACGAAACTTAAGGAACACCATCCCCTCACTAGGATACACATGTCCCTAAGCTTCCACACTCAAAAACCTCACTCTAAACACATCAGCGGAAAACACATAGGATGACAGAGCAAAATTTTGAAAGTGCCCAAAACTGAAATTTATGAGTATGTATGCGTAGCTTATGTCGCCACAATTCTATAGACTACTAGCACGTAGAAACCAGACATCATTTGATACACTTATGGCCACGAATAGCTCGTAGATGCGTCGGCGTGTGCGCTTCGTCTCGCGTGAAATGCTTGGCATTGTCGTGTAGCTCTCCTCGAGCCTACAGCAATGGTGCAGTCAGATCTCCAATGTGTTGAGCGAGCCGGGCATAGCTAGAGGATAAAGCTCACGCTCACTCTCTTTCTCTCTCACACACAGTAGACGGCAGCGCTAAAGTTTTGATTATGATTAAAGTCTCCTTTTACAAAATGACCTAGGTACCTTATATACTAAGGCTACCTTAGGTTTAACTAAAAATGGGGTTGAAAGGGTCAAATGGCTTTGTATTGACAATGTGGAAGTGCCATTGCACCCCGGCTTCTGAAACTAGAATAACTACTCATTACAAATGACTTTTATAGCCATAATCCGCAGCATTTCATAAGTCACAAAAGATAAGAATTTGGTACGAAACTTGAGTTATGTTGTGTTGTTGACCCAACGGTCAACACTCCCCCCTTCCGCGTTCATGTCGTCCCCGACATGACCTGATTGTCGATGGCGATGTGGTCTTTGCTGTCATTTTGGATTCATCTGTTGCACAGCTTGTAACTTTGTCGAACCACAACAAGAACTATGATCCATTAGAGCGTACATCTATCATATTAACCATTCATCTTTTGAGATCCTATGATTACTTTTATGTCTGCTCTTCTTCATTGGGGACTTCTTTGTTCCTGTGCAATCATGTTGTTAGTGTTGTCTGCAGCTTTGTCATTGTAGTCCATCCTTCGACTCGTTATTGAGGAGAAGTATGCTATGATCTGAAATTGGTGCTCTAATTCATTTGTTAATTGATTTGAGTAGCATTTCATTATTGTTGATGTAGAAGGAATATGTACAAGAGGATGGTGATAGGTGTCTTTAGATTAGGGTCTAAAACCTGGATGAGGTGGGAAAAAAAATGCCTTTGGTATACGCTCTTATTGGAGTTGAGCAGTTGAATCGTGAAGTACATGTTCATGAAAGGTGAGTGCTTGGGTGAAACACGGAAAGAGTGATTGATGCAAGTGACAATTATGGGACACTCTATATGCATATGAGAAATTTGTCACCAAAAGCATCAATGTGAAAGAAGGAGATGATGGGTGTTTCGAGGAATAAATGTAGCACATGTGGTCCATCAAAAGACGTCTCAATAGCTTCCACCTTTCCAAGAAGGGTTTTCGATGTAGAAGTTTCTCCACTCGTATCTCACTGTGCTCAGTACGTTAGTGCCTTTAGGACCTTCTCCTTCACTTCACCAGACTTAAGTACTTAGGCCTTGACTCGTTTGCTCACCTATACCAGCATGAGCGACACAATGTAAATATGCTCAACTCTTCCAGCTTGAGTAGTACCTAGAATAGCTAAGACTCTTAGACCACAGAGAATATTACTTGAAGCTTTGGGACTAACACCTCACTCATTTTGTGGCTTAGCTACTCGACTCTAACTTGTATGACTTGTCGGTTGCATGTTGACACTGCTTTGTGACAAGTTCTTCGGCTGTTGTAGTGGCTGCTGAGATATACTTCGTGAAGTTTCATCGTTTTCCCGTACCTTCTTCTCTTTGTAGTGCTCACGCCTCTCGTCAGTCTTTTCTTCATGTGGATTATGGATTTTTTATTTTTTCTTAATAATAAACAAAGAAAATCTTAAAACAACTCAACAAAAGAAAAATCATTCAAATAGAAATCTAAATGCTATGTACACTATACACATGTCCCTAGGGGCTCATATATGGATTTTGTCCCCATACTCCTCTATAACACTACTATGAGGGCATATACTCTAAATTTCGTCAAAAAATTATCACAATAAAACGCAAAACTTCAATGCCTCTCACAAAACATTTCCCTCTAATAGTCATAATGTTAGGTCCGCATTCAGAATGCCTCCCCTCTTCCTATTTGGAGTCATCCTTTACGACAGGGTTTCGCAAAGGGTATGCACTAGGGCCAATTTGGATGAAAAAAGGGTTGTGTAAGGATCTAAAAAGGGGCAACCTAAAAAAGATGATGAAGATCTTATCAAAACTATTCAACATGGGTACTCATTGGATAGAGCTCATCAAGCGCCACCCATGGACCATTTGAGCGCTAAATTTGGAGTTCGTATGCAAAAGTTATGGCTAAAATAGTGCAAAATATTCAAAAAGATCTTGACACGCGTACAAAAGTGCCATACTTTTGGAAATGTGGCTCCTCCTTGACCCTTAGATCAAGAAAAGAGAAACCCTAAATAGCCCTTATTTCATCCAAATTGGCCCTAATGGTGTTGTGCACGGGCAATTAAAAGTTGTGCCTATGTAGGGCTTGTAATGTAGCCCTATTATGCATACACAGTCAATGCATGGAAAATATTTATGTTGTGCAAGATGTGGGTATAAGAAATTTTCTTATTGGCATTTGTTGGCGAGGCTTCCTATTCTAAGCAATGTAATGGTCTTTGAAGCTCCTATATCGTTGCTTGATTGAAGCCACTTGCTCTCTCCTAACTATATTGTAATCGTAGGAAGAATTGTAAGAATTCAAGCGGCGATGCAATGACATCAGTTTTGTTGTTCTTCTTTGGGACCCATTTCTTTGCGATTATTGGCTGTTTTTTTGCTGACGCTCGTTTGGGAACCCATACTTGCCCGTGCTTCATTTGTGTTTGAAGAGACTTCTTTGGGATCCACCTTTTTGTTGTGTGAGTCAACAGTGGTCTTTGCTTCAGCCCTTGTACGCTTGGTTGGGGACGGGATTTAGGCTTTGAAAGTTGATATTGTGGTTGTTTTGGAATCCAAATGAATTCCTGACTTTTTTGTGCTTAAATCAACTTTTTTGGAGCCCAAACCTAAGTTTTGAAATCTTGCGACTTTGTGATATTCTTACCCGTTCGTGCACGCTTTCCTTGTTTTTGTTTTGGTGTTGGATCTTGTGATTTGTTATTAGAGATCTTTATCTTCTTGATCCATATCTGTTTTTGGCCGATCTGGCTTTTTGGTATCGAGATTTGTCGAGCTTTTTGGCTTTGACTTGTTGTCCTATTCTTTTGACCCGTCATGGTTGTTGCTGAAGGGGTTGGTCATAGTGATGGCCTGAGTTGATGATAGGGGATGTCGTAAGATTCCTCACTATCGCTACTATCCTCAGCAAGGTTGACTTCTTGTACTTTCTCTTGATTTTTTGGCAGGTAGTGGAAAGTTACTGCCTGTTTGCTCGTGGGTGGTAGTTTCTTGGAGGACTTTTCTAGCCACTTGATTAGAGCATTGTTAGCTCGTTGCTCTGGTCGTATTCCTCCTAGATGAGTCTTTGCATCCTTATTAGGAGCCCTGTATGAGGATGCTTGTGGTGGTTGTGTCTTCACCGAGGACTTTGGAATCCACTTTTGATGCACTTTATTCGTGTAGCGATGACATTGATTCTCGGGTCGTTGATCTTCAAGAAGCTCGAAGTGTTCTACAGAGTCATAGAACTCGTCGTCTTCTTCATTTTGTGATTCTCCACATTTCTTTGTTTTCTCCTTATTTCGAGAGCTTGTTGATGTCTGGATCTCTTCGTTTTCCTGGATTAAACTCGCTGCAAAATAAGGAACGACATCATAGCCATTTTCATCACAAAACTTTGTTGTGGGAGCATCCTCCACGGCGCACACATCCAAAGTAGCCAAGATGTGTTCCCATCCAAAAGGCTATAACTTTTCTTCAGGAAATGGTTCTGGGATATAGTCCATATCCTCTATAACCCGCTCTAGGATACATTCCTCAAGTTTCAAGCTGCCACATTGTGAAGCTCCACACATCCATAGTTCTTTAGGCTTACCTAAGGAAGCTGGAAGTTCTGATCCTGCTCTACTGTGGCGGAATCAAACTCCTCAACCGGTGTTCTCATCACATCCCTATAGCTATGGTCCCTCAAGTTTATCTTTGTTATGGTTTCCATATGTCTCAGGTATATATGGTCATAACCCCAATCTTGGACCATTTTCCATTGTCGCATGAATGGTCTTCCCACAATGATGTCATAGTTGTTCTTCTTGACAAAGTCAACAACAACAAAAGTGTGTTCATATTCAATGCCACAAGAAGTAACAAGTACTTTTTCTAGCAGTCCTAAGGGCTTTTCCTTGTGTTCGTCTGGAAGCTGCAGGTCATTCATGTGGATATCAAGGCAGGTTTTCCCCATTTTTTCCAAACCTCTCTGGTTGCAATCGCCACACCAGCTCCACTGTCAAGGATTTCCATGGTTTTTACATTATTTAATTCCATAGGAAGGGTGGTGTTTCCATCTTCTCCCTCGTAATACTCGCCTACCTTGTTTAATGGCATTGGCCTAGTATTTAGTTGAGGCATTTCAAGCTCTTTGATGCCTTCCTCGATTTGAGTCATTGGGGTTTTCACACCAAATTTCTCTAGACATTTACCCACATTAGCCCACATGTTTGGTCTTATTTTGAGCAACTCGGCTAACATTATTGTACAAGTGACTGGGGTAGATAGAATATCTACTAGCCCCTTTGAATCGATGGCCTCGTTGGGAGACAGTCTCTATGATGGGACTGCAACCACATCTGAGTTGGTCTCGTACTCTCCCATGTAGGACGGTAGTGTTCTTAGAGAATGGGGTTCACTATCCATAGATTGTACAGATCCTTTGTCGCCCCAATACGATCGCACGTCTAGATTCATTTGAGATCCAGTCTCAAATTCCTCTATTGGTGGTAGAAACACTCCTCGTTCATCAACAATCTTGTCTACTCCTCTTCTTAGGTCATCGGCTTCATTGGCCTCTCTGACTTGTTTCCACAATTCGTCAAGACCATCTATCTCTTTACAATCCTCAGGTATAGCTTGGTGAAATCCCTCGGAAGAGTTATCCGTGGTATTCAGTACTATCCTTGGTTCTAATGCTGAGTCTTTGAGGTTTGGTCTCTACTCTTGACTAGGATCTGGCTCTTTTAGTTCCTGGTTTGGTGGGATTACTTGTGTAGGCAGGACATGGATCACATCCTCAGGTTTTGCAACTGGTGGTTCTAGTAAATCTTGGGTTGTTTGAATCGTTTTCTGGCACATTTCAAACCTTTGATTTTCTAGTTCCCCATAGGGATATGTCATCCACCTGTGTTCTTGGGTTTGGTTGTTTTTGAGTCTCACATCATAGGCTTTCAAGAGGGCATCTAATGTCTCATTAACCTTATCTTCCAACACAGATCCTCCTGAACTAGCACTTCTCTGTTTCTCATCCGTGGATGGTTCTTCTAGAGGTTTAACCATCTGTGTAAGAGAAGGTGCCTCTTTTCCTCATGTTGTTTTATCTTCTCCTCCTTCTCAGCTAGGGATTTTTGTTATCGTTCCCTGCGTGCTTTAATCCTAGTCTTTCTAGCTTTCCAACTATTTTGTTTGCTCTTGGTTTTCTGACTAAGTGCGTCTGTCTTTGGTCCATCATCTTTCTTTGGACTCATATCACTTTCCGTGTTCTTTGTCTTTGGATTCTCATAAGATTTCTTTTGAGCTTGTGCTCTCTTAACTACTTGAACTAGTACGACATTTTCATTTTCTGAGCTACTAGGTAGCTGAACAATCCCTAATACATTTGTTGTGATTTTCCTGATTTGGTTGGGTTTTTTGGGCAATCGGGGATCAAGTGAGTGATGCCACACTCAAGAAAATAGGCATTTACTTCAGTGATCTCCGTATGAGGACATTGTTTGACCAAGTGGTTGTCACGACTTTTGTGACAATCTGTCTCTGGTTGAGGAGATTCTTTTAGCATTTCCTCTTGGCTATAAGCAAGCTTTGACCTAGATAAGCCGCTATTTGCAATGAATCTCAATGTCCTTTCATCCATTTCATACCTTCTTTCTTTCGACTAAAACCCAGGAGGTGGAGGTTGTACCGGCCTCACCACTCCATGTGTTTCTCTCACATTTTGTTCCTCCGAAGGGTAGTACTCACTTTGGTTGCTATACCACATTGTAGCTGGTACTGGCGTTGGTTTATTTGATGCTTCCATCATTGGCATGTATCTCATGTCTACCTGCATTCTAGCACCTGGCAGCGGAGGTTGTTGTCCTAAGACAAGCTGTGGCCTTAAAACTCCTACTGGTCTTGGCGCATTCCCCGTAATGTATCTAGGTGGAGTAGGTGCTTCTGGAATAGGTTGTACATACCTCTCCCTAGAATTTTCCATGCTATAACAACACTCTTCCCCCATATGGTTTGTCCATTTTCTCTCAATTTCACACCACTTCGGCTCTCCCGAATCAGACCTTACAAGAGGAATCAACCTCTTGACCAAGTCGTCGACAAGCTTTTCTTGATCAATACGTGCCGTTGGCTTGGAGATGGACTCACTTATCTGTGAAACACTGTGCTGAGAGGATGTGTCATCTCCTTGACTCTTTAAGTCCTTTTCTTTGTATGCCTCACAATTATCCACTAGATAAAGAGCTTCTTTGATCAACTCGTTTAGCGTCATCCTCCTTATCATATGCATATCCTTCTGAAGGCCCGCATGTCTCATTCCCTGGATAAAGATCAGCATCAGTCGTGCTTGCATAGGTAATTCTGCTCTCGGACAGAGCTTAACATATCTCTTGATCCGTAATGATGCTTTGCGTACTGATTCATTCTCTTTCTGTTTGAATCTATGGATTTGCGAGACCGTGTTGTGAGCAATGCCTTTTGGCGAGAATTCTTCAATAAACTCCTAAAATAGCTCATGTAGGGTCTCAAAATCCCATTTTTCCACCGAGTTGAACCATGTAGCTGCATCATCTTCTAGAGTCAATCTGAATCCCACAAATTGTGTCGCAAAATCTGAAACTTCCTCTGCTCTAATCACTCTTCTAAAAGCTATTACATGATCTCTCGGATCTTTATCTCCGAAGTATTTTGTGTTTACCCATTTCTAGACTTGAGATGGTCTAACTCGTCGACTGTCTACAAGTCTAACCAGAGACTCTCCCAATCCTTCTCTCGTTATCACTCTTGAAGGGAATCCTGGTGGCTCTCTTCTTGGAATTCCTATAGGAATTCTCGTGTTTGGTGGAGGCATTTGTGGTCCTTCATTGACCAAATATCCATCTCTTTCTAGTACAGTCTGTGGATTTGTGCTTTCTACAACTCTGTATTCTCGTCCATACTTGTCGACAACTATAGATCTCCATTGACAGTCGACTCCGTATGTGTAGACATATAAGAGCTTGTAATACGTTATCTCTTCTAGGTATGGATCTGAGCACCTATAAATATTGACCTCATTGTCATCAATGTATCTATATAGTCCTTCACTCTCATGACCAATCATCCAAACTCTCTTAACAAGATGGATCTTTATCAATTGCAAGTTTGGAAGATCCATTGTGGGAGGATATTCCTCTATCGTAGGGATCTCCAAGCTTGTGTAATCTGCGTTTGAATCTAGGGTAGACATAATTTTCGGGATTAAGAGATTTTTCTTGGTTCAAGTAGACTTAGTCCACTGTGTTCAAGTTCTTTGGTTAGGGAAAAGTCGAAACTATGTCCAAAACCGCAACCGTTTCGTCACAATTCTCGCAAATTGTCTCTTTCAGACACCCCTAACTTGCAGATGAACTTTGAGGCCTCAAACGACGTTTTTTTCAAAGTTGAACTAAATGGTGGTTGCCGTGGGCATGCATTTAGTTCAAGTTTTTCTCTAAGATCTGTAGAGCCGCTCTCAGGCTACGTTTTGATATAAAAGCTTTTCCGATCCGATACTGTTTGTGAAAGTTATGGCCAAAACAATGAAATGTAGTTTAGAATGGTCAAAATGAGTCCAAATTCAATTTTAAAAGAAGATTTGGATCTCTGTGACACTGTGAACACTTCTGTATGGTCAAAATTACAGTTGGACCCTAAAACTGGCCTAGAGACATCCTACACGTAGGATGTCTATATGCTCAGAATTTAACAATATTTGGTCCAGAGACTCCCCTTAAGTCCAGCAACACAACGGTATGCTTAGAATTTCATTTGGACCTAAAAATGGCCTTGAGACATCCTACGTGTAGGATGTATTTTTGCTCAGAATGACTTGAAATTTTCACCCCAAATTCTCCTTGATGTGCTGATCACAGTGGTGTGCTCATAGGTTGGTTTGGAGTCCTAAATCAAGCTGGAGACATCCTACGCGTAGGATGTCTAACTGCTCAGATTTTGTCCAAACTTGATCCCAAGATTCTCCTAGTGCTCAGCAACCCAATGGTATACTCAAAATTGAATTTGGATGCCAATAGGTCAAGATTTAGGCTGCAAGAGCTTCTAGTGCACTCCAAGAGTAGGATGTCTGACAATTCTTGTCTTTGCTTGGTAAATAGTCCAAACAAGGTCCAAATTCCCTTTTGAAAAAATATCTGGAATTCTTGAGACACTTAGGACCTCCCTATATTTCTACATTAGAATTTTGACCACTTTATGACCCTGGAGACATCCTACGCGTAGGATGTCTTTTTGCTCCGTTTCAGCTCAAACTTGCACTGTAGCTTCCCCTTGATGTGCTAAGCTCACAGTTATTTTTACTTTTTGATTCTGACACCTATAGGTTGGTCAAATGATCAAGAATCTGTTCCAAAAGCATGATGTCTGTTCTGATGAATTCCCAAGTCAAATCAACTCCAAATTGGACCAAATTTGCCTAGGAGGCTTTCACATGAGAATTTTGGTCTCAGAATCATGGAGTAGACATCCTATACGTAGGATGTATTTTTGCCTAGAATGAACCCAAACTTGGACCAAAGATTCCCCTAGTCTTCAGCAACCCACTGGTATGCTTAGATTTGAGTTTTGGATGTCAAAAGACCTCAAAACTAGCTATTCTGGCCTTTTTCAGTCAAAAATGCTAAAGTCTGTTCAATCTTCCTTCCACTGACCCAAATGAGATGACATTTATCACATGCACTCAATACAACATTTAGAACATGCCTATGGAGTCATCCTATGGTTTGGTCTCAAAATTAGGCCTTGGACACAATTTGGGTAGGATGTTTGGCAATTCTTGTCTTTTGGCTTTGATCTGTCAAAATTTGGTCAAATTTCCACTTTCCAGGTGAAAATAGGGTAAAACCTACCTTCTAAACACACTGGTAAGCTCAGATTTAAAAAAAAAAGTCCAAATCACCCTGTAGACATCCTACGTGTAGGATGTCTACTACTTTTTTTTCCAGACTGAAGTGTCCCTGATGCTTCCTTATGCTCTCAGCAAGTGCAAGTATGCTTCACAATTGCAAAAACATCCAAAAATCACTCAATTTAAGACTTTTCTGAAATTTTACATTTTTTGACTCCGCCTTTTGGCTTTTGGTCAACAAAAATAGGGAAAAACACCCAAGTCAATATGTTACAAGGGTAAAACCTACCCTCTGAACCCACTGGTAACCTCAGTTTTCCCAAATTCCCGGCCAAAAGTGCTCTGGAGACATCCTACGCGTAGGATGTCTTTTTTCTCAGAATGGACTTTTGTTTCTACCCAAGGTGCTTCTTGATGCATATAACAAGAATATGTGATCGCAACAAATTTTGGATGTCAAAATTGCTCAGAATCACCACTTTTGGAAAAATATTTCTCTAAAAGAGTAACATCCCCTTAACTCTCAGTCTATATGTCCAAATGACATGAGCTTTGGTGTGTGTGTCCAACACAACATGCAGAATATGGGTATGATGTCAAAACCTAATTTTCGCTTCCAGAATCACTCTCTAGACATACTACGCGTAGGATGTCTACTGATGAAATTTTTTGCAGAATTCATCCACAGGCATCCCTAAGTCTTGAGCACTACTTTTCAAGCATTCCTACCAGTTTTTATGCAAAATTGTTCTCAGAATCTTAAGTTTCTTGTTTGCACGTTTTTGACACTCCGTCTTTGGTCTTTTGGGTGTCAAGAGTTGGTCAAAACTCTAGTTTCAATGTTTACTTAGGGTAAACCCCCCCTTCTGAACACACTGGTGCAATCAAAATTTTCAAATTTGGTCTCCAGAACCCCCTTGAGACATCCTACACGTAGGATGTCTATGTTTACAGAATTGCAGGTTTTCTTCACAGAACCTTTGCAAATTCTCTTTTATATGCACAGCATCAATCAGTCATACAAAAATATCCACAAAAGCTTGTTTAATGCATTTTTACCCTCAAAAGCACACTTTTACGTGATTTCAAATGCAATCAAGCACTTTAGCAAATAATTCAGTGCTGAATAGCTCTAGATCAGAATCGGATCACTTACGCAAAGCTACTCCTACAAATCATATGGGGTTTGGCATCTATGAGTAGAAAAAAGCTTCACTACCACACACGGACTAGTAAACGATTTTATCACCTCACAAATCACTCAACCACCAACAACTACTCTAATCCACAGATCCTAACTAAACCTATCTAGTCGTAGACCCTCGGCAAGACACACGCTTCCTGGCTATCCACTCGATCGCGGAATATCCTCTTCCGGATCCACTTAAGAAAAACGCTTTCTTTAGACGAAACTAAATCAAGCAACCATCACATGAGTGTTAATAGGAAACCTACTTAGGTCCTTGTGTCCCCGGCAGCGGCGCCAATGTTGCGGGAGCGACTCACACACCCATGAAGTGCATGCAAACACTACCTAGATCAACATAATGTCAATCGAGGACACAGATGACACGATAGGCACACGGAGGAAATCTCTTTAGCTTGTCAGGTTGAGACCATCCTACACATAAAACACTCTGGAAGGCCAACTAAACCACAATCAAGAACCTCACTGCTCTCAACTACACCACCTAGCCACATACACACATACGGAAGGTAACTCACCTAATCATGCCAGATTCGTACGAAACTTAAGGAACACCATCCCCTCACTAGGATACACCTATCCCTAAGCTTCTACACTCAAAACCCTCACTCTAAACACATCTGTGGAAAACGCGTAGGATGACAGAGCAAAATTTTGAAAGGGCACAAAACTGAAATTTATGAGTACCTATGCGTAGCTTATGTTGCCACGATTCTATAGACTACTAGCACACAGAAAACAGACATCATTTGATACACTTACGGCCACGAATAGCTCGTAGATGCGTCGGTGTGTGCGCTTCGTCTCGCGTGGAATGCTTGGCGTTGTCGCGTAGTTCTCCTCGAGCCTACAGCAATGGTGCAGTCGGATCTCCAATGTGTTGAGCGAGCCGGGTGTAGCTAGAGGATAAAGCTCACGCTCACTCTTTTTCTCTCTCACACACACTAGATGGCGGCGCTAAAGTTTTGATTATGATTAAAGTCTCCTTTTACAAAATGACCTAGGTACCTTATATACTAAGGCTACCTTAGGTTTAACCAAAAATGGGGTTGAAAGGGTCAAATGGCTTTGTATTTACAATCTGGAAGTGCCATTGCACCCCGGCTTCTGAAACTAGAATAACTACTCATTACAAATGACGTTTATAGCCATAATCCGTAGCATTTCATAACTCGCAAAAGATAATACTTTGGTACGAAACTTGAATTATGTTGTGTTGTTGACCCAGCGGTCAACACATAGGAGCATCATTAGTAGCTTGATAATTACCAAAATCAAAGCCATCAACATTAATTTCACACAACCATTCTAACTAGGTTTTAGGTGAAGATTTTTACTTGTAGTTTGGAACTTCAAGCCATAGTTGATACTCCGCTTTACTTTAAAAGATAAGCACTCAAGCATCTATACTTGTGGCTCAAAATATCATTAATTGCAAGGAATACAAGAGAGGGTTTATCATAGCTCAGTCGGCACCGGTTCCTGTCAAGCTTCTAATAGCTCAATAATCAGTTAAGCCATAGGCAAGCCCCTTGGGGATCCAATATTAAGACCATAGCTCTCGACGGTGCTACCCCATTAACTGCACAAAGCAGGTGCACCTCAAGGATAATAAATCCCTATTCTACTTACCCTCATGCAATTAATAATACCAAATGTTTGTAGCAATGTTGAGGACCTCACTTCTTGAGAAAGAAAAGAGAAACAGATAGCTTTGATACCAATGTAACATCTAATGGTATAAATAGATTGTAAATAGCGGAAAATAACTTAACATAGTGAGCATTTCATTAAGAGCAAGTTCCTAATGATCATAGAAGAGTTCTTAGTTGGAGATAACAACATTACCATAACACGTAATTAGTGTGGCATAACAATACTTGAAAGAGGGAGAGAAATAGAACAATTGACAACTATTGACGACCGGATTTACATGGACCGGTTCCCCCTCCATTAGGCATTTGTATTATAGCTTCTCCCATTAAGAGAGACTTTGTACAATACCATTATTTGTGTTCCTTGGTAAAAACATGTTGGTACACTGAAGATAAAAGCTTCATGCACAAAACATACCCATGATAACACATAACATCAATTCCCTCACGGTCTCAAACCCAAGACCTCACACACCTTCAAAGATGGTGAGAGCTACCAGGGTATGAGAGTAGATCTAGAGGAAGGAGTATTCTTACGAGAAAGAAGTATTTATCCTCACATAATCACTCATAATAGCTTAGTATAGCTTAGTAATTAGCATGGTAGAGGAGATGAGCATGCATTGGAGCTTGTCTCTTGGTTGGATTTTCATCCCAAGCCAAGATTTTGTTGGTGTAGGCCTCCCTTCTCACAAGCTTGGAGGAGATGAAGAGATTTCCGTTAAAGCTTGAGAAGGAGATAGACTTTCTTTACTTCACACATGAGCTTGTGTGAGTGTGTGTGGAATAATGCCTTCACAAATCAACCTCCTCTCTCATCTTGGTCGACCCCTATTGCAATTTTCTCATGCTGCCTTCCTATTGGCCCTTGAAAAGCTTAGCCAATAGCATTTGAGCAAGCTTTTTACTCTTGCTGGCTTCCTATTGGCCTGTGAAAAGGCTAGCCAATAGCATTTGAGAGGATTAGTCAAGAGCCTTGTGACAAGTGTCCATCCTTTTTCCCTTTTTGTGAAAGCGCAGATAGTTAATTTAAATATTTGAATTCCTATTGGACCTTTTAGTCTTCTGGCCAATCGGAAATAGCAAAATTTATGCGCTGCTTAATTCTCATTGGACCTTTTGGCTGTCCAATAGTATTTTAGAGAGACTAATTCTTATTGATTGTTTTTTAAAGAATTTATTAAATTAGAAATTTAGTTTACACTAGCTGAGCCCTCATTGGTGTGGCCACCTATATGTCCATCCAATAGGATTCATGCAAGAATTGGGGGTTTTTCTGCATGCGTGACATGTGTCCTATTTGATTTGTGGAAAGGTAAACTGATGTGTGTGTGTGTGTGTGTGCGTGTGTGTGAGAGTGTGCTGTCTCTTTCCCAGCTTGCTCACTCTTTTGTCCTTCCCCTGTAGCCATGACTTTGCTGACTTTAGCATTCAACACTTTAATTACTAAGAGAAGTTCCCATGACCTATGACTTTTGGAGTAAAAATTTGGAACTTTAGCCTTTGTAAGTCCTTAATGGAGTTAAACCTAAGGGTCTTTTAAACTCCTCTGGTGCACTTTGCTCTTTAGTAGAAAATCCCCATCTGGATCCCTATTTCCCCTGCTTTGGATCCCCTATTGAGAAAGGCCTGACAACCTTTTTAATATCTAGCCTTTGCTCCCCTTGCTATCTCCCATATTAAATGACCAGTTTAATATGAGAAAATCATCTGGGAAAGTAGATATTAGGTTTTTATGACAATATTTGTGAAGAAGAGAATAAAATCCAAGCTGCTACCAACATCATCAAGTGTTTGAAGAGGGAGAATTCAGCTCAACAATGCATAGAATGACTTCCTTGGTTGTCCCGTTCACATTCAAAGTACTTGCAGAGGCCAAGGAATAGCTACAACTTATGATGAGCACAAGAATATCTTTATGGACCTTACTATGTTGTAGATCATAATGATAGAGTTCTACAATGTCACATGTAAAGAGGTTGGCGGTGTGCTACATTTTGTTTTGAAGCTAGACAAGTGTGAGATTCTAAAAGAGAAGAAGCTAGAGCAAGTTACAACAACACTAATGAAGAGGGAACTTTTGAAATGACTTGCCAATGATTCTTTATACTTCAATGTCCAGTCACAAGCACATATATGGTGGCTAGGTGCTTTTGAGTTAATTCAATTTATTTTAGCCCTTCTACTAAAATAATACATTTCATGGATCGTGCACTCTTTGATAGTTATATGCACGCATGCCATGAATGTTCCACTCTCACTATTGTTGGAATTAGGGTTGTACAGAAATGCACACAGCTTGGAGAAGATGAAGGAAGCTCAAGGCACACAATAGAGAGTATGATGTTACTTAGTGTGCAATGGAAAGATAGATAGCCCTAGAGTGATGGGAACATTTACAATGCACAGGGAAAAAAACCTCCTTAAGAGGGAAAAAGTGACCCGGCGGTCCTATTGTGTTCACACACATCACTACCACATGTATATGGTAACAACTCCCCGTTGAGTGATACGGTGAACGAGAGCTGGCAAATGAGTAACGGGAAGTGCCATGCCCAGAGGAAATAATCAGTCCACAAAGGAGAGCAAGCCCAAAGATAATTTGCGAAAAGATTTGAGCTTCACAAGACAATGCCTTTGTGAAAAAATCTGCAAGGTTGTCACAAGTATGTTGGTACATAAACCAAGTTGATCTCTCCTGATGAGAGCCTCTCCATGACATACTCGTAATGCACCTCAATGTGCTTTGTGCAAGCATGAAAAATTGGGTTCCTTGCAACTTCCAATGCACTCTGAGTATCAGTTTAGATAGTGTTGGCAGTGTCGTGTCCAACACCCAAATGAGCCATAAGGCGTCTGAACCATACACACTCAACCGTAGCTGTGAAGACTGCCCCGTACTCAGCCTCACAACTAGAAGTGGCCACAGTAGGTTTCTTCTTGCTTAACCATGATATACATGAACTTCCAAGCATGAAACAAAAACCACTAGTGAACACTCTCGTGTCAAAACAACCAGCCCATTTGACTCCGAAAAAGCATGTAAGGCTGGCGGAAATGATCCCCCCTTGGGATAAAACAAGCCAAGATGTAGAGTGCCACTAAGGTAGTAAAAAATCCTCTTGGCAGCCTGCCAATGGTTAGACCCTGTGCTATGCATAAATCTGATGACCTGTGAGACTGCAACTGAATATCTAGCCTCGTGTTGCATACATAAATGAGGCAGCCAACAGCTGTCTGGTAAAGAGTGACATCAGTAGGATCACCATCATCATGTAGACTCAACTTCAAACCTATTTCCATGGGAGTGGCAATAGGTTTTCAATCCTCAAGTCCAAACTTACATAGCAATGTCTCTATGTAACTTTTCTGACACAAGGCAATACCACCATCACACTGCTTAAACTGTATACCCAAGTAATGATGCAACAATCCCAAATCTTTCATCTTGAAAGTAGCATTCAAATTAGCTTTAAATTTAGCAATATGTCTCTCATTTGCTCCAGTGATCAACAAATCATTGACATAAAGAACCACATGAGAAGTACATCAACCTCACACTTTACATACAATGTGCTTTCTGTTGGATTGTTACGAAAGCCTTGTTTGCCCAAATGAGTGTCAGCTTTCTCACACCAAGCACGAGGAGATTGCTTCAACCCATACAAAACCTTCTTACATCTGCACACTTTGTCCTCTTGTCCTTTCTTGACAAAACCACGAGGCTGAGTTACATAAAGTTTCTCAAATATGTCGCCATTTAAGAAAGTAGTAACAATATCTTATTGATGTACATCCCAACCAAAATGAGCTGCCAATGCACATAGAAAACATACAATAGTCATACGACAAGTGGGAGCAAAAGTCTCTTCACAATCTTTGTCTTTTTCCTGTGCATAACCCTTTGCAACAAGTCGAGTATCTTATTGATGTACATCCCAACCAAAATGAGCTGCCAATGCACATAGAAAACATACAATAGTCATACGACAAGTGGGAGCAAAAGTCTCTTCACAATCTTTGTCTTTTTCCTGTGCATAACCCTTTGCAACAAGTCGAGCCGGATGGCGATCGATCTCACCATCCAGTTTGCGTTTCAACTTGTAAACCCACTTCGTACCAATGGCCTTTTTTCCAAGAGGAAAATCACATAGAGTCCATGTGCCATTTTCTATAAATGTATCATATTCTGATTGCATGGTAGCCATTCGTTCTTTTGAATTCTGTGCTTCATCAAAAGATAGGGGTTTCTCAACATCATGTAAACTAGACACAGCCAAAGTATAACAATCTGATGCACAAGATGCATGGTGAGTCCCTGAACGAGTATGACTAGACAAAGGTGCATCCAATTTACTATCACACAATGTATGCACCAACCATTTTGTCATACCTCTACCTGCTCATTTTCCGCCCTTTCCTCATCAGGTACCTCATGTACATCTGCATCAATAATTAGCTAATGTGCAACATTTTTAGAACCCCCCATAGGCTGTACATTTTCCTCATTGGAATTTATATTTGAACTTCCACCGCTAAAAAGAGGCAACAAAGTGTCATAAATGTCTTGTGAGCTTACATTACTGTCTCTAGTACATGACAACAAGGGCTGAACAAAATCTTCCACAAACACTACATCCTGTGAAACCAAAATACGCTGTCGTGTTGTGACACGTACATAGTGGGAACACATGCTACAAGATCTATCTTGTAATTTTTTAGATACATAATTATCTTTCCTATAATGTACATATGCATATTTAAGTATAATAATAAGCCTTCTATCTCATCCTATTATTTTTCTCAAGGGTAACCTATTCTTACTTTACCACCATCAAAAAATACTATGGGAAAATCATCAATAGCTCCGCCTCTTTAACTTGGGGCAAAAAGCATTGATTCTTTATTTCTACTATCTCATTATCATCTCACACCCTAGTTAGATCCTACATCTAAGGTAAACTCCAATATATATATATTCTATGTATTTTTCATATTTTTCTTATATTTCTTTTTAAATAGCTACTAGGAGGGAATCAAATCCTAGTGGGACACTAGGTGGCATGATTTCAAAGATACACTAATTTTAATGCATTATTGCAAGCATGATTACAAAACTTTGTCAAAGAGCAATGTCATGCTTTCATATGGCATGAGGTGTCCTTTGGAATCAAATGAAAGTCTAGGCTAAGGGGACCACAGGAAGACTTTTGCTGCCAGAAATGGACCCTATTTTGATGAATTTTTTACACAAGGTTCCAATCCGAATTGGAAAACGATTTTAAAATGAAAATCGTAGCTAATGAGCTGAATTTTCTGCCCATATTTTTTACTTTTTTATTTGGAGCCACGGTTGAGGAGATATGATCAAAATACTGGACCCCAGTCTGCCCACATCATGCATGGACAGCTCATTTCCAACTTTTCCTTCCTGTTCACACTGGCTCCTCTCTTCTTGTGTAAACCCTTGGGGGTTCCCTTCACCTATAAAAGGGGACCTTTTCTTCCTTGAAAAGGGGGACTCAAGTATTCAAGCCATTGATGAGAGGAATTCTTGAGGGAGTGAGTAGTAATGCCTAATTGTACTTAGCCATTAACATAAGCCTAAGCCTACACTTTCTCCTAGAAGAAAACTAGCCATTCTTGCAACAAGCTAGCCTTGGAAGATCAACTCTAATCAAAGAAGGTCTTGCACTTGATGTATCAATCAAAGTGGAATTATCCACTCTTCTTCTCTCTCCATCAATAATGGTGCCGAAGGGTTTGTCAAGTAAGATGTGTTCTACATTGATGTTTTCTTGATTTCTTGTTGTTTTCATTTTCATCTCTAATCCAATATATATATATATATATATATATATATGTATCTAATCTCATCTGCTTAACCAAACCTATCTCTCTCACTCTTAGTAATTCATCCTCTCTACAAATTTTAGGTTCTCCTTGCTACAGGTACATCTCTCCCTGTAGTATCCTTATTGCCTACGGGCAAGAATAGGGCTTGGGAGGGAAACTTCTCATCTCTTCACTTATCTCATATCTACATTTCTCACAAACTATCCTAGATGAATAAACCACATGATGATCATTTCTATCGGTTTCACTCTGTAGGATCTATTAGAATTAACGTATGGATTAGCCGTAAAATACACTTTCAACAACGTATAGTGTTTCTCTTCGGCCCTGAAAGGCTCAATGAAATACTTCTATCACCGGATCCCATCATAGTACCTCTCATAGACTATAATTTTTCTTTTGATGTAAGGGTAGTTATCTTGCTATGAACCAAGAGGATTTGTACACACAATTAATCCCAATCACTGGACAAAATATTTATATTATGGTAAGCACAAAACTACAATTCGTAGCCTATTTGGTCAGCCAAGATTGAATGCCATTAACTCATCTATTAACCCTTTCATACTACCCATGATACGATATGACCATAGCCTTGATGTTTTCATCCTTGTGTTGTTTTGACACTCTCTTTTGTGTTCTTTCTTTGTGTGTGTGAGTGCAAGAGAGAAAGAGTGTGTCTTCTTTGATTGCACTTCTTTTCAAACCCTATTCTTCATGGAATCTATGGTTTAACTCCTTCATATAGTTTTTGTTGAGTTCTCTCAGAAAATCTCACAGCCATAAGCCCGGTTCTTTCTTGGCAAGACCGCAAATTTTTTGACATATTTTTGGTGAACCTGACGCGAATCTGCTACGGTGAGAGTTTGTGGATAACCATGGGTGATCATGTTGAGCAATAGGGTATGCATTTTAACCTAGCAACAATGAAAATGTTTCAAGCATTTGCAATGTTCATGCAACCACAACATGCTACTGAAAGAAGGGAGATTTCAGCAACGAAGGCCATACAAGCGGTCGTCAACAGAATGGATCAGTTCAATGGCAAAGATGTAACCAAGTACTTACGCGAGTATGTGAAGGAGATGGAGCTGCATCGCGTGTCAGAAGGTGAGATGATTCAAAGCTTTGAGCTAGTTGTTGCTCCAGAAATTAGGGAGCATGTTAGGGCAATTAAATATGGGCATGGGAGAAATTGGGAAGAACTCAAAGTAGCTTTAAAGGAGGAATATTTCATGGAGGACTCGGAGAGAGTGACCAAAAGGACATTCTTAGAATGGGTAGTCAAGCCAAAGCAAGGACTATCAATAAAAGAGCTACTTAGGGAATTTGAGCGGCGCTATGCACAACTCACTAGGACAGAAAGGGCCACACTAGATGCAGAGAAGACAGATCTTTTCTTACAAGCTGTAGGTAAAGAGTTTCAAGAAAATTTGCAGCTTCTTCTTGAAGATAAAGATGCTGAGCACGGACTAAAGACCGACTGGAATGAGGTTGAAGGTGCTGTCTCACTGCTTGCCAAACGACAAATAAGAAGGGACAAGATGGTAGTAAACACTACAAGTCCTTCCACCTCAACTTCTGACAAAATGGTAAAACCTACTTTTATCGCTCCTAAGTTTGATGAGTCCATGGTAGATGAGCTTGTGAAGGGAATGCGTGACTTGAAGGTGAAGTTTGCAAAGCTTGAAGAAAAAGGCCAACCATTAGGGCCACTTCCTAGGCAAAGACAACAGCCCAAAGAAGGGTTTGTTAATAGATGTATTTGGTGTGATAGTACAGACCCTGTAGAAGGGATTGTGATGATTTTAGTGATGCTTTGTCAAAAGATGTTGTCTTTTTTAAAGATGGTAAAATCCACTTAAGAGAGACAGGTCTACCCTTGAGAAATAACTTTGGGAAGGGGGGAATGCAAACCTTAGTTGAAGATATGGCAACCAAGCATGCCACCTCTTCAGTTGAGGCAGCTACTTATGGAGTAAAACTTGAGCATTTTTGTGATGAAGAGGTGAGTGACCATCATGGTCAAATTTGGCCAAATGTCATGCAATTAGCTAAAAAGGGAAAGCTTACAAAAGAGATTCTACATGAAGCAGGTGATTGCATACGTCTAGAAACAGGATGGAATGATCCAGTGGACTCATTGTCAGTGCATGCCTACATTACAAAATGCCAACAAAATGACGCGATTGTAGAAGAGAAGCGCAGACGTGAGAATGCTGATGAAGGACCATCAAAAAGAGCTTCTAGAATTGGGGGAAGAAGCGACTCAATGCCTTCTCCAACACCCTCAACACAAGGAGCATCTCCACCTGAAGTACTCATGGAGGAGTCTACAACAGGAAAGAAGAAAGAGCCAACAAAAGGCCCAACTTATAAACTACAATCTGATATTGAGGTTGCTACAGATTTAAAGAAAGTCTTGGAGGAAAGGATCTTGAATAGCAAGATTGAGTTTACTCTAGGAGAAGTTCTTGGCATTGCAAAGCGTGAATTCCATGAGGAGATCATTGACATCATCAAGAGGAAGAGGAAAACCCTTGCTGAAGTTTCTCGTCCACAGGTTGAAGGGGAAACCTCAAAAACACAAGGGATGCAGGTGCAAAATAAGGAGAATGATGGAGCTGTGGTAGCATGCTACCAATCTAGTGAAGCAAGTGCATTTCTCAAATGATGATGAAGAAGTTGAAGATATTCCTATGAGTTACTATTCACGAAGTCATTGGGCAAGTGCTACTACAGAAACTTTGGTCAAGGTATGTGATCTTGAAGAGCCATTTGTTGCCTTGATTGACCATGGTTCAGAAATAAACATAATGTCAAAGAGTCTCTACAACAAGTGGAGATGGCCGATGGACACAGATCATGGATGGATGGTAAAAGTGGCAAACAATTCATCCGGTGAATTGTATGCAGCATGTCCAGGTGTGAAGGTAAGAATAGGTGATGTAAAGATTGACCAAAACTTATTTGTACAGGATACATCTTTATATCATCTCATCCTTTGACAACCCTACATTGTGGGAGTTCGCATGGAAACAAAGGTAATGGATGATGGTTCAACATATACTAGGATACGTAACAAAGATGGTAAACGAGCGGTCCAATTTCTCACAGTTTGTGTGAACCATGAAAGAAATCGTGAAAACCTCAGAGAACATCCTCTACCAAAGGTGAGCAAAGAGTTTCATGACCATAGGGAAATGATGGGTTTTGGCCAAGTACCATTGTAAAGCGGGATTGCAGTGGTACAAAAAGAAAATGTAGATTATAGCATGATACTATGGGTGTAAATACAGTGATACTATGGGTGAGCTTGATGCTATAATGGAGTCTAGTTTGCATCTTGAAAATGAAGTTGTGGAAGTATGATTTGTGGAAATGTATGAAGTAATAGAAGCCTTTAAAGAAAGCCAAACAATTGGCCCAGAAGTCCATGTTGAAACTAAGTACAAGAGTGTAGCAAAGAAGGTGAAACCAGTAGCTTCACCCTTACCACCTAACAACAGGGAAAAGATCGAGCAGGCTTCTTTACAACCAAGTTTGAGGGATCCTAAAAAGATTGGGCATACCTTCACGAAGGAGTCTTTCCAAGAGTTGTAGATTGGTCGCGAGGAGTTTCTAACACAGGAGGAGATAAAGTGCTTCAAAGAAATGCTTCCAAAGCATGTTAAGGCTTTTGCATTTGAGCCACATGAGATAGGATGTGTTGATCCTTCTATTGTAGCTCCTATGGTAATTTTCACAATACCTCATGTGCCTTGCAATCTACGGCCTATTCCGGTTCCAAAGGCTCATTTGCCAAAGTTAGTAGAGCTACTGAATGAGAAAATCAAAATGGGAATCTTGGAGCCTTCTTGTGCTCCATACACAAACATGTGGTTCACAGTTCCAAAGAAGAGTGGTTCTTTACGCTTCATCCAAGATATGCAACCAGTGAACAAGGTGACAATTAGAAATGTAGGTACAGGTCCAATTGTGGATGAGTTTGCAGAGGCGTTTGCAGGGAGGGCAATCTACTCAATGGGGGATCTCTACTCAGGGTATGATCAATTTCAGCTTGCAATCAAAAGCAGAGACTTGACAACCATGAGGACACCTTTGGGTTTGGTAAGGATGTGTACCTTGCACAAGGAGCAACCAACTCGGTTGCACATATGATGAATGGGATGAATAAGGTCTTACGTGACTTTATTCCTCAAATCACAATGCCTTTCATTGATGATTTGCCTATCAAAGGATGTGAATAAAGTGACAAAGATGAAGCTTTGGATCTCAAGGGATGCCGCAGGTTTGTGGTAAATCACATAAATGATTGTGATAAAATTTTGTCTAGGTTGGAAGAAGTGAATCTTACATTGTTAGGGAAAAAGTCAATGTTCGGTGTCAATGAAGTGCTTATTGTGGGGCACATGTGTGGGCCATATGGTAGGAAACCTTGTCCATCAAAGGTAGATGCCATCCAAAGAATGAAAGAAACATGCACTAGCATCACTGAGGTTAGAAGGTTTCTGGGAGCATATGTCTTCTATGTTATTTGGATTCCACATTATGCACATGTAGCTGATCCTATTTATCAGCTGCTTAGAAAGAATCAGAAGTTTAAATGGACAGAAGCACATGTAAAATCCATGAAAAAGCTAAAGGAGTTGCTCCAGTCAGCAACAACTTTGAGAAAGGTAGACTATGAGTGTCAAAGGCCAGTAATTGTGACAATAGACACCAGTCCTATAGGGATTGGATGGGCAATAGGGCAAGATGACAAAGAAGGACACAGGTATGTGGTAATATTTGGAGCAAAGGTGCTAAGTGCTCGCCAAAGAAACTATCCACAGATAAAGAGAGAGTTATGGGGTATGGTTACAGCCTTGAAAAGTGGGAAAGAGTACCTAATTGGTGCATGTGTGGTTGTAGAAACGGATTGTCTACCACTTCTTGGTATGATTACAAGCTACTCAACACCAGACATTGCGATGTTGCGGTGGATTGCCTTCATTAAGTCCTTAAATCCTGAGTTTAAGCACATTGCAGGTAAAGACAATACAGTGGCAGATATGCTATCAAGGACAAGGTATGAAGATGAGTCACAAATGATTGACAAGGGAGATGATGTAGGCACAAAGTTCTATTCTATCTCTCATGTCAAAGGTAACAATGTCTGCATGACTAATCTATTTGAATCATTCTTGAAAGAGCTTTATGAAGGTGATTGGCTTCTTATTGGAAGCTACTTGAGTACTCTAACAAAACAGGATGATTGGTCTACAGAAGAATTCAAGAGGATACGTAGGAAAGCATATGGGTACTTTTTGAAGGATGGTTACTTGTGGAAGCATCCTAAAAAAAAAGGGTGCTACACCACAACGGGTTATATGTAAAAAAGAGACTCAAGTAAAGCTCATGCAAGAGTTTCATGAGAGTCTATGGGTTGGACATAGGGGTGTGTGGGCAACCTTCTCCAAGTTGAAAGAAAAATATTGGTGGAAGGGTATGTATAAAGATGTATCTCAATTTGTAGAGTCATGTGTAACTTGTCAAATGTATTCAAATGTCCGACATCGTGATGGATTGCACCCTACATATCCACTAGCCATGCACTATAAATGGGTTGTGGATCTAGTCACAATGCCTTTAGGACTCTGGCAAATGAGATACTTGGTTCTTGCACGAGAGGACCTAACTAATCAGGTTGAAGGAAGAGCATTAAGAGCTAAAACCACAGAAGCTGTGTGCAAATTCCTTCTTGATGAGGTGATTTTCCGTTATGGTTGTGTGGGAAAAATCACTGCAGATAGAGGTGAACTAGATGCCGAAGAAGCAAGGGAGTTCTTTTCTAGATTAGGAATCAAGCTTTCTCTTACTACAGCTTACAACCCTGAAGGCAATGGAAAGAGTGAAAGAGGGCATCCTCCTATCATCAAAGATTTGGCCAAGGCTTGTGAAGGAAGAGTTGGTGAGTGGCCAAAACTGTTACCATATGCTTTATGGGCTGATCGTACAACACATAGCTCAGTAATTGTCTACATGCCTACGGAGCTAATGTATGGTCAAATGCCAGTGATGCCGATTGAAGAAACAATTCCCACATGGAATGTACTACCTTGGCAAGAGGGGCTTAGCAGGGAAGATCTCCTTGCACTCCGTATAAGGCAGCTAGAGAGAAGAGCTGGAGACATTGAAGCTGCAAAAGAATGACTCAAAAATGCAAGGTTGAAAAACAAGGACTACTCTGATAAGCGACATCGACTCAGGAGCAAAGCAATTGACAAAGGTGACTGGGTTTTGGTGTATGATAGTAGCCTTGATAACCAACACACAGTCATGCGTAAGTTTTCAAAAAGATGGTTTGGACCGTATGTTGTAAAGCATGTGCATGAAAATGCTACTTACAGCTTGTCTGAACTAGATGGTACAGAAGTAAAGATTCCCATTGCAGGAAAAAGGATCAAAATGTTTAAGAGAAGAGGAGACTATGATCCAGAAGATGTTGATGAGGAAGAAGAGCAAACCATAGGTAAAGATCAAAGTGAAGATGAAGCTTTAGAATCATCCAATGAAGAACAAAGCAAGGAAGATGTACAAGAGGGCTGATCTTACAAAGAAATAATGTGGCACATACCGGAGGATGTGCAGGTTTACAGGGGGTGGATGTCGTGTTGTGACACGTACATAGTGGGAACACATGCTACAAGATCTATCTTGTAATTTTTTAGATACATAATTATCTTTCCTATAATGTACATATGCATATTTAAGTATAATAATAAGCCTTCTATCTCATCCTATTATTTTTCTCAAGGGTAACCTATTCTTACTTTACCACCATCAGAAAATACTATGGGAAAATCATCAATAGCTCCGCCTCTTTAACTTGGGGCAAAAAGCATTGATTCTTTATTTCTACTATCTCATTATCATCTCACACCCTAGTTAGATCCTACATCTAAGGTAAACTCCAATATATATATATTCTATGTATTTTTCATATTTTTCTTATATTTCTTTTTAAATAGCTACTAGGAGGGAATCAAATCCTAGTGGGACACTAGGTGGCATGATTTCAAAGATACACTTATTTTAATGCATTATTGCAAGCATGATTACAAAACTTTGTCAAGGAGCAATGTCATGCTTTCATATGGCATGAGGTGTCCTTTGGAATCAAATGAAAGTATAGGCTAAGGGGACCACAGGAAGACTTTTGCTGCCAGAAATGGACCCTATTTTGATGAATTTTTTACACAAGGTTCCAATCCGAACTGGAAAACGATTTTAAAATGAAAATCGTAGCTAATGAGCTGAATTTTCTGCCCATATTTTTTACTTTTTTATTTGGAGCCACGGTTGAGGAGATATGATCAAAATACTGGACCCCAGTCTGTCCACATCATGCATGGACAACTCATTTCCAACTTTTCCTTCCTGTTCACACTGGCTCCTCTCTTCTTGTGTAAACCCTTGGGGGTTCCCTTCACCTATAAAAGGGGACCTTTCTTCCTTGAAAAGGGGGACTCAAGCATTCAAGCCATTGATGAGAGGAATTCTTGAGGGAGTGAGTAGTAATGCCTAATTGTACTTAGCCATTAACATAAGCCTAAGCCTACACTTTCTCCTAGAGAAGACTAGCCATTCTTGCAACAAGCTAACCTTGGAAGATCAACTCTAATCAAAGAAGGTCTTGCACTTGATGTATCAATCAAAGTGAATTATCCACTCTTCTTCTTTCTCCATCAATAATGGTGCCGAAGGGTTTGTCAAGTAAGATGTGCTCTACATTGATGTTTTCTTGATTTCTTGTTGTTTTCATTTTCATCTCTAATCCAATATATATATATATATATATATATATATATATGTATCTAATCTCATCTGCTTAACCAAACCTATCTCTCTCACTCTTAGTAATTCATCCTCTCTACAAATTTTAGGTTCTCCTTGCTACAGGTACATCTCTCCCTGTAGTATCCTTATTGCCTACGGGCAAGAATAGGGCTTGGGAGGGAAACTTCTCATCTCTTCACTTCTCTCATATCTACATTTATCACATACTATCCTAGATGAATAACCCATATGATGATCATTTCTATCGCTTTCACTCTGTACGATCTATTAGAGTTAACGTATGGATTAGCCGTAAAATAAACTTTCAACAACGTATAGTGTTTCTCTTCGGCCGTGAAAGGCTCAATGAAATACTTCTATCACCGTATCCCATCATACTACCTCTCATAGACTATAGTTTTTATTTTGATGTAAACGTAGTTATCTTGCTATGAACTAAGAGGATTTGTACACACAATTAATCCCAATCACTAGACAAAATATATATATTATGGTAAGCATAAAACTACAATTCCAAAGAACAATTCGTAGCCTATTTGGTCAGCCAATATTGAATGCCATTAACTCATCTATTAACCCTTTCATACTACCCATGATACGATATGACCATAGCCTTGATGTTTTCATCTTTGTGTTGTTTTGACACTCTCTTTTGTGTTCTTTCTTTGTGTGTGTGAGTGCAAGAGAGAAAGAGTGTGTCTTCTTTGATTGCACTTCTTTCCAAGCCCTATTCTTCATGGCATCTATGGTTTAACTCCTTCATATAGTTTTTGTTGAGTTCTCTCACAAACTCTCACAGCCATAAGCCCGGTGCTTTCCTGGCAAGACCACAAATGTTTTGACAACGCTTTGTTTGCGGATGATACAACTTGTAACCTTTTCTTTCAGTACTATAACCAACAAAAATGCATTTGAAAGCCTTATCATCCAATTTTCTGCGTTGTGTTTGTGGAACTAAAGCATATGCCAAACAACCAAAAACACGCATGTACTCAATAGAAGGCTTTCTATCATGCCATGCTTCATATGGAAGTAATAGACTTCAGAGCTTTCATAGGACACTTGTTAAGTACATAAGTTGCACACATGATGGCCTCAAGACAAAAAGAATGCGGCAAAGCTTGACTTTTGACCATACATCGTGCCATTTCGGTAAGTGACCTGTTTTTCCTTTCAGCAACACCATTTTGTTGAGGCGTATAAGGCACTGTACATTGGTGTTTTATCCTACGACTAGCCAAAAATGCATTAAATTCATGAGACATAAACTCCCCCCCCCCTCGATCGGAACGGAGGGTACCCATAGTACATTTCGATACATTTTCAACCATAGCCAGAAATTTTTTGAAGCACATAAAAACTTTGGACTTTCCTTTAAGAGGAAATTCACATGCATGCCTGGAGTAATCATCAATGAAATTCACAAAGTAAAGGAAATTTCCCAAGGACGGAATTTGCATGGGCCCACAAACATCAATATGCACAAGTTGCAACTTACATGTGACCCTAACTGAACCATCCTTTGGAAACTTAGAATGCTGCATTTTACCCAAAATACAGCCTTCACAAACATGTTTGATAGGTGCTTCAAAAGGCGAAAAAGAAGCAACCATATTAAATTTCTGCAAATGTAGCAAACTGGCAAAATTCAAATGACCAAAACGTGCATGCCAAAGTTATGCATCTGAAATAGCCCTTGAATTTGCAACTGCATTTGCAAAATTTTTTCCCCACTTTTGATACAAAGTGAGCTTACACAACCCACGGCAGAAAAGCCTAGATGCAACAATTTCATCACCAAAATTGAGATCATGAATTGTACATCTCTCATCCACAAATTTGACTACAAGTCCAAGTCTAGCAAGTGCAGATACAGACAAAAGCTTTTTCTTGATCCCAGGTACATCAAGTGCATCAACAAGTGTGAAAGAACTACCATTTGCAGTAGTAAACACAATCTTTCCAACTCTCTAAACCAGATAAGAGGCATTGTTAACACAAGTGACTGAATTTCCATGAGGGATAGACTCGAGAGAGGTAAAAAATTCACGATTTGAGGTAATGTGCTTTGTAGCACCACTATTGAGATACCACACATATGAATCTGCAGCAGCTGACATGCATGCATCATGGACAGCAGGAGTGTAAGTTCACTCTGCATTAAAAGCCCATTCTGCATCAACATTAGCATCACAGTCTGCTTTCATAGAAGACTCAACAATGGCTGCATTTGTAGTGGAACCAACATTTGCAGTGGAACTACCCACTTTCTTCTTAGCCTCTTTGGCCTTCAACTTAGGACACTGCTTGATCAAGTGATCATTAGCTTTACAATAATGGCAACACATCTTCTTTTTCCCCTTATCACCAGAATTTCCAGACAAAGTGTTGCCAGTAGAAGCATTGGGAGCAGAAGTTTTTCCACTTGCAGCAGAACCATAAGAAGTGGCTGCATTGTTGTTACCACCCTTTCTTTGAGAAGCAATAAAAGCATGTTCAACTACACACTGTCTAGTCTTGTGTTTTTTGGAAAGTGACTCTTGCAACAGCAATGTGTATAATAATCAAACTTGACAACTTCACAATTTCCTTGGGTCATAAGTCTCCAAGTACTAGCAAAAGTCTGGTAAGGCATCAAGAAAAATCTGCACAAGGGAACTATCTGAAATGACTTCACCTGCAAAAATAAGTTGCTCATTGATTTCCTTAACACCAGAGAGAAAAGTGTCCATATCTTCCTCATGCATAATCTTCGACTCCAGCTCTTTACGCAGCAAAGCAATTTTAGCCTCATTGCGACTTGCATAAAGACTAGCCAAAATATCCCAAGCCTGTTTTGCAGTTTTATTGAGAGAATGTGAGGAACAATGGTGCGCTTCACAGACAACACAATCAATGCATGAGCATGCGCATCCTTTACATCCCAATGAGATTGTTCTGCCGTAGGCAAAACAACTCTAATAGAAGCAATCCTTCTAGGAAGACCTGCAACATGTAAAGGATGAGCATGCGCATCCTTTACATCCCAACGAGATTGTTCTGCCGTAGGCAAAACAACTCTAATAGAAGCAATCCTTTCAGCAAGACCTTCAACATCCTCAACATCGCTAGAATCCTTAGAACTAGGATGTACATCAATGCCCTGCACAATATTCTTGACTCCCTTTGACACAAGAACATGTCGCATCATGTAAGCCCACATAGGGTAATTGTTCACATCCAATTTGTCCTCAGCAAGAAACATCTTGAACACATCTATGTTGTTTTCAACCATGGTAAATGTTGCACCTGATGTGAAAACTACCCGAAAAGAGGAGAAACAAATTAGGAACAACACGTGCTATATAGCACAAACAGTAGAAGACTATAAGGAACCTGTTATGTAGAAAACGACACTGACAAAAATTCTGCACAAAATGACAAAATATCCTGCACAGTACTGCTTGTAGTGAAAACAGAGGCCGAAACGAGCCCGAATCAGAAACTTGAGAGCTCTCCCAAATTTTTTGTTGACCTGCAATGCTTGCCATAGCTCACTGAAATCGTAGAAAGTGAGCAGGCGTGTGCTGGAGCAGCTGGCGACTAAGCCGGAGAGGATGCAACCTGCTCTGATACCAATTGTTGGAATTATGGTTGCAGAGAAACACACACAGCTTGTAGAAGATGAA